>NC_092350.1:75123112-75440490 GCF_963676685.1 Mytilus edulis | reverse complement strand
TACAGGCATTTTCTTAAATTTATGCATTTGTAAAATGACATAATTTTGAGGCAATTCATAATATGCCTAACACATGTAGCATTGAAAGGCATTATACAAAAGTCAAAATAACTAAACATACCTAGTCATTTTGTAAAACAGCTGAAATTTTGAAACAAAATTCCAAATATTGCCAATTCAGTTTCAAGTAATTTGTAGAAGAAGGTTATCATTGGATGCGTATGACAAAAGTGGACAAAAAGACAATACATGCAAACAACATAACTATTGGTTCGGTAGAACAATTTTCTCTCCAAAAACCAGCTTGGGAGGTTCGTATGTCATATGATATTATATATTTAATGAAAGAACGTTAAGGGTGTACTCACTCTGTACCATACGGACGACAGCCGCCAAGTGATGCGATAAGTTCACTTGGCCCATTTGGCCAGGTGAGCAAAAATCGACAACACAAAAGACAATGCATTGACAGGATAAACTTCTCCTGCTATATATGACTAAGAGGGGCAAAAGATACATGAGGAACAGTCAAACTCATAGACAGAAAATAAACTGACAACGTCCGCATTTCATACAAAATTTAATTCGCTTTTACACCCCAATGAATTTACAAAAAGAAGCATTCAATACTTATAATTACATTTTTTAGCTATGATCATGTAAACACGATTTTTTGTTTTTGTTTAGAACAATTTGATCAGTATCAATTGGCTATTCCAACCACCAGCGTTAAATGCTTAATTCTGATGAGCTGTTCAGGTAAAGCTAGTTTTGCCAACAAAAGATGTTCATGTGTTCGACAAGGTTTCACCTGAACAGATAGCTATAATTGCTTGAAAGCTAAAAAGTAGAAATAAGGATTATCAAATCGTTGATATTGCTAACGATGACGACGAAGATGATGGAAATGATGATAATGATAATTCGGTAGATACAGGTGACCAAACTAATGATGGTTCTATGGACTGACCTTCTGCGTGACCTTACTGAAAATGTGGTGATTCTGTTGTTTAAAAAATATATATAAAAACAGATTTAGAAACCCTGACAGTTGTGTGTGTTTTAATATGTGAGTTATTTCATGAATGTGATGTATAAATTTGTGACAGAATCGTGCATTTCTGGTTGCTTATGTTTGTGATTGTCGTTGATTCTATGTTTTTGTTTCTTTCCATTAATTTTTTTTCAACAGCCTTTATTTACTTTATGCTCTATTTTTCGATGTAAAAACTATACCAGTTTACCAAAAAAAATAGTATATATGTTTTTTGTCATTCAAAATCATTACTTTTGGAAATTACCCTCCCCTTTTTTTCTTGGTCGTCTATGAATTAAAATTAAAAAAAAAAATTAGTCTGCGTTTTAATAATATATGTTTGTTCCATTTAATAAAGAAATAGTACTGATACTTGGTTGTTTAACATATTCTAGAAATATGTGTAAAACTAAAGTTTTGATGTACTCTTAAACAAATCCCCTTACAACCCCTTTTGAATACTTTTTCAAAAGTCTAACACCTCTTAAAATATTCTTCAGAAATTACTCTTTAAATTTATACCAAAAAAATTGCGGTACCCAGGGGTGTAACACAGAATTAAAATTTTGCCCTACCAGCTGATGGACTATAGTATCTATAAACAAGTTATCAGTGTCCGTAGACATGTAACCAGTATCTTACGAAATAAAGCCATTATTTCTGGACCTGTAGACAGTTGGTATAGACCTGTGAATAGTATATTTAGACTAAAGACCGCCTGTTCGAAAAAAAAATCCGTATGGATTTTATGAATTTAAGACGGATGTTTTAGAGGGTGTATTAAATCGTCTTTAATTTTAGAATCTTGTTTACTCGGCTTTCGGGCGTATTCCGGACAGTATATGGCCTTGATATGTAAATTGTTTCGATTGTCTTAGAAGAGAAAATCTGTCTGATGACAGATAAAAATCGTTCATCTCCTAAAAGTATTCTTTTTAAAGAGGGTTCTTCTATAGAGAAGGAAGTGTTTTCATTTCACCTGTTATTACTCTATTTAAGCAGATATCATTTTGATATTTTTATTTTTTTTCACAATTTAAGCCCTGAAGTAAAAACAGTCACATATTTTCAGTGTTTAAAAAAATGTTTGATGCAAAGCTTTTTCATTTAAATCACAATTTTCCTAATTTCTTTTCTGTGTAGCCACCTTGCTCTGAAATCTGAAATAGACACTGAAGGGATAACTATAATTACAAATGCATTATTGGTTCAATTAAACATGACAAAAGAAATTTACCAATTTTTTTTTGGTTGCAAATTTGTCTTAATCAAAGATATAAATTGTAAGCTGCCTAGATCTGGAAGATTGTGTGACTTTTTATGAGCATACCTTCTGGGCAATTTGCAAACATAAAGTTTCATTTGAATACATCGTATCGAGTACGATCCGATAGACAAACTTGAAATTTTAAGATAAAACTGTTTACAAAATAAGAATCGTAAAGTGTATTTACAATTTATTTTCAGAAAACAATCCTCTTTAAACGAAAGTCAAATACATTGTAATCATAAGAAATTTGATAGGAAAAAAGGCATATGACCCCCTAAATTGATATTTTGGACGTTTTTGTGTATTTCAAGAATTAAACAAAGTTTCGATCTGTTGTGTTTAAACCAAAAAAAATGAAATTAAAAAAAAAGAGTACAGTTTTTATAATTGATGGGTTTTTTTTGTTTTTTTTTTTCAACTTTAAATATTTTATTTTACTACTGTTGTGAACCCTTAGCGCTACAACAATGACGCTAAGGTTCCTTACTGTGTTATTAATTTCTAATGAAACCAGGGGATTTGATTAGCAAAATATATCTTATATTTTTATTTTGTGTTAGTTGCATTTTACAAAGTATTCATACGAGCATACAATACATATACATTATTCACTGATCCTATATAATATACACAATCATATTTGAAAGAAATAAAAAAAAAACATCATAATTAAAAGAAATTTGTTAGGGAAAAAGGCATATGACCCCCTATATTGATATTTTGGACGTTTTTGTGTATTTTAAGAATTAAAGAGTTTCAATCGGTTGAGTTTTAAAAAAATGATGAAATTTTAATAAAAAAAGTACAGTTTTTATAACTTGAAGGTTTATTTTTTCTTCAAAAAAATAGTTGAATGTTCAAATTCGTCGTACAGTAAAAATGCATTAATGATGATTTATTTCACACAAACTACTACATGTAACTCAAACTCATAGTAATAGTGCGTCAATTATTCAGTACTATCAGTAACACTTGAAAAGATATATTTATACTACACATTTATTATTCTTTTTCTTACTTTTTACATATAAAGAAAACATTGAACATTGGTGGAAATAAGTACAAATAAAATATCTCAAGTATCCGATACTAGAATTATTACATATTCAGAAGCGCATCTAGGAGTGGTGGCATCGACACAACCACAGCACCAGCCCCTCCCCCATACACACACACACTTATTCATCCACACATATTTTTATTGCATATAATCTTTGATAGTCCCACTCCTAACGTTGACTTGGTGCCAGCTCACCCCTTCCCAAACCCTGGAGCAGCAACGAGATAACTGTACAAATAATACATTTAACATCAATTTGGGACTATATGTGCCTGTTCCAAGACACGCAGTGCATGATGTTAAGAGGTTCTATCCTTTGTTTCATATTTGTTTTTCATTGACCTTTTACAGCATGGGTTTTCCATTTTAAAATCTTAATTTTTATCCGTAATTTTGCGTTTTATAAAGATATGTTTGTTGTGGATCGATGTCAATATATATATATGATTATTGGCAGTCAGACCACAGGTCTCCAATTCTACTCAAATTACTGTACTAGAAAGATACTTACAGTGTGTAATAATACTTAAAAAACCAGACTGTCTTGAAATGATAAAAAAAAAACAAGAATTTGTCCCCAGTACACGGATGCCCCATCTGCACTATCATTTTCTATGTTCAGTGGACCGTGAAAATGGGCCAAAATCTCTAATTTGGCATTCAAATTAGAAAGATCATTACATAGGGAACATGTGTACTAAGTTTCAAATTGATTGGACTGCAACTTCATCAAAAACTACCTCGACCAAAAACTTTAATCAAAACTCTAACCTGAAGTTGGACGGACGAACGGACGGACGGACAGACGAACAAATGGACGGACAGACGCACAGTCCAGAAAAACCTAATGTCCATAAATTTGGCATAATAAATGGGGCATAAAAAAGTCTTGTCTTACACAATAATGGTCAATGCTTCAATTTGTGGTTATTATTTTTGTTGTTGACTCTAAATGGTTATAAAGACACTTTACATGTCCCTATTGTGAACTAAAAGAGCACTGTTGATAACATTCAAAGTAGTTGAAATTCTAATTTATTGTTCTTATTAAAAGATGTAATCCAAAATATTTGTATAACTAACGATTTTCTAAATTCAACAGTTATGTCATCAGAAGATAAAATCTGCATTTTTCAATGTCAATCATTATTTGAAACTTGATCTGCAGCCATTGTATTATGCATATCTTGTTCACGATAGTAAGTATCTTTGTTGGCTGTCTTCCTGTTCATGTTAAGTTCAAACTTTTAGATTTTTTGGGTTGTTAAGGGAGTTTTCTGATTCCTTGAAATGTTCCCTCAAGGAATATTGTCAATAACCTAAATCTTAAATATTGATATATATATATATATTTTCCTTTAAATCCTTTTATTGTGTATTGTTTATCTTTATGTTAATAAGATTTAACAATTGCAGAAAATGTATAAAGACATGTGCTTCCCTTCATTTGGTCCAAAAATAAGTGTACAAAATATTTCCTGTCCATTCACCCGAGATAAATGGCAACAGATGACAAATTACAATTGTATCAATGACCCATATTCCTAATAGGTGAGAAATCGACTGCAAGGAATTATTTGTGTGTTAACGTTATTGTTGATTTTTCTCTTGTTCAGTTAACATTACTTCTGTAATAACAGAAATATTAGTTAATGTTGTTCAAGTTTTCTTTTAAAATATATATTCATTAGTTTTTTCTATAATTTAGTGATTAAGGACTGCGGATTATCTGGTTAATAAAACCAGTGTTTATTCCACATATTAGAATACAACATACAACATAATTCAACAGAAATGCATATATTAGTATACATGGCATATTAAAAAAATAATTTATAAAAAAGAACATTTTATGTTTTTTACGTTATTTGTTTACCTGGCACTGGTCCCTGTGGGTTGCTGCAAACAGAATCATTGGCATAATGTCTTCAGTATCTTCAGTGTAGGTCAAAACGGAATCAACCCAATGTTTAAGTATGACTGAAATGATATGGGAATCTATCTATAGACCTCGTAGGACTGTAAGTAATAACATTGCCGCACTGAACATGCGTAGATAAATAAATAGAATATAAATAAAAGGTCGAATGAATCTAAGAAAATTTAAAGTAAGAATACACTGAATAGCAAATGAATTAATTACTACAAAATTGTAGAAATTTGTTAGGAGCAAACATTAATTTGAATGAATCAGCATTAATTTTACTGTAACAAATGGTATGTGAAACGCAACATATATATTGGGTATTACGTTACGTTAAAGCTTTACATAATAACAACTGAAATAAAATAAATCAAGGCAACAGTAGTATACCGCTGTTCGAAACTCATAAATCGATAGAAAAAAAAAACAAATCCGGGTCGTTAAACATCAATAACCATTGTTTTGGTAAATTAATTACTGAAAATAATAGTTCTAAAACAAATCCAAGACATAAAGATTGTTGGATATATTTCAGTATGCGAAGCTTTTTATTCCTCGAATCTTAAACAAATAGTGAATAACGCTTCAAGAGACTATAATACATCCACAAGTAAACAAAACTAAAGGCAGCGTATAAGTAATTGACCAACATTGTGTTTCCTTTAAGAATTCGCTGCACTGCCTTTGAATATCAAAAAATTATGTAGTTTTCATACTTCCAGATTTCCGTAATCTTGATCGATAATCTGTCCAGATTGTTGTGTTCTTCTTTTTGTTTACTTTTGTTTTACCATTTAATCTCTATTTTATTAAACCAACTTCAAATGTTTTATTGCACTACTAGTTGTGAACAATGTCTTTCAGCGCTCCAACAATGAAGCAAATGTTCCTCCCAGAGTGTTAATTGCTAATGAAACCAGGGTATATAATTCGACAAATTTTTATACAAGTCAGTTATATTCTGCGTTAATTCTACTTTCGGTTAAGAAACTAGAATTTAATATCTAAACAGTAGACGGACACATAAATTGATTTTCCATTGAGCATTTAAGTGTCACCAAATATGTATATATGTATGTGCTAGAAATCGAACCAAATAAAGGCAACAGTAGTATAACGCTGTTCGAAAGTCATAATGACTATTTAATTGATGTTCATGTCAACACCGAAGTGGTAACTAACCACACAATAAAAACGTAAAAAAACCTAGGACAGCACATAAAACAGCCCAAAAACCCCGCATTGTCACACGATGAAATCGGTACAAAAGTTACGTCACAGATACAATTACAAATCTGTTTTGAACAATATCATAAAAAAAAATGAAATATCTGTGACGTAACTTTTGTACCGATTTCATCGTGTGACAATGCGGGGTTTTTGGGCTGTTTTATGTGCTGTCCTAGGTTTTTTTACGTTTTTATTGTGTGGTTAGTTACCACTTCGGTGTTGACATGAACATCAATTAAATAGTCATTATGACTTTCGAACAGCGTTATACTACTGTTGCCTTTATTTGGTTCGATTTCTAGCACATAAATATATACATATTTGGTGACACTTAAACGGTCAAAGAAAACTAAATGTATATGCTCGTCTTCCGTTTTGGTATTGAATTCTATTTTTTAAACCGAAAATAGAATTAATCGAACAAGCGGTTAAGTTTTTTACTGCTATTGTATCGTTATTATCATTTCTGTTTTCAAATAATAAACAATTTCAAAGTGTCATTTATTTACTATCTAAATCGTTTTAAAAAGTTTTAGTGTTGTATGAAAACAACATGCACAAATACTATTTTGCAACGTGCGGCTGCAAAGAGTAACACATATTTTATCTTACAACGGGTTACCAAGACTTATTGAACACACAACTACAATGATCCCCTTATATATAATACATTTGTTTGCCCTTTCTAGCATTTATTTTGAAACCGTTCAACAAATAAAATCACAAGTAATTCAAATTCGTTTTTAAAATTAATAATGCAATTGTCCACAAAGGAATGGCGACTCGTGTAAGGATTACAAACAAAAGCAAGTACTTTGGAAATCTTTCTCCTAAACTATAAAGTTAATTTCAGAATAAAACGAGTAAAAGATGACACTGCTAGCGGATGCTCCCCAATTTGCACTTTATTGAGGGAAGACATTTTAAGTTTAAGCTTCTACAATTTTCATATGCTTCAGTTGAAAAACTAAACGAGTGCTATTTTTTTTTGGTATAAATGTGTTACAACTCATTATGGGATATCATCGCGAAACAAACATTTGTTTGTAATAACAGTGAACTTTTTAACCTAATATTATTTATCTTGTTCGCCTCTGTATCCTCAATCTTTATATATTTAGTAATAGTTTACCTCAGTGTGACTTCCACATCACTTTTCTACGTCTTCCATCTATTAAAGTTGCATACAAATCAAGCAAGTGAAACAACCCGGAAACAATTTTTTCAGACACACAGACGGACTGCAAGACGGAGGTGTGGATGAAGTGACAAACCAACAGTTTATGGGTGGAAGACATACGGAAGGGCGGACAAATCTTTCATTTTATACCATGGTTTGTATGGCCCCGCGTCAAAATGTGGGGTGCATATTAATTTACCCCTGTCCGTACGTCTGTCCGTATGTTCGTCCGTCCGGATAATGATACATTGTTTGTCCGACTATCTCCTCCTTAAGTTTTGGAGGTACAACTTAAATATTTTAAATAATGTTCATACACATAATGAATGTGTGCATTGCCACAGGATTTTGTTTTTAATATTCTGAAAATGACAGATAGTTAGACTTAGACATTTTTTTTATACTAGCTGCATAAAGAGTTCATGGTTTGTCCGACTATCTCCTCCTACAGTTTTGGAGGTACAGCTTTGATTTTTTGTAGGATATTCATACACATAATGGAGATGCGCATGGCCACATGATTTTTTTTCTTGTAAATATTCTGAAAATGACAGGTAATTGGAGATCATGGTTTGTCCCGCTACCTCCTCCAACAGTTAAATCATCATACACAGTGTTAAATCTATAATTGCCTATGGTAAACGGGGGCATCATGTGTGTCTTACAGACAGCATAACAATTTCAAGCTCTATGCAAACATTACTTTTTGTCAAATTTAAATCTTCAAGAACTATACTCCTACTCCTGCATATGGCAGAGCAGAGAGGGGGCATTGTCCAAATCTAGTTTTTATTTAATAAGCATAAGAAAACAAAAGCAATGAATTCATCATTATTCAGAGGTGATATTAAATTAATCATTTTCTACTTACATGCTGCTGTGACCCTCTCTTGATACTCATCCAGCTGTTTATGTAACCCAAGTCTACCATCAAACATCAACAAAAATGATCCCCGTTGTTGAATAAAAAGTTGATGTGTCATATCATATGATTTCTGTCCACCAAAATCGATAATGTCAGACGGTGCTATTTTAATTTTGTATTTGCCATTTCTTACTTCTTCTAAAATATCTGATTGAAGTTGCAGCGTCTGGCAATCCAATGTTTGAATATCAGTAGTTGCTGGAGACATAACTTTGGTAGACATTTTTGTACTAAGATGTTCCATGTCAGATTCAGTCATGGACACACGGGTCGCAAACTGGGATGTTGAATATTTAGTAATCTCTTTATCATCTTGTGTAGAGTTGGTTGGTGATTCAATTGTAGAAACTGAATGAAATTCTGTTCTGGTCCTTTTCACAGACGTTTGTGTGTCTATTCTTGTAACCTTATCCGATTCCGTACTGACATAAGGCTTACCACGAAGTATTTTTGCTAAAATCTCATGACCCCGTTCTCCTTAAAAAAAGTTTTTCCAATATTAACGAATCAAAAAGTTTAAGCCCTAATATCAAATTAAGCAAATTTTCAATTTTGTACATCAGTAAGTCTTTCAAGTGCTATCACAAATTTACAATTCATTTAACCTCTGTCAACTATTTGTTATTCATATTTTGACCATTTTTTTCATACGCAAGAAATAATTGGTAAAACATGATATATAATATTTAGGCTCTCCAGGATTTTTTTTTATATTTGGCAAATTATAAAACAACACTAGTCAATCCCGTGTGCAAATAAACTGATCATCGATACCAGGATTGGCATTTTGTATTTACACCAGACGGGCGTTTCATATACAAAAGCGAGCAGCAAGGCTCGAATAAAATAAGTTAAAAAGGCCCATGCAAACAAGTACCAAATTGAAGAACATTGAGGACCAAAAAATCTAAAAGGTTTTGCAAAATACAGTTATTAATATTCCTGAGGTAGAAAAGCCTTGGTATTTCTGAAATTCAGGGTTTGGTAAACAGACAGTTAATTTATAATTATGACCATATGAGACAAGTTGGATCGAGAAAAATAATCAGACCGTCAAAAACGGACATGTCGGACAGTTCATAGAGACATGTTAGACGGTCTTTTACAGAGACAACTTCATGGTCCTACAGACCATTGTTGCTGCATTATTTAATCGATTTGAAAATAAAATCATTGTTCATACGTATAACATAACATTTGCTTTTTGTATAAAATGGAAGCAATCATATTTTCGTTTATCTGAAACTACTAGATATATCTTACCACATATTTAATAAAACATCATTATGAATCAAAAACCTAGTTTTCCATATGTTTTAATGCAGCTTTAGTGTATTAGTTTTGTATCAAAATATATTTTATTGTGGTTGAATATGTAAGATGCAACAGTAGTTTCCCGATGTTCTAATCTCGTATAATTCCTGTCTTTGCTTTTCTTTATAAATTGTTAACAAATCAAATCAAATCAAATATTTTATTGTAGTAGAAACTTTACAGTTTGTGACCAACATATATTAACACAATAAACATATATACATACATGTCAAACATACACAATAAAAACAGCATCACAATTTATAACAACAAACAAGCTGTTAAGAGTCCCCTGCCCTTAGTTCTAATGACTTTTTCAAGAAAGATCTTAACTTATTTGTTTGTAAAGGCGTTGATAGATTTAGTAAATAATGATTTTTTTCTTCTTCAGTTAAATTATTAAAGTTATTATTTTCAGTACATATGTGTTGAAAACAGGCATTTCTTACAGTTTTATCATAATCACAATAGAGTGAAAAATGTTCTCATCCTCTAGCATTCTAGTATTTTACATTTATGACAAAGTCGTTCCTCTCTTGGGATTTTAAAATATCTCCCCTTTTCAATCAAGAGGGAGTGATCACTTATTCTTAATTTAGTGATTAATCTCCGTATCTGAAAATTAGATAAATTTAGATAAAATTCTAGTTTGTAATCTTTTTTAATCCTTTTAAAGTTTTTTATATAGATAAAATTTACTTTTATCATCAATGTTTTCAAATTTAGTTTCAATTAAATCTTCATATCTATTTTTTCTTGTTTTACTTTATATCGTTTTTTATTTTATTTACATCTTTTATGTCCTTACAAGTAGAAAGAATATTAAGGTCAATATAAGTCTCTTCAACAATATGTTTTACATATGTATACCATGAATAAGTTCCCGTCAAATCTAGAGACAGTGTTAGAGAAAAAGCTTCCTTTATCAATAGATTAATATTATTAAGTTTCAATTAAATCTTCATATCTATTTTTCCTTTTTTACTTTATATCATTTTTTATTTTATTTACATCTTTTATGTCCTTACAAGTAGAAAGAATATTAAGGTCAATATTGGTCTCTTCAACAATATGTTTTGCATATGTATACCATGAATAAGTTCCCGTCAAATCTGGAGACTGTGTTAGAGAAAAAGCTTCCTTTATCAATGGATTAATATTATTATTATAAAATCTAGCTAAATATAAAAGGGGTTTGTGTTTAAAAAAACATTCTATAAGCAATCTCCCTTATTCAACTCCTGCTCCTAAATTGGATGCATTTTTTCTTATTCCTAGAGCAGATTTACAAAGTTTAAGATGCAGATTTTCAATAGGGGTTTTGTCTGTAAATCAAGTTTATAAATGTGTTTTCCTGAAGATAAGGCTCTGTGTTTGGCTCTATGAAAAGAAATATATGTATCCAAATATGTTACTTCTGAATTATAGGTCATAATTGTTTTTTTTCTCAAGAATCAAAAAGATTATTTGCTACTTTTATAGGTAGGTTATTCAATGATTTAGTATATAATTTTATTGCAAAAAATACTTGTTTTGCCTTTTTTGTCAGTTCTAAAGTACTTTGTGATACATTTCCATTACATTTTATCTACATTCCCAAACATGAATATTCTGATACGATCTCTATGGCTTTATTCTCATAGTAAATATGTGATGTTTGATCATTTTGTTATGACTGACTAAAAATCGTGGATTTTGTTTTGTTTGTATTCAAAGAGAGTTGCCATTTGTTGCGATATAATTTAACATTATTTAAACTGTTTTGAAGACCCTTTTTCGATTCTGACAGGATTAAAAGATCATCCGCAAAAATGAGGCAACCCACCTTACTATTTATAAGCTTAAGGGAACTTGAATCATTTCCCTCAAAAACATTAAATAAAGTGGGGCTCATGGTGTCTCCTTGTTTAACCCCTCTAGCAATATCAAAATATTCTGATACATAATCTTTATATTTTAAAGATGATTTAGTATTTTAGTATTGTTGTTTTATAACTCTTTAAAAAGACCTGCCAACTCCCATTTTGCATAGTTTGTAAAGTAAAGCAGTTCTCCATACTGAATCAAAAGCCTTTTTCAGATCTATGAAGCAGGCATAAATTTTTGTTTTTCTCTTTATGTAAATATTTATAAATCAAAGACTTCAATAAAAAGATTCTAGAAGCTGTTCTGTGATTTTTTTCTGAAACCAAACTGACAATCACTTAATTGTTTGTCAAAAATCTTGATTAGCCTATTATTCAATATGGCATTAAACATTTTGGTAGATTACTTATAAGAGAAATCTTCTATAATTATTAGGGTCTAACTTGTCACCTTTTTTATGTAAAGGGATCATGAAAGATAATTTCCAAGAATATGAATAATTACCTGTCTTTAAAATCAAATTAAAAACTTTTACAATAGAATTGATTATCACAGGTTATGAGTGTTTTGAGTATTTCATTCACAATTCTATCTGGACTTGCTGATTTGTTTACTTTAAGGTTTGAAACGACCAGTGTTACCTCAGCAAATATAATTGGTGTATCAGTTTCTATATTCAATTCAATATTATCTTCTAGAATGTTTAGTTCACGTTCCAGTTTATTTACAAAGGATTTATCATATGAGGCTGGTGTACCCTGATCCTGAAAATGTTTATGATTTTATTTCATTCATTAAAATTTCAGGAATATCTTCTTCAATATTTGGTTTCTTTTTTATTGCCTTTAGAACATTCCAGTATTATTTTGGATTATTCTAAAAATTTTCTGAAAGTGATTTATAAAGTAAATGTATTTGGTGATAATCAATTCTTTTCTGTTTAATCGGGTTTTTTTTGTGTTTTTTACATAATTCATAGTATTTAGGTTTTAAACTTTTGTCATTTAAGTTATTTTTTATTTAATTTCCTAAATAGTTTATTTGTCTTTTTGTTTCATATACTGTATTATCTGACCATACTTGTTTAATTTTTTCTTTTCTTTTTTTGTTGGTTTAGATATGCCTTTACATGTATCTTCTTCAATAGTTTGTAAAATTTCTGTAAGTTTTTCAGTTGCACCATCAACGCCTAGTTTATTGCTATCAAAATGTTGCATCTCTAAATTTAAAATTTCCTTTTTAACATTTTCTGTTGATAGAACATCAATTAATTTTGAAAATGACAATTCTGTCCGTTTGTATGATTTTATCAAATGCCATCTCTTTTCATCTAAACATTTCTTCGTACATGTATCTGATATAATAGAACAATTCATATACAAGTTTATTTGCACATGATCTGATAAATATGTAAAGTCATTAGTTTTAAAGTATTTTACCTCAGGCAGGAGACTCTCACTTACAATGGCATAATCGACTGTACTGAACACAGTATTACACATATAAGTAAAATATCCCAGGGAATCTCCCAAAAAACGCCTGTACGTAGACTTGAGGACAAACATAATTAAAGTAATTTATTCCCCAATGTATTCAAAGTGCAATCAATGTTTACTCTTCTGATTTCAATATCAGTTATATAGCTCTCTGGAAAAAGGTCAATACCAGCAACATTATTTATTTCATCTGAGTAAGTTTCTATGTAATCTGCTTTCATTGCAGTTCTAGAATTAAAATCCCTTATCAAAATAATTTGTCCTTCAATAGAAAATGATCTAATTTCATTTTCAAGATTTTCCAAGTCATTATCATAATGTGTCCAAATAAGTCCAAAGAAATACTTATCAAGCTTAAACCATAATCGCCGCGATATAGCCTGTTTGTGCTAATGTGGCGTAAAGCAACCAACAATCATCAATCAATTAACCATAATCTATTCTGGGATAATGTAGCATCGTTCAGATAAGAAATCTCCTTGTAAAATTGTTTTTTAATCGTGACTATAATGTTAACGATAGTGTAATATTTTGAACTTACAAGAGAACATGGGTTTTCTTCATAGTTGATGTGCGCACATTGAACTATCATTATTTATAGTGTTACGCCAAACCTAAACTATATATGTTTATTTATTAGTATAAGTTTAATTCGGAGGAATGCTATATTTCTTATTTTATACAAAATTTGTTACAGTAAATAGGTGAAATTGGGAGTTACATGTAATTACTAAAATTTAGGAATTACAGGTAATTTCCGATGCACTTAGTAAATACAAGTAATGCTTTAAACGGCCAAGTTCATGAAGTTATTACCAGTAATTACTAATTTTAAAATGATTTTTTATACTTATTTACTAACTATTAAAACATTGTTGTAATATGGTCAGCTGATCAAAAGTTATGGTAATATTAACTAAAAAAATCAGTGAGTTCTCTAAAAAAAAAAAGTGATCAGCCTAAAATGAACCTTTTTTTTATAATATATGTGCATTAGCTACGAGATATATGTACACAAAATTTAATATGATTTTTCAAATCATTAATGAAAATGATGTAGTGAAATTATAATACATTTTTAGCAGTCATCTGGTCTGTTTCGTTAAATAAGATGAGAAACATGGTTGATGAGTTGTGCTTTTGCAAGTCAATATTTGGACCTCTTTGAATACGTATTCATGTGACCTTCAATTCAACCCTAGCTATACGTAAAAAACACTGGAAAGTCTTGAAAAACTCAGAAAAAAAGAGAAACACAGAAAAACAGTAATATGAAAATGTTACTTTTAACGCCATCAATTTGTATAAATTTGTTTGTGAAGAAATGTCAGCTTCATCGTAAATGTCTGACAAAAGAAGTCGTAGTTAAATCTTTTTTGTGAAAAGGAATTGCACTCATGTCATAGGGCAAGTTGATATACAAAGTATGCCTGATGGTAATTTTAATTTAACAAAAATATGAGATTTTAAAAATGATCAAGATCATTTAACCAAATTTGGCATTATCGAATGTCTACCATCACAAAGAGCTGGCGAAGTTGCCTATAAACTTCTCACAAATGTATTTCTCAATTTTGGATCAATATCATTGTCTTGCATACTGAAAATAATTTTAGGGAGTTTCAAAACTTATAAAACAACCATTTTCCAGTTTCAATTCACAAACACTAAAGAGTATGCACTTTTGATGTGCCTTATATACCTTAATCCTTAAGTAAGCCCTTTAAAATCCCTATCCCTTTACTTTCTTATTTGTTGTCTTGAATTAAGTCTTTGATTTTAAAACAAAAATATCATGCAAGTAAATTGCTGCAAAAATGACAAAAACAATCAGTGAATACCAGTAATCACCGAAACAACTAGTAAATACATGTAATTCCTAAATTGGATAGTAATTACAGGTATTCACTGAATTTTTTAGTCATTACGTGTAATTCTTATTTCACCTATTTACTGTAACATATACATTGGTGCCTCAAACACAGAATGATCAACAGGTAATATTTGAAAAACGTAAGATCAGAGATTAATGACATCTTAGCTTTTGATCAAAGAAACGTTAAGTCGAATTTTGCATCTCAAAACAACAGAATAACCGACTGGAAAATTGACTAATTATATCGATTGTGTTATTTGACTGAGTCATCATTTGCACAACAGTGGATGTATACAAAGACGTTCTCCTTGTTGCACAGTCTTACTCGTTATCGATTTCCTAGAGGCTCATTTTGTTTTTAATACACAGAGTTCAAAACAACAGTCAATTCAGTGCAAATCAAAAAAAAATATCGCGACAAATGAACTAGAACAAAACTTTGCCAAACTTACCCTGTTGAAGCGGAATCATTTTCTTATTTTCAATATCAATACCATTCCTGCCAAAGTATATGACAAGTCCGTCTGTTGAATTCCACTGTAAAGGGATTTGTTCGCCAATAAGCACGCTTGCTAAAGTACTTTTTCCAGCCCTACAGGGGCCACCTATTGTGAAAAGAAAAATCAGTTATGAAAACTACAATTGAATCTGAAGACAAGTATTATGTCAACAAAAGTGTGGCATGTTCTGAATATAAGGTACAACCATTTTATAAATCATCTACTAAGATCTTCAAAAAAAATGATAATAGTTATCAAAGGTACAAGGATTATAATTAAGTACGCCAGACGCGCGTTTAGTCTACATAAGACTCATCAGTGACGCTCATATAAAACTATTTATAAAGCCAAACAAGTACAAAGTTGAAGAGCATTGAGGATCCAAAATTCCAAAAAGTTGTGCCAAATACGCCAAATAAACAAGCCCTACAGTGTGAACAAAGTAATAGAATCACCGTTCGTAACATATATTCATTTAAGAAAATAAGAAAACTAATCGTCCATCTATAATTTCACCTTTGTTTAAGAAACAAAGGCATATATACAATGTATTGAAACACATATAAAACTGTATGTACGTATACATGTGTTTGTTTTGTGCCGTGTATTAATAAAATGCATGATTTATTCGTTACGAAAAATAGCTTTGATTAAATGAATGGTTTTACACCAGTAAATTTTTTTGCAGCCCTTGATAGTTTGCTGTTTGGTGTGAACCAAGGCTCAGTGTTGACGACGTACTTTGACCTTTAATGGTTAACTTTTATAAGTTGTGACTTGGATGGAGAGTTGTCGCATTGGCACTCATACCTCATCTTCTTATTTCTATTAAGTGTCAGGATGTTACTCTATATAAACATCTTCATTTAAATCAATTTTTAAAAATACAGATTGCAGATATGCATTTAACAAAATCTGAATTATTCTTGGATACAATGATTGATTGATTGATTGGTGGTTGCTTCAAGCCGCCTGTGCACAAAAAGGGCAATATCGCGTCGATTCAATTATTTTTAGGAGTACTTGATATTATTATTTATGACAAAAGCTTTGTTTTATAGTTAAAAATATTACATCGTAATAGCAAGTGCTTCACTTTTTGGAAATTGTAGTGTGTATACATTTTTAAGTTATGCAAATTAAAATTACACCACTCCTCCCAACTGAATACATATATATATATATATATATATATATATATATATATATATATATATATATATATATATATATATATATATATATATATATATATATATATATATATATAAACGCCTAAAAAGTGTACATAACAACACCAATAACACAAAAAGGTACTATAAATGTAATTATTTATAAATATTTCGGATAACAGATATCCTTCGTCAGTCAGATTCTGATGTTAAATGAATCATCTTTAAGTCTTCTTAGATTAAACTTTTACTAAATCTTGAAATTTATACAATAAAAAAGGCAAACCGAACATCAGTTAAGACGCTTGCATCATTGCAAAAATATGTTGAATATGAAATAGGTTATATGACTAATTACATCAGAGAGTTCAAATAAATGTTTTAAATAAAAATAATAATGTGCGATATGAACTAGCACAATTCTAAAGCTTTCACAGTGTCGATAATTATGATGTTACAAGAAAGATTGCGTCAATAAGAATTCCAAATAAACAGCATTGAACGGTCTTATTTCTAAATTAACAGCACTGAACGGTCTAAATTTCTAAATATTTCAGATTTGACAACTGTAGTGTAGTAACATTAGAGTCTGCGATGTTTAAAACAAACGGCCGTTTAAAAATAATAACAAATTTTGACTAAAGTAAAATAGTTGGACGTGGCTTGGTACTTATACATCCCTCAAAAAATTAAGCAATTTAGATTGTTATATTCAACAGATATATTTTAGAGATGAGTAAGGTAAAGAAATAAAAACGGGGACTGTAATAATAAGTAATATAACCCAGATGTGAAGCACTACATGGTGTCGAATTACATCTTTTCATTTATCCCATTTGGTGCCAAAGTTGTTAATTTTCTTATCCAAAATCTTTCCCGAGTAAGTCTATCCTCCCTAGACCAAGCAGAGTTGTGGTCAATGATAGTAATGGTCAGTCGATTGAGATCTGCCTTAGTGTGGCCAGGGGATCTCAAATGTCGACTAAGAGGGAGGTCTGGCTTGCATTGGTAGTCGCTACGATGACCGTTCATTCGTTTGTGAAACGGCTGTTCTGACTCGCCAACATACTGTTTACCACATTTACACTGTAGGAGATACACAACATTAGTAGTCTTGCAATTAACATTGCAAAATATGGTGTATTCTGTACCAGTGGAGTGACTGTTAAAAGTCTGGGTATCCAGTATTTGTTTGCAAGTCAGACATCGTTTGTTTCCACAACCCTTACAAGAGCCCACTGACGGAGAGCCTGCTTGAGAGCATAACTCAGCTCTCACCGGCAAGTCTTTAAGGCTTTTGGGCCTGCGGAAAGCCAGTACAGGTGGCTCGGGAAAGATCTTGGATAGTTTAGGATGTTTTTCGATATCTTTCCAACTTTCGCGGATAAGGTAAGACAGGTTGTCAAATTTTGGATGGTAACACAAAAGGCACCCTCCTGTTGACCTTTTTGACTTTATATTGTAAAAGTTCATCTCGGCTGATGTTGCTAGCACGAGAAAAACCTTTATCAATGTCTTTCCTTTTGTAGCCCCGATGTTTTAGGTGACCGCGAAGTTCGTGCAGTCGTTTTTTGGCAACGTCGTTGGTGGAGCAAATCCTTTTTATTCGTATGGCCTGGCTGTAGGGAATGCTCTTGGTGCAATGTTTAGGGTGACAACTTGAAGGAGACAGATATTGATGTTTGTCTGTGGGCTTGCAATACAGATCTGTAAATATGTTTCCATCCCTCAATTGCGTTGTAGTGTCAAGAAATGTGATCTTAGAGTCAGAGATTTCATATGTGAATTTTATTGAGGGATGGGCATCGTTGGCATGTTGAATAAACAAATCTAGTTCTTGTTCAGTATTATCCCACTTCATGTCAATATCGTCAATAAATCGGAACCAAGAGAGGGGTTGATAAAGAAAAGAATGGAGAATTCTCTGTTCTAATTTCCCCATAAAAATATTGGCATAAGACGGGGCCATCTTTGTTCCCATTGCTGTTCCATTAACTTGGAGAAAGTCCTCACCATTGAATGTGAAGTTATTGCATTTTAATACCAAAGTAAGAAGCTGGATGAGACATTCAGTTGGTGGATGTAAGGTGTTACGAGAGTTCCAGACTTCCCTACAGGCTTCTATACCATCGTCATGGGGATATTAGTATAGAGGGAGGTAACATCAAGCGAGACAAGGATCGTTTCAGGTGGGAGAGGGTTCAAAGATTCCATTTTTTTAAGATAATGTGTTGTGTCTTGAATATATGATGGTAAATTTTCTACGTGTGGTCGGAGATAAAAGTCAATAAATTCTGATATTTTTCCTGTAGGGTGGTCATTGGCGGAAACAATTGGTCTACCTGGATTATTGACTTTATGTATTTTGGGCAGTAGATAGAAACGCCCCGGCTTTGATTTTTCCGGTTTTAGATATTTAAATGTGGTTTCATCAATGTGTCCCTGTTCACACATGTTTTTCAGGTTTGGGGTGATCTCTGTGTTAAATTGAGGGGTGGGGTCAGAGTCTAATTTCTTATAGAATCTCTCATCAGAGAGTTGACGTTCCGCCTCTTGAATGTAGTCACATCTGTCCATGACGACAACAGCGCTACCTTTATCTGCTGGTTTAATTATAATGTCGTCTCTGTTTTTAAGTAACCGCACAGCTTCGTTTTCTTCAGAAGATAAATTGTTGAATGTTTGGGAAGTAGCAGTGGACAGATTTGTTACGTCGGATTTAATTTTGTCAATAATATGTTCTAAAGTAGCACATTTACTGGGTTTAGGAATCCATGAACTTTTTTTCCTGAATCTGGGAATATCGACATCTTCTTGGTCGTCATCTGAGTCGAGATCACTTGTGTCACTATCAGTGGAACTTTTTGTGGTGTCTTTAGAAAAATATTCCTTAATTCTGACGGATCTTGCTAACTTGTCTAGGTCATCTTCCAAGAGTATAGAATCTATTTTGCCCGGCGTGGGACAAAAATTAAGACCTTTTGACAGTACCTTTGTTTCGGTCTCCGACAAAATTACTGAAGACAAATTGACTACAGTGTTTGTAGAGTTCATGCAGCCTACAAACACTGTAGTCAATTTGTCTTCAGTAATTTTGTCGGAGACCGAAACAAAGGTACTGTCAAAAGGTCTTAATTTTTGTCCCACGCCGGGCAAAATAGATTCTATACTCTTGGAAGATGACCTAGACAAGTTAGCAAGATCCCTCAGAATTAAGGAATATTTTTCTAAAGACACCACAAAAAGTTCCACTGATAGTGACACAAGTGATCTCGACTCAGATGACGACCAAGAAGATGTCGATATTCCCAGATTCAGGAAAAAAGTTCATGGATTCCTAAACCCAGTAAATGTGCTACTTTAGAACATATTATTGACAAAATTAAATCCGACGTAACAAATCTGTCCACTGCTACTTCCCAAACATTCAACAATTTATCTTCTGAAGAAAACGAAGCTGTGCGGTTACTTAAAAACAGAGACGACATTATAATTAAACCAGCAGATAAAGGTAGCGCTGTTGTCGTCATGGACAGATGTGACTACATTCAAGAGGCGGAACGTCAACTCTCTGATGAGAGATTCTATAAGAAATTAGACTCTGACCCCACCCCTCAATTTAACACAGAGATCACCACAAACCTGAAAAACATGTGTGAACAGGGACACATTGATGAAACCACATTTAAATATCTAAAACATGAAAAATCAAAGCCGGGGCGTTTCTATCTACTGCCCAAAATACATAAAGTCAATAATCCAGGTAGACCAATTGTTTCCGCCAATAACCACCCTACAGAAAAAATATCAGAATTTATTGACTTTCATCTCCGACCACACGTAGAAAATTTACCATCATATATTCAAGACACAACACATTATCTTAAAAAAAAATGGAATCTTTGAACCCTCTCCCACCTGAAACGATCCTTGTCTCGCTTGATGTTACCTCCCTCTATACTAATATCCCCCATGACGATGGTATAGAAGCCTGTAGGGAAGTCTGGAACTCTCGTAACACCTTACATCCACCAACTGAATGTCTCATCCAGCTTCTTACTTTGGTATTAAAATGCAATAACTTCACATTCAATGGTGAGGACTTTCTCCAAGTTAATGGAACAGCAATGGGAACAAAGATGGCCCCGTCTTATGCCAATATTTTTATGGGGAAATTAGAACAGAGAATTCTCCATTCTTTTCTTTATCAACCCCTCTCTTGGTTCCGATTTATTGACGATATTGACATGAAGTGGGATAATACTGAACAAGAACTAGATTTGTTTATTCAACATGCCAACGATGCCCATCCCTCAATAAAATTCACATATGAAATCTCTGACTCTAAGATCACATTTCTTGACACTACAACGCAATTGAGGGATGGAAACATATTTACAGATCTGTATTGCAAGCCCACAGACAAACATCAATATCTGTCTCCTTCAAGTTGTCACCCTAAACATTGCACCAAGAGCATTCCCTACAGCCAGGCCATACGAATAAAAAGGATTTGCTCCACCAACGACGTTGCCAAAAAACGACTGCAAGAACTTCGCGGTCACCTAAAACATCGGGGCTACAAAAGGAAAGACATTGATAAAGGTTTTTCTCGTGCTAGCAACATCAGCCGAGATGAACTTTTACAATATAAAGTCAAAAAGGTCAACAGGAGGGTGCCTTTTGTGTTGAATTACCATCCAAAATTTGACAACCTGTCTTACCTTATCCGCGAAAGTTGGAAAGATATCGAAAAACATCCTAAACTATCCAAGATCTTTCCCGAGCCACCTGTACTGGCTTTCCGCAGGCCAAAAAGCATTAAAGACTTGCTGGTGAGAGCTGAGTTATGCTCTCAAGCAGGCTCTCCGTCAGTGGGCTCTTGTAAGGGTTGTGGAAACAAACGATGTCTGACTTGCAAACAAATACTGGATACCCAGACTTTTAACAGTCACTCCACTGGTACAGAATACACCATATTTTGCAATGTTAATTGCAAGACTACTAATGTTGTGTATCTCCTACAGTGTAAATGTGGTAAACAGTATGTTGGCGAGTCAGAACAGCCGTTTCACAAACGAATGAACGGTCATCGTAGCGACTACCAATGCAAGCCAGACCTCCCTCTTAGTCGACATTTCAGATCCCCTGGCCACACTAAGGCAGATCTCAATCGACTGACCATTACTATCATTGACCACAACTCTGCTTGGTCTAGGGAGGATAGACTTACTCGGGAAAGATTTTGGATAAGAAAATTAACAACTTTGGCACCAAATGGGATAAATGAAAAGATGTAATTCGACACCATGTAGTGCTTCACATCTGGGTTATATTACTTATTATTACAGTCCCCGTTTTTATTTCTTTACCTTACTCATCTCTAAAATATATCTGTTGAATATAACAATCTAAATTGCTTAATTTTTTGAGGGATGTATAAGTACCAAGCCACGTCCAACTATTTTACTTCAGTCAAAATTTGTTATTATTTTTAAACGGCCGTTTGTTTTAAACATCGCAGACTCTAATGTTACTACACTACAGTTGTCAAATCTGAAATATTTAGAAATTTAGACCGTTCAGTGCTGTTTATTTAGAAATAAGACCGTTCAATGCTGTTTATTTGGAATTCTTATTGACGCAATCTTTCTTGTAACATCATAATTATCGACACTGTGAAAGCTTTAGAATTGTGCTAGTTCATATCGCACATTATTATTTTTATTTAAAACATTTATTTGAACTCTCTGATGTAATTAGTCATATAACCTATTTCATAATCAACATATTTTTGCAATGATGCAAGCGTCTTAACTGATGTTCGGTTTGCCTTTTTTATTGTATAAATTTCAAGATTTAGTAAAAGTTTAATCTAAGAAGACTTAAAGATGATTCATTTAACATCAGAATCTGACTGACGAAGGATATCTGTTATCCGAAATATTTATAAATAATTACATTTATAGTACCTTTTTGTGTTATTGGTGTTGTTATGTACACTTTTTAGGCGTTTATATAATTTATTTTATTGTGTACATGTATCGTTACTTGTAACGATCCAGCGCCCTCGTGGGAAAAATCGTTGACTATTATTCAGACGTTTTATATATATATATATATATCATAAGATTATTACATTTACAATGTAGCATTCACAATGTTCAACGATGAGTCATATGTAGACAAAACACATTACTGCCTAAAAAATATTAATCCTTGTAAATTTGATTAGCATTTACAATCACTGGGTCGATTCCTATGCTGGTGCATGTTCCGTCTACGAGAATATCATCAGCAGAAAGGTCAGCGCTTCTGTGTTGACATTTAACCCATTGATTAGATAATTTTGTGTAAAATGTTTTGTTACAAAATATTGAATTGTTCGAAACACTTCTGTGTTTTTCTACTTCCAAGAATAATTGACCTTAGACGTAGATCAACCGATATTTTTGTACGTTGGGTAACATTTTTCATCTTTGTGATTGTTTGGACTTTCATACCAAACCAGCGCCACTGATGAGTAGTATGAAGACGTAGAGCTGATGTAGTGCACCACATTTTAAGCCTAAGAAATTTACCGACATTTGTTTAATAAACCCGACAATTCAATATGACACAAACATGACAAAATTAAAATTTACAAGAAACTAACAAAAATTTAAAAAAAACAAAACATATTATACATGATTTTAGATGTATTTCAGCAGATTGAAGGCTTTAAACGTTTTGTAAATTTGTAAATGAATGTTACTAATACTAATGATGAAAATACTTCAAGTTGTTTTAATTTGTGTTGCTTGTTTGTTAATGCTGTGTTTTGTATGCTGTCGTTGGCCGTTTGGTCTTTTCTATGTCTACAGTTGCTACGTGAGTAAATTTCGATTTATGAGTTTGAATCTCTCTTTTGTATCTTTTGTCTTTTTTGCTGACGACATTGTAAAAAATGTACTGACACACAAATTACAAATTAAATTTGGTCAACGAGCGTGGCAAAAAAGTAAGAAGTAAATATACCCTAAACTGAAATTCATACTAGAAAAAAATTATTATCTTAGAAGCTGTCAAACTTATCAGAGTATATATATCAATTGTTATTTTTCGTGAAACATATATTGATATGATATGTTTAATCGTGGTTTAAGACAGGCTTTTTTTTTTTATTTCTGCAGTTGTGGTTCTTCTCTCTTACATACTAAAAAACTATTTTCTATTTTAGATCGAAGACCGCAAAAACGAAATAAATATTTGCGAGTGAAAGAGTAAATGAAAGACGAAGAATACAAAAGGGACTTCACACGTTTAATGTTTAATTTAAATGTTACATGCCAATCGGAGGGACTGGCGGTATGTTACTACTGAGATATTCATGATATTGGAAAATGACAATTGGAAGAACGGAAATCATAACTCCGTTTTTAATATTGTAGTAACTAAAATAATCAGGAAATATATAATATAAGTGAAATCAATTTTCTGATTATTTTTTTGTAATAAATTGTCTACCTAGACTCAATCGATGCTCGTAAGACCGATATTCTCCGTATGACAGCATACGATGGAATTCCTCACCACCTACCAACCATGGAAGTTGAATATTCTTGTCTGTCAATAAAATTGAAAACATGAATAGCATGAATAGTTCAAAAATAAATTCATTTAAAAAACAAACGACCAAATATCGTTAAGTTGATATATAAAGACAATAAAAATGAAATCATCAACGGTTCATTTGAAGTGGACATGTTGATTTTTGAGTATGTATTTGCATCTGTATTTTAAACATACTGAGCAATACATGGTGCAGAATAAATTGCAGAATGAGCATATAACGAGGCAAACAATAATTTAAATTCAGGCGTACATTGAAAAGGGAAAGGAAACTTATAAGTTTGTCATGTAAATGTACATAGGACATGAGTTGCTTTTCTTAATCTTACGAAACGAAAAGATTTATCAATACACATATGATGTGCATGTGCTGTGTAAATAATATTTGATATGCACATGATGCATGATAAAATACTTTATTGGTAAAGAATACTAAGTGAATATAACTGCATATTTAGCAAGAAGTTTACCTCTTGTTAAATACCAAAACAAAATGATAATGCTTTTTTGCTGAAGGCATAGTCACAGCTCTGAAACACGTTATATTACCAGAAGGTAAATATTGCATATAATGACGTTACGTGCTATGTTCGTAGCTCATTGGAAATTTGGTGTAGTTGGCAGTGTGCAACTGCAAAATATGTATTTTTTTGATATCATATTCAGTGCTATTGTACGTATTTTAAAAAATAACGATTTTTAAAATAAAAACGAAAAAATCATTGTTAAAGCTATGTTTTATGCTGCATGCGACAAGCTTCATTTAAAAAAAACGGAGATTTTTAGGTTGTCCCGCGTTACATATTTCATTGATTGTAACCACTAAACTATGATTTTCGTCAAAACTATTTAATATTTTTTTCCATTATTAAAAAGAATTGTTCCTTCAGTCTTTTGTGCATTTTTTATTACGTTATGATGACGTCATAGAAAAAAACGCGTCCCATACTACAAGGGCAAATCTGTCCCACGGGGAAAAAATGGGGTTCCAGATTTGAGAATAATTTTTTTTTTTATCTAAAATGAAAAAATTTAGTATTAATTTTGTATTTACTACATCAATGTTAATTTGCTTACTTTTATGAATTTAAAAACAAGTATCCAGAAAAATGATATATCGTAATTTATGAGCGATTTTTCAAAGACTTACAAAGTTGTCGCACCGCCATTTTTTGACGTAAAACGAACTCAACTCAAATGTACGTCAATTGTTTGCTTATCACTGTTCTTATAAAGGTAGAATTTTATGATTTTTTAAAATGTAATTTTTCTTAATATTTCACAAAAAACTAAAATACATCAATTTTCGATAAGTAGTTAAAAAGCACCGTCGATTTTGCGGAGTCTTACAAGAATGTCGCACTAGCTTAAACACAACGTTTTAGTCGAATTTTTTGTTTGAACGGAACGAAATATTCGCGACGTTGTGTTACGCTTACATGTACGAACATCGCGCGTAATGTCAATGCATTCTATTTGAAAAAGATTATTTAAAATTTATTCTCATTTTGATACTAAAAGATTGATACAAACATTTTCATGATTGTAAAAAATGATGGCATCAAATAACATTACAAGACCAGATTAAGAAAAATCCCCACATATGAAAACTTGGTTTACCTTAGTTGTACAATCAACATACTAATTATGAAATATGTATTTAAGAATTGGGGAAATTATCCCACAAAGGTGATAATCAGAAAAATTTATAAGGCTTTCCACACATATTTGATAATGAAAAAAAAGCAGTCGTCAAGGGAAATTGTTTTGCTTAAAATATGTGTTCCTGTACTCCGACCACATAGGAAGGTTAACAAATGATTAAGACATGTTTCGGTTGTTGAAGACCTGTAAAAAAAATCCCAGTCAATGTTTTCTTTTTGTTATCTGTTAATGGATATGTTTTATCGCCTTTTCCTTTTCATAATGTATATGTAAGACGACATAAATTCCTTCTTTTGAGTATTAATGGTATATAAAATCATTTTGCAATAAATTGGGATTTCCTCAAGTTAATGAAACTATATTTGTTGACTCTAAGTGGGCATATTTCCTCAGTCTATTGTGTTTTACCCCTTTCTTGTTATCATCTCTACCGTAAAACAAGGCAGCCGGGTATCAGAGCTAAAGAAGTACTTCCTTAGATCCACTGCCACTCTGACTAAATATCTACTACATATACTAACGAAATCAATCCCGTCAAACTTTCTCCACTTCAAAAGTCATTATACTAAAATGATGATATCTTCAGTTTACACTTCCCTGGGTAGGTTATTATTCTTTCTAGGGTTTTTATGTAGGGCACAAAATGTAACCAGAGAGCATGATTCTTCTTACAAAACCATCTATGTCTACACCGGAACTCGAAACTGGGATCTCGATGTACAAGGCAGCTCATTCACCGACTCTGCTGAATGGATATTCCCTTATCTTTACGGCTAACAGTTGACTACGTATCTGCTACATAAACTAAGGGAAGCAATCCCGTCACATAGATGAATGGCATCTGTGATTTTGACCCGTCTTTAATGTCAAAAATCTATAATGTGTGTTTCAATCTCTTTAGGAGGTGGATTAGTTATGGTCAAACTTTAAATACTTTAAATAAGCGACTACCAATGCTTATCCTTGCCGAACGCTTCATATTTTCATATCAGTCGGAGTTTCTGTGGACATTCGTCAAAGACAAGAAGATCAAAGATGTCATATCATTTAATTTCACATTCAAATATACTGTATAGTGGGTAATTTTCGCGGGCGTAAAAAATATTGCTTAATTAAATAACATAACTCGTTATTAATCCGTCGAACGAAAAAATGAGATAGTTAACAAACGCTTTAGCTATTAGGAGGTTTTGAACGTATGCATTATTTTCGTAGAATCTTTTTTTTCGCGATTTCCCTATACATGCCAAAATAAGCTAAAATAAACAACGTGCAAAAAATTACCCGCTATTTGGTTTTATTGTTGTTCTTTCCTGTGACAATCCATTTAGAATCTAGCTACAAAACCAGGTTCAAGCAACTATTTTCTTCATAGGAAAATGTCTGTACAAATTCAGGAATATGACTGTCGTTATCTATTCGTTTAATTTGTTTAAGATTTTGATTTCGCCATTTGATTAGGTACTATCCATTTTGAATGTCTTTGGGTTACTTTTTTGTTATTTAAGCTTTTACCTAACGACATTTTCCAAGGTTGTAGTTTGCTATCTACGTCGTATACTAAGTACCGATCGTTACATATTCTCGATTATGACCGTTTTGACAGGTGTGCATTTGCAATACTTTACGATGGGTCTCTGACTATATAAACCCTTGTGTTTATTTGTACTTCTATCACACTATGTTGTCATTCTAGCGATATTTTTACCATTACCCTATCATCGAGAGGATTGCCCAGCAATAGAACCAGGTTCGACCCCTAATTTTTCATTACATGCCCTGTTCCAAGTCAGTATAACAATTGTATAACTAAAGATTTTCTTATCCTAGACATCGATTATTTTAGCCGTATTTGGCACCACTTTTTGGAATTTTGGATCCTCAGTGCTCTTCAACTTTGTACTTGTTTGGCTTTTTAAATATTTTAATATAAGAGACGAAACGTGCATCTGGCGTACTAAATTATAATATTGGTACCTTTGATCACTATAGTCCGTTTCTATTTATGTTGGCGTTTGTTTTTATTGCAGTTCAGGGTTTCGGTTGCTTCGTTGTTTTGCTCTTATAGTAAATATTTTCCGCTCGGTTTTGTTTTGTGACCCGGATTTTTTAAGTCTATGACTTTTGAACAGTGGTATACCACTGTTGCTTTTACGTAGTTGATTATGACAAAGGCTTTTAGCAGGGTGCCCAATCAACAAATTTTATCGATCTGCCTTAACGGAATAACACACGGCTATATTTTATATCGTTGGAAAGAGGAGAACAAGCAAAGCCTCATTGAAATAGCGTTATCGTCGTTGTCTGTCGTGGAAACGTTTTTTTTAAAATCAGGGTCAAAGGTCAAAGCAAAAAATCAAGAAAAATGCACAGTCACATTTAGATAACTTGTTTCTCCTACATATATGCGTTTTGAGGAAAATAAAAACAACCAATTTATAGAAAAATATCTTTTGTATCTACTTATTTTATATTTTTATCGCCAAAAATGACTTCAGATTGAATTTTTTTGCATATAGGGTGCGAATTTGAAATTTTAAATAACAGTGACCCTGACCTAGTTCAATTTTTAAATTTGATTTTTTGTCTTAAATTCGCTACACGTACGATCTAAAGATGTTTTTGAGATCTAAACTTTAATCATTTGTCGAAAAAAAATGTGATTTTCACGTCTTTTGATAGTTAGGTGTTCGTCAATTTCAAGGTTCAGCGATGTCACAATTAGAAAGATTTGACAAATCGGTAAAATCATCTGGGCTGTCCTTCAAGACTGAAAATCAGTGCGCTTACTGATCCTAAACAGGGTCTAATACGTTGTATCGCATCATGTAACAGCATAATAGAAAGTTACAGATGGCAAACCCGAGACTTTTACATATTTCGTGGACAGGTTTACAGTAGTTGTCGTTTGTTTATTAAATTAATACGTGTTTCTCGTTTCTCGTTTTTTATATATATTAGACCGTTGGTTTTCCCGTTTGAATGGTTTTACACTAGTAATTTTGGGGACCTTTAATAATAGCTTGTTGTTCGGTGTGAGCCATGGCTCCGTGTTGAAGGCTGTACATAACCTATAATGGTTTACTTTTTTAAATTGTTATTCGGATGGAGAGTTGTCTCATTGGCACTCACACCACATCTTCCTATATCTATATAGATGCAAAAATCTTGTATACAAGTTATAGTGTCTGTTTGAAACCATAGCTCATGTGTATGCTGCATGGAGTGGATGTAAGGAACGCATAAGATTAGAACATCTTTATCTTGCGACTTTGTTATTATCCTACCCTTGATTCCTTTCACACCTATCTCTTTGTCTACATAAATAGTATGCATATGTTAAATCATGCGAGTATCTACTTGATCGGGCGTACAAAATAATTCTTAAAACCTAAATACTCTTTCTGAGTAGGGTCCTTGGAAGTGCTAGCTAGAATATGACTTCATCGTGTATCATAGTAACTGTTGATTTACTATGATGCTTAACAATCGATTCCCCAAGAAATCTGATTAAGGCCTGCTGGATCTCACTGACTCAAAGAAACTTTTTCCAGTCAGGAATTTCACGACCTTCTATATATGTTCTGAAACACTTTAACAGACGAACAAGAACTTGATCAGCTTTAAAATAATTTCTGTTGTGTCTGCTAGTGTAAGATTTGTAGCAAGATTAGAATGATGCTACAACATTTTGTAATCATCAGTACGAAAATGGTCTAGGTCTGAAGCATCATAGCCTCGATAAAGCTTTTGTTTGAATTGTGCTTATTCCTCGCTTATTAATAAGCAATTCAGTAGAAGAACCCTGACATATAACACACTCATCCCATTGTATTTCATGCCAAATTCGTTCGGGCTTGATGGGCATAGTTTAACGGGACTGTAAATGTGTGCCATATTCCGGGTCTGAAACGTGATCGAAGGATTTGATTTGTATATTACAATTATAACAAAACTATCAATAAAAAAAATAAAGTTATGAAAACCCCCAAAAAATATTTCCAATTACAATACAACCATCTTCAAACTAACTGGACTATTCCAAATATACAATTTGACCATACAACAAGCAAAAATAGAAATGAAGTAAGTGACAATTGTCTTAGTTAAACCTGGTAATTTAAGCTACAAAACGATTAACGGCACGAGAAAAGGCGTGTTTGAAACAAGACAGAATTACCACTAAATTTGTATTTTTAATTGCTATTTTCTTCTCACCGATTAACATTACACAAAAGATATTTGGCACACATATGAACCATGTGTTATTGATGTAATCAGAGTAAAAATCCCGTGAAAATAACACGTTAAAAACGTTCTTTTGTTCAAAATGTGGTACATTTCAGCTTAAAAAAATAGCCTTACTAAAACCATGAAATACTTATATTTAAATTATATAAATCTTTTCAGCTTTCGTTTTATGATAAATTTAATTTTTAAGCTAAATGATAAGTATCATTTGAACAAATAACATAGAAAGCAATAATTTTATTTTTTGTGTTGAAGATGGTCTGAATGATGAGGTATCTGTGGGTTCCCCAAGAAACCACAAAATTTTGAAAAACGTGACCACGGGAGCATACGACAACATTCATGATTAAAAAATATAATGATTTTCCAATCGTTTGCATATAGTATAGCCGTGTGTTATCCGTTAACTTAAACTCGTTAACTAGAAATCTTTTTCGATACTGGGCACCCTACTATTTGAAACTTTAATGATAATTATATATTTGTTCCTGTATTTGTTATCCAAGATCAATTTTGAATGCATCCGAAACTGTTTTTACTATAACGTATCATGTAAGCCATCTATGTCAGTTGATCGTTGAGTCGTTGGCAAACTGTATTGATATATATCTTCATATTCTGTTTTTTCGCGTATCCCATGAGGCTCATTTCGTTTTATCAAATTAATGTATATATTTATTGGGGTATTTGGCACGTTACAAACTTAATTTTGTCTGATGATGACAGTTTTTGCTGTTTTTTGTTCTTGTCGTTATGTTGTTCCTTACTTTTATGTGCTTTAATTTAAACCGAAGGAAGTCAATATAAGCTGACGTAAATGATCAATAAAAATTATTGTAATAAATTACCAATCGATGACTCTATTCTACTCAGCTGCTTATCGTTTTCATCTTGTTTCTGGTGTACTAATTGTACATTCAAGCTTTTTAAATCAAACATCTGTAATAAAGAACAGTTTTGTTTCTGTATTTTGAAATCAAGCATATAACGTCTGCTAGTTATTGTGATTTTTTAAAAGTTATCTACATGCATTGATCTGTTATTTCTTTAAAAAAAACTAGAGGCTCTAAAGACCCTGTGTCGCTCACCTTGGTCTATGCAAATATTAAACAAAGGAAGCAGATGGATTCATGATAAAATCGTGTTTTGGTGATGGTGATGTGTTTGTACATCTTACTTCACTAAAAATTCTTGCTGCTTACAATTATCTCTATCTATAATGAACTTGACCCAGTAGTTTTACTGGAAAATGTTAGTAAAAATTAACAAATTTTATGAAAATTGTTGAAAGTTGAATATAAAGAACAATAACTCCTCGTGGGGTCAATTGGCCATTTCGGTCATGTTGACTTATTTGTATATCTTACTTTGCTGAACATTATTGCTTTTTACAGTTTATTTCTATCTATAATAATATTCAAGAACCAAAAACAAATTTTCCTGAAATTACCAATTCAGGGGCAGCAACCCAACAACAAGTTATCCGATTCATCTGTAAATTTTAGAGCAGATAGATCTGGACCTGATTAACAATTTTACCCCATGTCAGATTTGCTCTAAATACTTTGGTTTTTGAGTTATAAGCCAAAAACTGTATTTTAACCCTATGTTCTATTTTTAGCCATGGCGGTCATCTTGGTTGGCTGGCCGGGTCTCCGGACACGTTTTTATACTATATACCCCAATGATAATTGTGGCCAAGTTTGGTTAAATTTGGCCCAGTAGTTTCAGTGGAGAAGATTTTTGTAAAAGATTACTAAGATTTACGAAAAAAGGTTAAAAATTTACTATAAAGGGCAATAACTCCTAAGGGGGTCAACTGACCATTTTAGTAATGTGACTTATTTGTAAATCTTACTTTGCTGAACCTTATTGCTGTTTACAGTTTATCTCTATCTATAATAATATTCAAGATAATAACCAAAAACAGTAAAATTTCCTTAAAAGTACCGATTCAGGGGCAGCAACCCAACAACGGGTTATCTGATTCATCTGAAAATTTTAGAGCAGATAGATCTTGACCTGAATAACAATTTTACCCCTGGTCAGATTTGCTCTAAATGCTTTGGTTTATGAGTTATAAGCCAAAAACTGCATTTTTCCCCTATGTTCTTTTTTTAGCCATGGCGGCCATCTTTGTTGGTTGGCCGGATCACCGGACACATTTTTAAAACAATATACCCAAATGATGATTGTGGCCAAGTTTGGTTTAATTTGGCCCAGTAGTTTCAGAGGAGAAGAATTTTGTAAAAGTTAACGACGACGGACGACGACGGACGACGGAAGACGACGGACGCTGGACGCAAAGTGATGGGAAGGGGTCACTTGGCCCTTTGGGCCAGGTGAGCTAATAAAAAAAAAGGTTAAATGTGAATAAAATTTAAACGGAAATTAGACATACACATGATACATTCTTGCAAAAATTTACAACTTGACAATGTTTTTTACGTTCGAACTTAAGTCTAGCATGTACATTTTTAAATCTTATGAAAAATATTCATTAAAAGATTCATTTTAAATCATTTATCTTAAAGAATGCTGTCAAATTCGGTAAGGAGAAAAAAATGTTGTTTGAAGTTGAAGTTCAACAATCCTTACTGAAATTGTTAATAAATAAAAATATACGGACCTATAGAAATACAAAATTAACGGCAGTCTTATCAGTGTTTCCCGTCAAATTTGCTCTTGTATTAATTATGTGTGACACAGCCGAATTATTTGACAAAAATCTTACATTTCTTTTATCATCATTTGTATTCATATTTCATGAGAAAAGTTGTATGCTTGGATGTCATTTGTGTCACTAAAACATCAACAATATGTATATTGATATTCCAGTCTTAATTAACAATTGTCCAAATAGATTTTATGGAAATTATCAAACAGTCAAGTCCTTATCCTACACAATACTTAAGACTCATTTACATTTGTTTATAAGCTTGACATATTGTAGCAAATTCATTTTGAAGGAAAGATCCACTTGCAAATAAATTTAGTATTAAACGGTGATTTTTATCTTGACGGGGTTGGAGAAATCTGTACATTACGAATTTCATAACATTTTCAGACTTATTCATTGTGGTAAATTCAGCAATGTTCATATCATTCGCTTGCAGTAAACTCAGTACTATTCAAAAGCATGTCAGACAAACCAGTATGATAGCATGTGTACAGGACAATAGCGGCTACTAAACTAGCCATAGATTGAACAAATTGTGCTTGACTACAAAATTAAGCGAAATGTCTAAACAGTCTTGAATTTACCACAGTATATAAGTCTGCTAATTAACTGAAATACTTGAAATGACTAAATGATTTATTGTTCAGTATCTTAACAGCCGAACATCTAAAATGATAAATAACAAAGAAATTGAATTCCAAGGTAAATTTGCAATGGAAAGTCATTTATAAAATGGCAAAATAAAATGTTTAAACACATCAAACGAATGGAAAACACCTGATTTTTTCCTAACTTGGTACAGACATTATCTTATGTAGAAGAAGGTGGATTGAATCTAGTTTTATGGGTAGGTAACCTTTCGTTGTATAATAAATGCATATAATTTAAGTATATTGACAACTATGCGTGAGCGAAAGCAAACAGACATAACAGGTTAAAGCGTAAAAAATTGGTTTTCAAAGATTGTTGTTCTTTCTCCTTTTTTTTGTGTCTTTATAGATGCAGAATAGCTTTTATTTTATTTTGTTTTAATTCAAGTGACCAAAAACGAATTGTATTTAAGATCTATGAATTCTGAATTATAAAACTTTTAGGATTTAGATTTAGCTCTGAATTGTTCTGTATTTGTTCTTAGTTGTTCTAAACTTGGCATAACCAATGCATTAGATGGAAGTTGGAACGCTATTTTGTTATTTCATATATTAATCTATAAAATGTATTCAAAAACCTTTGACAGTCTGTGATAATCCTGTTTATAACTACCTTGATGAGGCTGTTATTCGATTCTTTCAGAATTTGCTTCAGAACTTCTATTGAGCAGCTTTTTATTTGAGCAATTTCCTTGGTAAACATCCTCAAACATTTGCTTCCAAGTTCACTGGCAAATCCCAAAGTTGCCATTTCTAGCAATTTCCATTTTTCCTCGAAGTCAGACTTTCCTACTTGTCCATTTTCATGATGAGCAAGAAAGTTCCTTACGTCTTTTATGTTTTTACGCCATGAAAAATTCATTTTCATTGGGCAACAGTGTTGAACAATAGCATTAAATAATGTGATATCTAAACTGTCAATGTCAATTGAGCATTTTGAAGAATATTTACACAAACAATACTGTGTGATTTTTGTCCCTATCGTTTTCTCGTGATGGGGCTGTGGCAAACTTGTATCATCAAATAATAGTTTTAACTGTTTTGATTCCAGACTTCCTCTCTTGCCTTTTGATGCAATAGAATGTATATTACATTCGCAGCAAGGCATTTCTGGAAAGCATTGATGAAATAATACATGTTTGTTGTTCGTATTATTTAAAAATGTTTCCAGTTTTGTTTTGTTCAGTACATTTATTTCAAAATACATGTACATTACATCGATTGCTGGGCCCGTTGTGAACGCCCATAGCTGCAGATAAAATTTGCTTTCTTCTATATCAGACATGATGTGTGTTTGTTCAACCTAGAAAGAAAAAAATATTATCTTTATTCTTTAGTGCGTATGTTCAATATTCAACATTTTTTCAATATAAATTATATATATGCAATATTGAGAAACTGAATGGCTTAGCAGGAACAGTTCACTATGTCGTGGCATCCGAGATCATCATCGGTGTTTGGTAGGGTTTGTGTTGCTAAGTCTAAAATTGTGTATATTTTCTTGATATGCATTTGGTCGTTTAACATTTTTTGCCATGGCATTGGGACATTTTTCTTTCACTATGATCATCCCTTTTGGTGTTTTTGTCTCGCATCTTTACATGTATCAGTACAATTTATTGTCAAGTCCGTACTTATATTTTTAAGATTGATAAAAAATGGAACCGAATCCAATCCGAGAAACAATTTTGCAATAACTATTATTGCAGATTATCAATGATGTCATCAATATTTTCCCCATCGTAATATTAGTAAAAATTGAAATACAAATTAAAATATTATGAATTATGTATTTTATGAATTAAAGAAGTACATAGACAAGTAAAGCATGTTCAAATTAACTGACATGCTGGACTTTTTATATGACAAATTATTTGTTGAATTTGGAGTTTGGTCTTCCAACAGACTATTGGAATCCCAATGGGTACCAATTGAGCTCCTCTACCTGCAGATTGGTTTTGTATTCCTATGAAGCAGAATTTTTCCAAGAGCTTGTACAGAAAGGAGAAAAGAAATTAGCCCAGTCTTTTAATTTTACCTTTCGGTATAGTGATGGTGTACTGTCTCTTAATAATAATAGATTCAGTGATCACTAACATTTAATATATCGAAGTGAACTTGAAATTAAAGACACTACCGACACAGATAAATCTGCTTCATATTTAGACCTTTTTCTTGAAATGACTACTGATGGTAGGTTGAATATCAAAATTTATGACAAACGCGATGATCTTAAGTTTCCTATGATCAACTTTCCATTTCTGTGTAGCAACATCCGAGCGGCACCAGCATATGGAGTATATGTGTCTTAATTGATACGTTACTCTAGAGCTAGCTCAAAGTACGTTGATTTTGTTGAACGAGGAATACTGCCTTCTCAAAAGTTGCTCAGACAGGGCTATGAATCAATCAAATTAAGGTCATCACTCAAAAAATGTTACGGTTGCCATCATGAGCTGATTGGCCTTTATGACAAAAGTGTGTCAGAAATCATATCTGATATTCTTCCTCAGTCATAATAACCTTCCATCATTACCGATCTGAACACAGAAATAACACGACAATCGCCGTATACGGTGCAGGAAATGCTTACCCTTCAGGAGCACCTGATTTCACTCCCGGTTTTTAGTGGAGTTCGTGGTGTTTCTTATTTATTATTTATAACTGTTGATGTAAATGTCCTTTGGTTTTTTTAGTCTTTGTTTACTCCTTGGTTTTGATTGTTATTGTCTAAATGCACACATTTCTATTTTGCATTATTGATTTAAAAGGTCAAAACCAAAAATAAGTATTTAAACAATTCTTATTAGTACGGGTCCATCGGGTGTTTTATGCCATGATTGACTGCATAATAGCAGAACTCAATCTGTCTTGATATTCAATTTACACTGCCTTTTCCTTAATCTGGATATCTATAGCCTTAACAGGAAGTTTATTACCAAAATTATTGATAAAAGAGATTATTTTTCAATCCCTTTTGTTAATTGTCCATTTTTAGATGGTGACGTTAACTCTTGTCACCATATTATGGTTTTTATATATCTCAATTCGTTCGATTCGTTCGTGTATAAAACAATGTATTGGATATCAAAGAAAGAAATCTCTGTATTACAAAAACACAAATATGGTAAACAGTAACAAACGATAACCACTGAATAACAAGCACCCGACTATGGACAGACATATACAGAAACTGGCAGGGTTAAACAAGATTGGTCATTAATATGTTTGGTGTATTGAAGATCTTTGTTGACGTTTATCGATATATTCTACATTGGGTATCCGGATACATTCGACTTCTTAAATGATATGCTGTAACTCATACGCATTTGATAAAAAGTACTTCAGAGATATCGCATGTTCCCATAAAAAATAGTATGCAGCTTCAAATTTATGATTTTCAAATATATATGTTTGCATAAGTGTATCACTAAATATATTTGTACAAATTTATATGAATTATAATTTATATAGCAAATTAAGCTATTGTTTTGTTGGGGGGAAATACGTTTTGTGTGAAGCAAATTTGACATCAAGGAAGCTATATTTGTTCAATCCAAGTACTACAAGCATCCAAAACAATACATTTAAAAAAAAACTTTGTTTCAAATTAGGAGTTCTGTTTTTTCCGAGTTAGAAATAATTCCTTGTACACAGTCAAAATTTGCTCACATGAATCATACTTGAAATTCACGTGCGAAAATTCACTTCAGATTCACCTCAAACGAGAAAATACACGAAACACATTAATAGATCTCAATATAAAAAAAATTACATAAATATCACGTGAACGTTTAAAATAATGTATTTTTTTGTTGTTGATTAATACTATGATAACCTTACAACGCAACCTAATAGTATGGTAGTCATCAATGTAATTACTGTTTAGACCAAAAACAAAACTAATGTCACATAAAATAATGATTATGGTGATCGTTTCAAGAAACAGTTTGTATAGATATTGTTCTCATCATGAATTGTAGCACTTTGATAATGTCTGAGGGGAATGCGTCACATTTATCAAAACTGAAAACATAGCTATCAAGTTAAACCATGTTTTCAAAATAAGTTGGACGCCAATTGTCACTTATCTATCTATGGCTATTTTTGATCAGTTCATTTTGTCTATCACCATGTGAAGAAGTAGACATTTGTTTATCTAAATATACTAATAACTTTTCATTTCTTGAGTCAGTTGTCTTTTAAAATCACCATTTGCTGTATTTGTCATGTTTATCACATTGAATACTCTATACTAAAATAACTTATTTTCGCGGATACTTTATTTAGCGTTTTACACTTTCTAGTCCATTTAACACCAATTTAATTTCGCGATTCTGTAATTTACTTGATGTAGTGAAACAATGAAAGATCAAAATTTGACATATTCGCAACTATTTATATTCGCGTTATTTTTCTTCTCGCGGAACGTGAAAAAAAGTCGCTCGCAGGAAACAATTGGTTTGCAGTAATTACGACAGCTATGATACTTGTGTGCAAATTTTAATCACATGTACACACTATGAAATTTCAAACACAGGGATTTGACTTGAGCTCTTTACTTAATAGTGTATACCTTTTCATTGAGTATCCGATTAAACACGTAGTCATTACTCGAGTAATGTAATAATTGGTCTACTGATTATTTTGGTATTTATAAAACGAATTTCATTTACTTAGTTTTCTGTCGTGAAAATGTTCTCACTCGCGTCTGGCGTATATATAAAATTTGATCCTGGTATCTATGATGAGTTTATTTGCTACCACTGGGTCGATGCCACTGCTGGTGGAGATTTATTTCCCCGAGGGTATCACCAGCCCAGTAGTCAGCACTTCTGACTTGAGTTATCATTGATATGTTCATCATCATAAATTACCTGTTTACAAAAATTTGACTTTTGTTCCATTTATTCCTCTCATTTCCTCAAAATTTCAACTTTTAGACCAATAAATAAAACATTTTGGGTAATTTCAATTATCATTGATATGGTTATATTTATAAATTTACTGTTCACAAAATTTTGAATTTTTGAAATACGAAGGATTTTCTACCTCAGGCATAGATTACCTTAGCTGTATTTGGCAAAACTTTTAGGAATTTCGGTCCTCAATGCTCTTCAACTTCGAACTTTATTTGGCATTTTTAACATTTTTTGATTCGAGCGTCACTGGTGAATCTTTTAAAGACGAAATGCGCGTCTGGCGTATATATAAAATTTTAATCCTGGTGTCTATGATGAGTTTATTCGCAGCATTGCTGTAAATAAAGGCAACAGAAGTCATAAATCAATAAGGGGAAACAGTTACGGGTCATAAACCAAACCTAGGGAAACACATCAACTATAAGAGGAAAATCACATAATAACAGAAACACTGAACCGCTATAAAACAAACGAAAACATACATAGGAACAGACTATTTGATAACATCTGCCATGTTTCTATTTTGTACAGTACATTTAAGACAAAATCTGTTTGCTTGAACCTGGTTTTATGGTCAGCCAAACCTCTCACTTATATTGCAATATTGAAAATACCGATAAATGACAACTTTGAGTGAGAGAATGGACAGTATGAACAAACGGAAAAAAAAAAACACACAGAACAGAGGAATACATAAATAAATAGTGTCTTATATTTTTCTATAATTTGGACCAGATCTTGAATTTATAAGTGCAACAAAAACTAGTTTGGAACTTGATGGCTATAATAATAATGAAACATGAAAAATGAGGATTGTCTATGCATTTCTTCACAATAATAAAAAACGATGGTAGATTCTTGTTAAAACATGTATCTACTCTGGGATAAAGAGATGTCTACATTTCACATGATGAGATGATAAAATAAGTTGAACAAAAACAGGCATAGCTTGTTGTTCGGTGTTAGCCAAGGCTCCGTGTTGAAGGCCGTACATTGACCTATAATGGTTTACTTTTTTAAATTGTTATTTGGATGGAGAGTTGTCTCATCACACCAAATCTTCCTATATCTATAAATATATTTCAGTGCAGTGGACGTTCTATAGGTTTCATAAACATTTTTGCAGTAAAAATTAAAATGTATTTGTTCAAACAAATATACATATATGTGGCCCATAGATAGCATAGCTGACAGACATTAGAAAAAAATGTAACTTATCTAGATAAGTAACCAAATATGACTGCTGTTCCCCTAATTTTGACATTTTTACCTATCATGTATGTTTGTTTTGTTCACACTACGCTGTCAATGTCAAACTTTTTTGCAGCAGACCTAAACATATATTTGTTCAAACAAATATTAATATATAAGGCTCTCATATAGCGTCGAACATTAAAAAGGTAGCCTACCTAGACTAGGAACAGAGTATGACTTTTGTATCCTTGTTTTGACATTTTTACCTACTATGCCTGTTTATATAAAAAGAATATGTGGTATGATTGCCAATGCGACAAGTCTCCACAAGATAACAAATGACACAGAAATTAACAACTATAGGTCACCAAATAAACAACTACATGTCACTGTACGGCCTTCGTCAATGATCAAAGCATTTATCGCAAAGTCAGCTATAAGGCCCCGATGTGACAATGCAAAACAAATCAAAATAGAAAACTAACGGCCTAATTTATGTACAAGCAATAATGTGTCCAAAGTACACGGATGCCCCACTCGGACTATCATTTATGTACAAAGAAGAATGTTTCAAAGTACACGGATGCCCCACTCGCACTATCATTTTCTATGTTCAGAAGAACATGAAATTAGGATCAAAACTGTTATTTGGCATTGAAACTAAAAAGATCATATTATAGGAACCATGTGTATAAAGTTTCAATTTGATTGGACTTCACTTTTTCAAAAACTACCTTGACCAAAAACTTAAACTTGAAGCGAGACAGACGGATGGACGAACGAACGGACGAACGGACACAGAATCTAGAAAAAAACCAGTACTATTGTAATAAGGGCATAAACATGAACGAAAATAAATATGTAATATATAAACAAACGACAACTTCTGAACTACAGGCTCCTGACTTGTGACAGGCAAATACAGACAGAATATGGCGGGATAACAACCCTCCCCAAATTGGGGTAATGTTGTAACAGTGCATCATAAAAACGAACAATAAAATGGGTTTTTTTTTGTTCACACAGCGTTATGAATATGATGGCAACTTAATCGGCTATCATACAAACGACAGGTTAGCTAGCTATAGAGCCAGATTTTACCCACCTTTTTCTACTTATGAAAATACCTGTACTAAGTCAGGAATATTTCATTACGGACTTAACATTTTGGATTTCCTAGGAGTTCGGTATTTTTGTTGTTTTACTTGTTTTTGTTGTTATGTTGTTCTCTATATATTAATAGAACTTATATGGTGTTAATTTATATCATAATTTAATTCATAATAAATATCACTAGTATATGATTATCAATTTGTATTTGATTTCATTTTATTGGCACAACAAAGTGCTCCGCTCAAGAAACTACTAGTAAAGTGTTGCTTTTGGTTGTTGTTTCATAAATTAATTCCAGATTTCTTCCGTGGTATGTATTGTTGCGATATAATTTCATATAGATTCATACAGTTTTCCTCAACTTTTTTTTTAGAATTTAGAAAAAAACGGATATGAGGATTTTTTTTATATTTAATTAATCAACGGTTTAAACTATAAAGAACGTTAATGTTATTTGTTAAAGAGTGAATTATAGTGTAAATGTATTTTGCCTTATTTCCCTGTGAACGAAAATGGTGTATTCAATTAGTATTAGATAATTGTATCTATTTAGTATATTTTAGTCAGGAGCCTTAGCTGTATTTGGCAAAACTTTTAGGAATTTTTTATCCTCAATGCTCTTCAACTTTGTACTTTTTTGGCCTTTTTAACATTTTTAATTCGAGCGTCACTGATGAGACTTTTGTAGACGAAACGCGCGTCTGGCGTTAATATGAAATTTCAATCCTTGTTTCTATGATGAGTTTATAAGTCAGGAAAAGTTTCTTTTTTAAAACAGATGTACAAAGGTCTATTTTCATTTCCAAATCATAAGAAATCATTTCATACATGTTAATAACTAAATTATCTTTAAATAAAAGACAATGCATACACAATTATCACTAAAATTTCATGTAACTGAATCAGCAAAATAAACTATGACTCAACTTAAACTTTCTGCTAGTTGTGGAGTACATTTATATAAATTTTAAGTCTGATTAAATATTTAATATAGTAAAGTTACTGAAACAGATTGAATGTGATCTCAGTACTTTTAATTTAATTTAAAAGTTGACATGTACCAACAATATTCAATATTCAAATTATAAATACAAGGTCGGAATCAGCATATAAAAAAAACCAAGAATTCATTTTTTAAGAAATACAACAAAAATTTCAATTTTGGACTCTTTTGGCCCTAGTTTTTTTTACCCCTTTTCGGTCTCTTATTATCAAATTCAACTGCCATATTCCTGGCTAGGTACAGGAAATTTTAAGAACAAATGGTGGATTGAATCCTTTTTTTATAGCTAGCCAAACATCCCGCCTATATGGCAATGTAAAAATATGTATCTCTAAAATGACAACACTATAACACCTAAACAGATTTGGATCATGAACCATAATTAAATACTAACTTTCCTTTTGAAGTATGGAACCTTGTGGTAAAATGTCACAGAGATCCATTCTCTTATACTAAATTATAGTCCTGAAACATAGAATGCTTAGTTTGGCCCCTTTTGGATCTTTATTACTATACAGCTACGACCTTTACCCCAAATTAAACCCAACCTTCTTATAGTGGCACGGAGCATTGTGCTTACATTTATTAGATATCAGTGCACTTATACTCAAGTTATTGTCTATGAAGCAGAAAACAAATGTATTGTAGCCCTTTTTTACCCTAATTCTTATACACTTATACTCAATTTATTTTCTATGCAACTTTTCAATCGGCCTTTTATTCAACTGATTACAGTTTTGAAAAGTGAAATCAGAAATTCCCAAAACAAATTCAAAATTGACTATGACAGTTTCTATATGCACATGTGCATTAGTAGAACAGATAAACTAACGAGTTAATTAGTTTAAGAACACCTGAAGATAAATATTAGCACATGACGGGGATTTTTTTGGTTAATATATTTAAGCTTTTAAAGGATGTCTTCGAGTTGATATATTATTGTACTGCTTGATCTCCTTGCATTTGAGGACTTTCCGTTTTGAATTTTCCTCGGAGTTCAGTATTTTTTGGGATTATTCTTTTTTGTTTATAAATAAATATACTATTTGTTTTCCCAAAAAACAATTAACGTGAAATATAAATTCTTAAACATGTTTTGACAAGCGTAGGGCATCAAATAGCAATGCAATATTTACTTACCCCTTGACATTTAAAATTGAACTGAATTCACTATTCGTATGTATGGCTTTATACTCACACGTATGTGTGTAAATTTCATAAAAAGACATCGTCTTCCATGTTAATTAAGAGAAAAAATACCATAAAAAACTAGCACCTCTTGCAAACTGTGTACTCAATATGGCGACTGTTAAGTCACTTCAAGCATATCATTTAAGGTTAATCATATATTTTTTCTTCCTGTTATTCGATAAAAATGTTCATACATATTTTAATGTACTCATTTATAACAATTAATACCTCGTTAACAGAATATTGAAATTTGATTTCACCAACTAATCGTAAATGTGTTTTGAATATTGAAATTTGTTATTGAACCCCTTTTGTTACCTCTCAAAAACAAAGTTATAAATTAAAGTATCAAAAAAAGATGAATTCAAATGAATAAAACAGTCAACTTTGTATGAAATAAAATAAGATTTTTAAAAATAATTTATACAATATCAAGAAAAAAAGGCTTTAGTAGAAATTAACTTTTCATTTTAAGGTGTTTTCCACCTTCATTGTGGACTTATTGATTTATTTCCATAAATAGAATTTACCTGTTCATTTTTTTTTAATACATTGTATTCCCATTTTTAAATTTTGTTAAAGCAAACAACTGTCTTTTAAATACCTTAATTGGTTCGATTTTCGATTAATAAAAATATGTTTAACCTACATGTACATTGATATCAGTAACTTTCAGTCATTTATTAAAAAAATCCAACGAAATATGCCACTGGTCTTACAGAATTTGTTGACTAATAATATAAAAATTCATTCATTTTCATATTTTCATAAAGCTCATAATTCAAATTTTGCAATGAAATGTCAGAGATGAATTTTGAAGAAGATACTCAACCTTATAAGACGGGTGTAAGGGGTTTCGAATAAACAAAGATAGCAGGGAATTGAATTTACTGAAAACAGATAACAGTAAATAAAAATCAATTCATCGAAACATTTACACTCCTCCCACTTCTGGTGGCAACAGCTCTCGTGAAGTTTAACGCTTTTGGAGAATAAGATGGTTCTATATTAAAATCCGTCGACACATGTCCAACTCTGTTTTATGTTTTATTATAATTAATTCATCTTAATAAGGTCTTGTAATAAATTGCAATTTTAATATGAACAATTGTACGAATTTGGTATTTTACGTATGGCTTTGTCCTATTTGACTCCAGTAGAGATTTGCACATGAAATATCATCAAAAGTATCTAGTTTCTACACATAACTATCGTCAAGGGTGAAAGATTTAAAAAAAAAAAAGTAAGATCGACAATATGGTAACAAACACAAGGAAGAAGACGAAACTTTAAAATGTAGTTATAAAAATAAAGCGCCCCCCCCCCCCCCCCCCCCCCCCATTTGTCTTCGCGACCTTATTGCAACTGCCTTACGAATATCATTGACTTAACATTGATGGTTCATCTTAAACTGATCAAATAACAAACTTTAACATGCAAAACATTCATTCAATATACCATGACTGAGGGGTGGAGCCTAAAAATATATATGCCAGTTAGATGTGCCAATGCTAATAAATCTACATACCAAATACCATTCCCTCTTAAATTCTCCTAATTTCAAATTAATACATGTATGTAAACTAAGCAAAAATATCATTGACCTACCACTTGGTCAACCATAAACTGACCTAATCACAAACTAATATATTGTATACGCCGTCGTCGTTGAAAACATCATATATGTCTCGTTTTTGACTCCATCAAGGTGAGACAAAACCATCAACATGTATTGTATGTATATATGTTGGCGTTTTGTATTGTTTTTTTTTTTTTTTTTTTTTTTTTTTTGTTGAGTTCAGTGTTTCGGTTATTCTGTTGTTTTCCTCTTACAAGCGATGTGTTTCACTCGGTTTAAGTTTGTAACCTGAATTTGTTTATCGCTTAATAGAGTTATGACTACTGAACAGCGGTATACTACTGTTGCCTTTATTTGACGCAGGTGCATAGAAAATGGATTATTTTACAAAGGATTATAATAAGATATACTGGATTCATCATGGACCCAACTGATTTTAATATAAAGCATCCTAAAATCATATCATCTTCAGTTATTTTTTCCTCATTTTGACTTTCTGGCACATCCATGCTTATTAATTGTGCGGAATAGTAAAACTAGAGGCTCTAAAGACACAGATGGATTCATGACAAAATTGTGTTATGGTGATGGTGATGTGTTTGTAGATCTTACTTTACTGAACATTCTTGCTGCTTACAATTATCTCTTTCTATAATGAACTTGGCCCAGTAGTAATAGTGGAAAATATTTTGTAAAAATTTACAAAAATTTACAAATTAATTATAAAGGGCAATTACTCCTTAAGGGGCCAATTGACCATTTTGGTCATGTGACTTATTTGAAGGTCTTACTTTGCTGTACATTATTACTGTTTACAGTTTATTTCTATTTATAATAATATTCGAGATAATAACCAAAAGCTGAAAATTTTTCTCAAAATTACCAATTCAGGGGCAGCAACCCAACAACAGGTTGCCTGATTGGTCTAAATTGTGCGGATAGATCTTCACCTAATGAACAATTTTATCCTGTAGGGTTTGCTCTAAATGCATTCGTTTCAGAGATATGAGCCAAAAACTGCATTTTACCCTATGTATTCTTTTTAGCTATGTCGGCCATCTTGGTTCGAGGGCCGGGTCATCGGACACATTTTTAACTATATACCCTAATAATGATTGTGGACAAGTTTGGTTAAATTTGTCTTAGTAGTTTCAGAGGAGAAGATTTTTGTAGGGGGTCAACTGACCATTTTGGTTATGTTGACTTATTTGTAGATCTTACTTTGCTGAACATTATTGTTTACAGTTTATCTCTATCTATAATGATATTCAAGATAATAACCAAAAACGGAAAAAAATCCTTAAAATACCAGTTCAGGGGCAGCAACCCAACAATGGGTTGTTCGATTCATCTGAAAATCTCAGGGCAGATAGATCTTGACCTGATAAACATGTTTACCTCGTGTCAGATTTGCCCTAAAAGCTTTGGTTTCAGAGATATAAGCCAAAATCTACATTTTACCCCTATGTTCTATTTTAAGCCATGGCGGCCATCTTGGTTGGAATGCCGGGTCAATGATCAATTTTTTAAAACTAGATACCCCAATGATGATTGTAAATTTGGCCCAGTATTTTCGGAGGAGATGATTTTTCTAAAAGTTAACGACAACGGACGACGGCCGCCAAGTGATGAGAAAAGCTCACTTGGACCTTCATTTTGTGTTTGCAATCTTTTTAGAACGGATTGTATTTCTTAAAGTTTCAGGTTTCTTCATGTTTGTGAAGTCTTTTCTTGCTTTTCTTTTGAGCATTCTACAAGGAAAAACTTGCTGTCAGTTTAAGGAGATAGCAGGTACTTTAGAAATTATTTCCGTGATAAATTAACTCAATCAAAGGCTGTGTGCTAGGTTTACACTCACAAAATACTGATAGTTCGTACAACAATTCTAAACAGATTTTCTATTTAATATTATTTAGCTGGTATGCATTTGTTTGGCTGAGCAGGATATATAAATAAAGAGGGCTCATTCATTGAGGAACATAATCCCAAAGATACATGATTAGTTTGAATTGATAAAATTAATACAATAGGGACATTTACAAAAAAAATAACGAAAAGGTGCAAAGTATCATTTTTTACCAGCCCATGACAACTAAAAATCTAGAAACTGCACATTCACCTTTGACCTTGTGTGTATTCTCATTTGTTAAAATTTCATGCTATTTAAGTGAAATATTACAAAAAAGAAATATTCTGAATGGATTGAATCTCAAAAAACACATGCTATGAGACAATTGCCCTGAAATAGACTCTACCATGAATATTAATAGACAGAGCAAGTCATACTCAGTGTTTTGGGGAGCTTTTCTGACTTTTCTCCTTATTTCTTATATTTTGCTATAATAAAAAGGTTTTTTTAAGTAATGATTTAATTAATATACATATAAGAAACCTATACAGAAAAATGATCACTAGGCCAACTGCATTGATCAACTGGCCGCCAGTTGAGCTAACAGTTGAGAGCCAGTTGAGGGCTAGCTGACCATCCGTTGAGCAAATATTTGAGGGCCAGTTGAGGGCTAGCTGGATTTTTGCCATGCAAATTAGGTAGCCCTCCACTACCAATGCTCAACTTTATGCAAATTAGTTGGAATTTTTTATCCTCAATGCTCTTCAACTTTGTACTTGTTTGGCTTTATAAATATTTTGATATGAGCGTCACTGATGAGTCTTATGTAGACGAAACGCGCGTCTGGCGTAGTAAATTCTAATCCTGATACCTTTGATAACTATTTACACCACTGGGTCGATGTCACTGCTGGTGGACGTTTCGTCCCAAGAGGGTATCACCAGCCCAGTAGTCAACACTTCGGTGTTGACATGAATATCAATAATGCAGTCATTTTGATAAATTTCCTGTTTACAAAATTTAGAATTTAAAAAAAAAAACTAAGGATTTTCTTATCCCAGGCATAGATTACCTTAGCCGTATTTGGCACAACTTTTGGAATTTTTGATCCTCAATGCTCTTCAACTTTGTACTTGTTTGGCTTTATAAATATTTTGATATGAGCGTCACTGATGAGTCTTATGTAGACGAAACGCGCGTCTGGAGTAGTAAAGTATAATCCTGGTACCTTTGATAACTATTTACACCACTGGGTCGATGCCACTGCTGGTGGACGTTTCGTCCCCGAGGGTATCACCAGCCCAGTAGTCAACACTTCGGTTTTGACATGAATATCAATAATGCAGTCATTTTGATAAATTTCCTGTTTACAAAATTTAGAATTTAAAAAAAAAACTAAGGATTTTCTTATCCCAGGCATAGATTACCTTAGCCGTATTTTGCACAACTTTTTGGAATTTTTGATCCTCCATGCTCTTCAACTTTGTACTTGTTTGGCTTTATAAATATTTTGAAATGAGCGTCACTGATGAGTCTTATGTAGACGAAACGCGTGTCTGGTGTAGTAAATTATAATCCTGGTACCTTTGATAACTATGCGTCTCCTGTCTTACACATTTTGACAATATATAAATCAGTGCATAAATATATTGTCTCAATGTTTTCTTCACTCTTTAAAGTTTATAAAGAAAACACTTCAAATATCACTATTTTGAACTATAGATCATAATTATACACTTATTCAAAATGGTTGAAATCAAATCTAATCCTATGTACCTACCAAAAGATGTTTCCAGAAATATGTGTTAAAACATCAATCTTCCTAAATCCAAGTCATGTAATCAGAAGAATACACTGCACTTTTCAATGTCAATACAGTCATTTGTAATTTTTTTTTTTTACATTCATTGTAAAATACATATTTTATTCATGATAGCTAAAATCTTGAATATTTGATATATCTTATAATAAAAGAAATACTGTTTTTTTTCTTCTTTATGTTAAAGATTTAGTAAAGCAAAAATACAAAAAAATGTATAAAAACATGTGCTTCCCTTAATTTTGCCTCAAACTTTGTGTACATTTATAATAATACTTCCTGCCCATTTGCACTAAAGAGAGATAAAACAGATGGCACATAACATTTATATTACCAGCTCATATTTCTAATTACTCAATTTTTGCTCAACTATAAACAAAATCAAAGCCTGAACGCTCAAATTTTCCTCAACTACAAAAATTTCAAAGTCTAAAGGCTCAACTTTTCCTCAACTACAAAAAAATTCAAAGTCTGAATGCTCAATTTTTCCTCAACTACAAAAGTTTCAAAGTCTGAATGCTCAACTTTTGCTCAAATGTATGAAAACCAAAGATCTTAATGGCCAGCTTCAGTTGAGGGCCAGTTGAGCGACATCTATCCAACATACAGTGCTTGGCCAGGTTTGAGTTGATCTAAGATGCTCAACACCTAGCCCTCAACTATTTTGCTTAAAACAGCTAGCCCTCAACTGTCCGCCACATGGCCATCAACTGGCCTTCAACTTATTTTTCTATAGGGGAAATGAAATTATTTTTAAAGCATTCAAAAAAAAATATTCACTCCAAGCTAATCTTTTTATGTGCCTCTCTGGAACATTGCTTTAATTTAAGTTTTACGTAAAAATTGATTGTAACCTCCATGGAGTCAGTAAACTTTTATATGGATAGTTAATCCAGCTTGAATACTTTAATTACTCATTTATTATCACATTTCTTTCATAAATTAGTGAAAATAAACTTATCATAGATACCAGGACTAAATTTTGTATATACGCCAGATGCACGTTTTGTCTTCAAAAGACTCATCAGTGATGCTCGAATCCAAAAAATTTTAAAAAGGCCAAATAAAGTACGAAGTTGAAGTGCATTGAGGACCAAAATTCCTAAAAGTTTTGCCAAATACAGCTAAGGTAATCTATGCCTGAGGTAGAGCCTTAGTATTTCAAAAATTCAAAATTTTGTGAACAGTAAATTTATAAATATAACCATATCAATGATAAGCACAAAAGTTTTTGCTGACTACTGAAATTACCCCAATTGTTTTATTTATTGGTCTAAAAGTTGAAATTTTGAGAAAATGAGAGGAATAAATGGAACAAAAGGGACTTTATAATAAAGACAAAAAGGTCTAGTAGTGGTATTTATTATCCTAGAGTCATCATTTGTATCATATTTAACTGTTTATAGGCAGATGAGATAAATATTTAATTATTTATTGGTCTACACTATATTCTATAATGATGCCCATGATTTAAATTTTTTGCAAAATTTTGCTCGAATCGCTTTAGATGTTATCTTACACTAAACTAGATTTTTTTTAGATTTCAAACTATTAAACTGATTATGACAAAACTTTACAACAATGCTTAGAATAACCAGTATTACAAAGGAGGGATCACATTCAGTTTATTCAACAAAAAAAGTCTTCTTTAATATAATATCAATCATTAGAAAACCTGGTAAATCCTAAAACAAAAAAATAATATGACTTGTTACTAGGATGGATCTTTTATTAAAAGAATAACAACAGTCTTAGCTCAAAGTATATAATTCTGTCTTACAATTCATCTGAGAGCTAAATTCTAACATAAAACTTTAACCGTTCTAACAAATTCATTTAATGTCAGACAGAGTGACCTTCTTGTGCTTAGATGCTTGAATACTTTCCTATAGGTGTAATACCACCATTGATTTTTCCCTATTAGTCTTTGTTAAATTGGCACTTTAAAAAAAATCGTACAGTATTTACCTTTATTTCAACCAAAGAAATACTTTGCATGTGTAAAGTTCAATCCTTTCCAGTGATACAGTGAAAATTTCACACTACATTTCATTGCATATAAGAAAGTAACCACCGCCGAGGGTAGACAACCCAATTTTTACACTGTTATTTACTGGTTACCTGCTTTGGTAACTATGTAACAGTAACGTTCCAAAATATTTTATAAGACCATCAAATAAAAAAAGAATGATGCTTTCAGACACCCAACATACATATTTACGACTCATAAAAATTTAAGTGCATTGAAATGCAGGGTTAATTTTCTACAACTGTCAAATTCAAGGGAATATTTTTTTAGGCCTACTTTCGTATGCAACCGGATGTGACGTACCATGATTTGGTGGTATTACACCTAAAGAACACCTAAATGTCAAATAAACTTAATGCAATTTTTTCCCCTCCAATTGCAAGTTATTTCAAGCATAACTGTCAAGTTTTGTCTCAGTCAGAACTATAGTTTCAGAGAAAATAACTATAATGTAAGGCCATATCCTACGGCAATTTCAGTCCAATTTCTTCGAAAAATCCTAATTTCAGTGTATCATTATAAAATGCAGTGTTGACTAATATCTGATCATAAACTCATGATATATGCATTCAAACAATTAAATAGAATACAAAAGACAACTTTAAGATGATAAACAATTTTATTGCACCTTTTAGAGTTCATTTGAAGGTCTGTTTTGGTCTGTTTTGGTCCATTTTTCCTCCTTCCTTCCTTTTTCATCAAAACTTGATATCTTTTGTCTAAAAAATAAAAAAAATGTGATTATTTTCCCACAAAAATGAAATAAATGTAATGTTAAATCAATGATTTAAGTGTTTTAGCTGAAAGAACTGTCTCTATAAATGTTAACAGTCTACACGGAAGTTTCTATAAGCCCTTATGTGTAACTTGAGTTTTTGGTCTGTTCCCCTAGTGTGAGAAATAACGGTTCCCTTTCAGTCAATCATTTATTGCTACTGGTATCAAAGTCTTTTTATTTACTCATAACAGTATATTTCTAATAGATTTACACAAAAAGTCCACTTTCTTGTATTTTACATTAGAAATGGGGAGAAAGAGTAATAAAAAAATACCTCAAAATGTTTTTAAAAAGGGTTATGTCCCTTGGAATGCTGGTACAAAAAATAATTGGTAAGAATTATAAAGTTTAAGTATGTGAGACTGGATTCTGATGTTTATAAATCCAGGACAAATAAGTGTTTAGATGAGTTATTGTCTGTGCAAAATGTAGACGGCACAATGGCAAATTGTAAACTTTTGCGGCCAAAACAAAAAAAAAACATGATGATAGTTGATACATACTTTAATGCTGAAGTGTCATCTGCAGACCAATTCACATATAAGATTTTTCAACAGAATGCTCTTCAGAACATGGTTAATACTGAAATAAAAAATTCACATGTTGTATAAACAAAACAAAAACTGTAAGGGTAATTTAAAATATAACACAGTAATCTAAATACAGCTTCGTCTGTCCACCCATTTGACTAAGAAAACACCCGTAAACCCCCATTTCAATGCAATTTTACCTCAAACGTACTTTCTGTGTCTAAATCCATTTTGAATAGTCCATGTTTACAATGTATGAACTGGTTTATTAATAACTTTTAAAAATGAAAGTACAATAGGGTCACGAGTGCACATTTAGTTTCCCTAAATAGGTGTAATACCACCATTGATTTTTCCCTATTAGTCTTTGTTAAATTGGCACTTTAAAAAAAATCGTACAGTATTTACCTTTATTTCAACCAAAGAAATACTTTGCATGTGTAAAGTTCAATCCTTTCCAGTGATACAGTGAAAATTTCACACTACATTTCATTGCATATAAGAAAGTAACCACCGCCGAGGGTAGACAACCCAATTTTTACACTGTTATTTACTGGTTACCTGCTTTGGTAACTATGTAACAGTAACGTTCCAAAATATTTTATAAGACCATCAAATAAAAAAAGAATGATGCTTTCAGACACCCAACATACATATTTACGACTCATAAAAATTTAAGTGCATTGAAATGCAGGGTTAATTTTCTACAACTGTCAAATTCAAGGGAATATTTTTTTAGGCCTACTTTCGTATGCAACCGGATGTGACGTACCATGATTTGGTGGTATTACACCTATATGTATCTTTATAAATATTGATATGATTACCTGGTAGTGGTATAAGTCAAAAGCTTTAAAACTTTGAATATATGTAATACAAACGAAAGGATTTGTGAGGTTTATATGAACAATTTGTTAATCCAACAACACAAACAAACAAAAACATGACTATCTAGGTAACATCAAAAGTCTTATCAAATTGAACATGCATACAAAAACCATAGCTAAATGAATGTACAAATTAGTGTTATGAGTTTGCTTTCAGCTGTTCACCCTACATTGTGCTTCAAAATCCCTACCATTAAGGTTTTATTGCCACTTTTTGAGTTTAAAGGTGATTTATTGCCTTTGGTCCCCGTATGCTCAAGCTAAAAAAATATAAAACTCCTACCTGTCTTCCATATTTTTCTAGAGGCGGTAGCCCTATACAAATATTTGTTTGACATAAGTGCTATGAAAACACATGTTGATTCTGACAATACTCCAATATTCACCCTATGCATCATTTAGGTAATAAAATGGGAAATAAACAAAAAGTCATATAATATATTTCATATGTTTTTGTTTTTTGTTTTATTTTAAATGACACACTTTCAGCGTTACAAAAAACTCAATGAAATTTCTTGATTCTTGTATTTAAGTAAAAAATCATTGTTAAAATTGTCTCATTCACACAGATTTTATCATAATATATTAAAGACAAAGCAGGTTTTGATTAAATGTCCCGTGTCATTCCATTTTGCAAAGATGTTACATTTCCATTCTCGATGATATTTCATTTTGGACAGACATCTTATATCAACCATGACTTGACTGGTTACCATTGGTGATGGTTAATATGGTTACAGGTTAGCTTCAGCTTGGTGAGCGGTCAGAAAACAATGGAGAATCAGATCTTGCTACCATCTGGTGACCTCCATGTTGTTGCCATAGATCTAATGCCTTGACAACCACCACATCTCCACTATCTTCTGGTAACTATAAATAAAAAAACAAATAAGACAAAATCAACAAACCTTCAGCAGGTGATTAGCAGTTTCAATTCATCATTGGTTAATTTTTTACAGCAAAAAAATCAATAGAACATTTAAAAAATTCCATGATTTAAAATTAATTTTGAAATTTTAACAACTTTTTCACAAAAATATCTTTCATGCTGTATAAACCACCATTGACCAGCTTTCTACATTCTGTGTTCACTTTTTTCATTGTTTCAATTAGTTATCATCCTGCTGGTAGCTGGACTGAGCAGATTTATATTGTGAATTTTACTTTTAAAACAAATGGTCTACATAGGCAATAAAGACTGTATTTTAACCTCTCAAACTTTAACTACATTTTGTGCTTTTTATGTATTTACTTCAAAATCTGATCAACATAAAATTGTTTAAAATGTAAGAAACTGACAGTACTAAAATAAAGGCAAGATCTACTATCCATTATAGAAATTTTACATTTTTAAGGGCTTATTTATTAAGTCTATGGTTGTTGAACTTGCATACAAATAATTTTTTTTAGTTGGTTTGAGTGCAGAAAGGGAGATAACCTAATGTATTATGAAACACTGTTTTCTGAGTGACAGAGTTCATAATTTATTGTATTTTTTGTGCAATAAAATTATAAGTATATAGGATAATAGGGAAATGTCATTATATGTGTATTAGTCATCTGGGAAACAACATGGAAAAGACCTCTAGATGTCAACTTACACTCTTCGACAATGATGACTGATTTATTTGTGTGCATAATTTCCAATGTTAATCATCTTAGGAAAGAACCATAAATTATCGTATTCAGGATGAACATTTAATTTTCTAGTGCATAATTTCCAATGTTAATTATCTTAGGAAAGAACCATAAATTATCGTATTCAGGATGGGAACATTTAATTTTCTTATGTTCAAGATGGCAAGCTTTAATTATCTTATGCATATTCAGGATTGAAACTTATGTAAACAAAAGATAAGCAGTTTCGGCAAAGTTAGTCTAAAAATAAACATGATATAAAGTATTGAAAATTAGTACTGCTACTAAAATAAAGGGTATGTATACAGAGGTAAGAAATCTAGTTCCAAAAGCCAAAAAAGGACATGTAAGAGTGACGGTAAAAGTTTCCTTGGCCTGCTTTGAGCACGAATCTTTCTCAAAAAGGGGAATTGCATTTCATTTTCCAATAACAAGGGATCAGCAAACTTATAACAACCAAGGATCTGCCAGTACAACTAAATCGAATGGACACTTAGACTAAAATCAATGGCTTGGGGGACAAACACATGGGGCAGGTTAAACTATTTTTTTTTACTTAACACTGTGCGCTTTTATATACAAAATAATTTCTTACTTTTGATAAATACTTTAACATAGATTCTCTGGTGTTCATACTTAACAGAGGTCGTTTGAAGGTCAAGAAGATTGCAACAGCTACATGTACCAAAACTGCAAAAGATCCTCCAACCACTTTGTCCCATATTCTGAAATAAAATAACTCCAATTAAATTTCAAGTCTATCTAATTGAATCAAAACAGATAAAAAATAATTGCATTGCAATTGTTCAGTAATAAGAAACTACTTCTTATTATAATTTATGCTAAAATTCAAAAAGTTACTGAGATTTATAGAATAACTTTTCCAAGATTTCAAATATATATATATACATGTATATATAAATTTTCCGCTAGTCATGGGATAACATATTAGTTCACAAATGTGTGAAGCACATGAGTAAATTACATGTTGTTCTGTCACAAGATGATTTTTTTTTCGATATTTGAATTCTTGAATCAGTTATTGTTTGATAGTATTGAACATGGACTTTAATTTATTGATTGAAATCAAGTAAAAAATGATAAAACTACTGTAAATTCAGAAATTATTGCGAGATTTTTATTATTGCGAAAAATGGGACAGGGTTATAATCGTATTAAATTCACATTTTGATATACATGAATTATACTTAACTTTTCTCGATATGGCAAAAATTTAAATCGCATTTAAGTCCAAAATGACAAAATCACAATGATACACCCATTGTTGCATGACGTCTAGGATTAAGATTGTCAGATTCATTTCACATGTGAAATTATTGGGGGTTTTTTTCAATGGAAAATCAAGTTAATTCATTGCAAACAATATGTTATAAAACTTATCAATTCAACTCGACAGATCTTCAGTATAGGTAATTATAGAATTATTTTTATTCAATATTTTTTAATACAAACAAGTTATCCAAAAGTCCAAACCTTTCCATGGATGTATTGGGTAAAATATCAGCAAATCCGGATAGAAACCAGGCTCTAAGTGGTAGTATACTAAACATGTCATGTTGGTTCAAGTGCTGCCAAATCTTAGGGTCCTCTTTCTTCAGGCTGTTCACAGCTTTTTCTGTCTGTGAAATATAATAAGTAGCTATTTATAGATTCGAACTTATTCTAAAGGTATCAACTTTGTCATCATGGTCATTATGAAAAATTTTTAAATTTCATATTTTTTGTATGATGTTATACAAGAGGCCGTCAAAACGACAACAATCAAAATTTTTTTGCAATAATCAGTGTCAATGTTTATGCAATCCAGGGCCATAACTCAGAACAGCAAAAGTCAATTTCAACACAATCAATCAGGCCTCCATTTTGTAACAAGAAACCTTAATAACATCAAATCATTGTAATAGATTAGATCAAGTAATCTCAATTTGTTCGATTGGAATTGACACAAAAGGTATTTTCCAATTTGGATTAGACTCTTGAACTGCATGCTAATGAGAACACCATAAAAAAACTTCACTTTCATTTTCATCAGTAGCATACCAAAAGTTTAAAGGCATTGATTGTACAGTTTTCTGAATTTATATGGTACACACAGAAACAGCTAAAAATGCCTGTAATCCAGAACCCCTGAATGTCTGCCCAGTGTACTAACTAAATTCGATAAACCAGATTATGTTCTTTCATTCATAATATATAAGGATATAGGAAGATGTGGTGCGAGTGCCAATGAGACAACTATCCATCCAAATAACAATTTATAAAAGTAAACCATTATAGGTCAATGTACGGCCTTCAACACAGAGCCTTGGCTCACAGTGAACAACAAGCTATAAAGGGCCCCAAAATTACTAGTGTAAAACCATTCAAACGGGAAAACCAACGGTCTAATCTATATAAAAAAAACAGAAACGTATAAATTACATAAACAAACGACAACTACTGTACATCAAATTCCTGACTTAGGATACATGTTTTATGGTAATTTGTTTGTGAAAAAAAATTCAGAAATTCTTTTTTAGAAACATGATATCAGAGGCGGATTTAGGGGGGGGGGGGTCCAGGGGGCCTGCCCCCCCTTTTTGGGGAAAAATTTGATTGCTTATATAGGGAATCACTGAAGCGTGACTGGAGCGGGCCCCCTCTTAGGCAGTTAGTGGGCCCCCACTTATGAAAAATTCTGGATCCACCACTGGATATTATGCTGTCATCATAGTCTTCAGAATTCATTACAAACCTCTATTAATCTTTTTTAAAATAAACCTCCATCTATAAATACTCCAATAAGAACAGAAAATTACACTACAAACTGCAGTTATGTCCCTTATATCAACAATTTTCAACAGAGGCAATTACAAAAATTACAAACCAGACTCAAAATTGGCTCCTTCCATTTCAGAAAATATTCATAAAACTTTTTTGCAATCCAGTAAACATTAATATCATCTTCCTCAATATTACTTAAAGCTTCTGAGATAGTAAACAAAGCCATATCATCTGGATCCACCTGAAAATATAGTAAAAATTATCACATGCACTCAGTAGAGATTTTATAATTACTTACAATTCTGTGACAATTTATTGTGGATTTGCTACATTGGCTAGAGGTATAGGGGGAGGGTTGAGATCTCATAAACATGTTTAACCCCGCGGTATTTTTGTGCCTGTCCCAAGTCAGGAGCCCCTGGCCTTTGTTAGTCTTGTATTATTTTAATTTTTGTTTCTTGTGTACAATTTGGAAATTAGTATGGCGTTCATTTTCACTGAACTAGTATATATCAGTTTAGGGGCCAGCTGAAGGACGCCTCCGGGTGCGGGAATTTCTCGCTACATTGAAGACCTGTTGGTGACCTTCTGCTGTTGTTTTTTCTATGGTCGGGTTGTTGTCTCTTTGACACATTCCCCATTTCCATTCTCAATTTTATCATTTATTTTCGTGGATACCAATTTTGTGGATTGAGGAAAAAATTACATTTTGTTAACATTTGATATAGTCATGATAGTGGTTTTGTAAAAATGTCTTAAATAAACATTTATATTTTTTGGCACATATTTTACATGTTTTATGTTAAAATTAACTTAACTGAGCAATAATATTTAAGACTAAAATTTAAGAAAGTATGACCAAATAACATATCAAAATATTGTTAGTAAGCTGAAATTTATATATATTTTTTTACAATTTATTTATGTCTTGTAAGACTTTTTTTACCAGCAGTCTACCATATTTTTTTATGAAAATCGAGAGTGGCCTGAGAGTAATATAAACTTACTAATTCTTGTTCTTCAAAAGTCAGCATACCAGTTTCTAATTTGTACATTTTTAGAACCAGTAATCCTGCTGTAGTAGAGTTGTCTACCCTTCTCATCAATTTTAGGGCATGTAGTAAATCATTATATTGTTGCTTTCTTTGGTCCATCACAAAGTCATGAGATCCTTGACCACATGGTAATATACCTGAAAAAATAAAAGTTTTACACAATGTATGTAAAATACCTATAATCCATAACATGAAACTGTTCTGTCAATTGTAAGTTTTCAAACTCTAAAAAAGTACTTTATTTTTATTAAGCACATCACTACACATGATTTTTCATCCAATTTTACTTGAAATGAGTATCACCTTTGGAGCTTCTAGTGGAGTAAAAACTGCTTATCCTTCTGAAGGGTCTATACAGAGTAGAGAATAATGAGCCAAAACTACAGAAAAGTTGACCATAAAAAAAAAGATTATTGTAAAATAGGTGGGAAAAGTAAAGAATAGAAAATCAAGGGGAGCTAAAATTATACATTTAAAAGAGTAGAAAACAATGGTCAAAAACAGAATAGAGATAATTAATGAATGCTGAAGCAAAGGACCCCCACCCAATCCAGTTCCTTCTTCTGGACTCCCTGAGAGCCTGAGTATTTTTCTTTTTTTCATTGGTGGTCTCTTAAAGCTGCTCTTTTTTTCTATTACTTTTGTAAAGATAAATATGTTACAAGTTTGGGGGATTTCTGTCTGGTTTTCTTTGATTTCATGGGCGGCTCATCTAAACTTATTTGTATTGCTCTTTGTTCACAACTAAATAGATAGACTGCATAACAAACAGAGATAAATTATATTAATTTAACAAATTACCTAAAATAACTTTCCATAAATATATTCTGTACTTTGCTGGGACTTGGAACATCAGACAGAATTGTCGTAATTTGTCAATGTTCAATGGATGCTCGTTCAGGAGTATTTCAATGGATTTCTTCTCTTCCACTCCACCTATTCCAAACTTCTTGTAGTAGTATGTACGGAAATTTCTCTCATCTGACATCTTAACTCAGTACCTCAGATATGTATTTGAATTATCTCCCTTAGACCACCACAAACCAGAGTTAGGACAGCTGTAAAATTTTGAAATATTTTAATTAGATATGCACATGAGATTTGAAAAGTAGAAATGTTCAGGAAAGATATAAACTGAGGAGAAAAATTTCTTACTAATTTTCAACCAGTGCTAGAAATGAAAACCAAAGTGTTCTCCATATACAAATATAATGTAGAGCTAAACCTACATGCCTTCATGTTGTATTATGTAGTTGGACTGATTATGACGTCTTTAAAAGCTATTTTTATCAACAACAAAATTTTATATGAAGCGATATCTTTCATGCCTTTTTACATATTTTTAGACATTTAAGAGACTTTACAAAACTAAAATTAAAATAGCTTTTCAAGATTCCATAATAATAGACACATTTCAATTTCATACGCTTCCCCTAACATATCCTTTGTCACAGTAAAAACAAGTACGCCAAGTTCCAGGAGTTACAATTTACTTAAATCTCTCATGTGAATTCCATCACCATGTGATCAAATTGTAAGCATAACACTTCCATTGCATATGTTGAGCAAACATTGAGCAAACAAGTGTAAAAGTTTGATCTTACATTGCACAAAATATTTTGGAGATAAAAGTATTTAACATTTTGGTGATTTATTGAATTTTGTCTCCGAATGACCTTACATCTGCTCTGAATAACTTTCTAGCAACATCAGTTTTGAATTGTGACGTTTAATTTTTAACCGATGGCCTGTCATGTTTTTTTTCAAACATCATTACATGATAAATTTATAAAAATACATGAAGAACCATTTGATTTTTTAAAATACTGTAATGGACTGATAAATGGATTCTTAAAGTGGGAAGCAATAGCAGACAAGAACCAGGGTTCCATAGAACCCTTTTCAAAATTTTAATATTGCACCTGAACATCTATCATTGTCTATAAATAAGACATAAAAGTATGTTGCTATTGATGAGTTTCTAATGACAGGAATAAAATATAATTTTCGATAACTCGTTAGCTTTCGTGGGCTTTGCCTCTTATCAACAGGTTGGGGACAACCCACCAAATGGGGAACTATTCCCCAAATGAGTAACAATCCCTCATTTGAGTAATCATTTCATAGTGCTAAAAACTAAATTTTCTATAAATGGGTCGATCTTTTAAGGTAAAATGGCACAAATTTATAGAAAATGGAACAACTTCTCCCAAAGAATTATATTTCTGTTATGGGTTTTAAAAAAGTTAGAAGCTTTGAAAATAGTCAAATGTTCTGATTTTTCATAGTCTTGTATCTTCTCAGTAAATCAAGATAAGGATAATCATCTTTTGGAAAAGTTGCTGCATTTTTCATGAATATGTGCCATTTTAAGAAAAAAGAATCAGTTAAGAAAATTTTGTTTTTTAGCACTACCAAATGATTACTCAAATGAGGGAGTGTTACTCATTTGGGGAACAGTTCCCCATTTGGTGGGTTGTCCCCAACCTGATCAAGCCCACTACGAACAGTGCTTTTGACAAGATTTATTTCTTCCTCTGTGCAGCGAATTTGTCTCAGTAAATTGACCTGGACCCACTAGCGACCCTCATACCCCTCTCCGTGGTTTTGGCGTACACGTAAAAACTACTAAGCTAATTAAGCCACTGAGTGTGAGTACAACAGTGGCGGATGCAGGAATTTTCGAAAGGGGGGGTGCTAGCCCAGGGCAAAGGGGGGTGCAGGGGGGTGCAAAACATATGTCCCGATTCAAATGCATTGATCGGCCAAAATAAAGGGGGGGTGCGGACCCCCGGAACCCCCCCTCTGGATCCGCCACTGTGTATGATAACATCCTAATATTTTGTTTGCAACTTCATGAACTTGGAACATAGTTACTGTTGACATGCATTTTGTGCTTATACTAGTGAATTATACCTAAAACTAGCAACAGTCTACTCCTTTATAGAAAAGAGAATGTTGCTTTGAAAAAAAAAAAAAAAATTCAGGTAGTACAAAACTGTTTCAACTCTCACTCTGAAGGACTGTCATCTGACTGTCCAATAAGTCAGAATGGACAAACCAAAGTAAGTTCCGATAATATAAATCAGCATCAGTTAAACACTTTATGTAATAGAAACATTATTCGAAGCTTCCCTAGTACCCAGATTATTTTATTTCGGCTTGTCTTGGATATTTACATTGCTTTAAATATGATGTTTAGCGGTAAATTTTCTGAAATGAAATGATTATTTTTGAACTCTTGATTTATTTTGGATCTAGCAAATGCATCTTTATGTTTTGAGGGCATATAGTTATATAGACTTCCCAGTATATGCATAGGTAATACAAATGATAGCATGTCATATTTGAGAGAGGAAAATACACTGAAAAACATGCCATTTTTTTAGTTTTTTTCTCCTGAAAATTATTCCGATTTTAGTCCAAATAATTATGACGTCTTGAAAGGCTATTATAATTTTTTTCTTTGACGCCTTACATCGACCTTCTCCAACTGAATATATGAGTTTGGCGTTATGACGTCGATGTAAGGCGTCAAAGAAAAAAATTATAATAGCCTTTCAAGACGTCATAATTATTTGGACTATTCCGATTTATGCAATTCTGCGAACAACAAATATCATTTATTCTCCTTTAAAAAACACGCACAATGTCTTCATGTACAGTTTTATTGATTTAAGTCCTAAGCAATTGACATGGTTTGATAAAATAAAAATAAACAACTTTAGCACCATCTAATAATACACCTTATCACTATTTGTCCGCCATTACTGGATATCACACAGGTTCCCGTAAAATGTTGACGTCATAAAACAAAATGTCTGACGCCACAATGGAAAAGTGATTGTTGTATGCGTCAAAAGTTCAAGCGGCCGGGTCAGCCGGGATTAGCGATAAGGTGTATACTAGAGGCCACTCATTAAAACTTTTTGAAAAACAGTGTAAGACCAGTGGAATAACCTGTCAGATTTAACGGTGACGACAAAGACTGAATAATTTTAAGTCTGCATTAAATGGCGAAAATTGGAACCTATATAAATTCATATGTTCGTGTTATTAGTGTTTCAGCTGTGCACACCTAAATAAGTATTTTTTGATAAGTTTAATATATTATATATAAATATATTATTATGAGATGAGAAATCATATACGACAATCCAAGATGAGGGGTCAGTAGAAGCCTTTGACTTATGTAACGACCCGAAGATAAAGGTATAAAGGTATTAACAAATCTGTGGCGGATACAAAACTTTTTTTTATAATGGAGGACCTTTAACTGACCTAAGGTGAGGGGCTGGGCCCGTGTCCATTGTGCTTCAGTGATTCCCTATATAATCAACCATTTTCTCTCCTGGATCAGCCTATGTACTAAGTGCATGAGTTTCCTGACAAAATGTCCACTTCCATCCTCCAGTAATAGAGCACTAGTAGAACAGTCTGGCGGATCCAGAAATTTTCATAAGTTGGGGCCTATTGGCTGCCTAAGAGGGGGACTGATCTCGTCACGCTTCAGTTATTCCCTATATAAGCAACCAATTTTTTTTTCTCAAAAGAGAGGGCCATGTAAAACCAGGAATGTTTGTCCATTCTCCCCAAAAATTGGTCCCCCCAATTCATGCCAAAATTTCCACTTCCAACCAGGGATAGAGCAGTAGAACAGTGACAGTCGGTCTCACTAATTAGCGACAAGAAGAATTTTAGCGTCAAGAAGCGACAAGAAAAATAATATTAGCGACAAGAAAACATTTTTTTTTATTAAAATTACTTATTCCAAATAATTATTAAAAGAATATGCAAAAGAAAACAATTTTAACGACAGGAAAGTTAATATTGATAGAAAAAAAATGAAACTTAGATCTAATTCAGTTGCTACATTTATTTACATGATATTTTATTAGGTATAACAGCAAGTATTATGTTTACCCTGTCGTATTATGGTATTACTTTTACTTGTGTTTTAGAACAATAATATATTTGTCTTATAATTTGTTTTTAAAACTATATTTGTACAATATATAATAAACTTGCAAAATGCATTTTTTGTGCATCATTGTCCAGAAAATACATACACAAATTATGAAATACAAAGAACTGAAATCAAACAAGAGGAAAACATAATTAAAATGTGAATAGTTTTCATCATTTTATTTAGTGTATTGCCTCATTTAATGATATTTATCATGTTTATGCATATTGATTAAAGAAATTGATGACAATCTTGAGTTTTCAACAGGTGTTCACTATTTACAATGATTGTATATTCTGGCGTGTGTAATTGTATAGTCTGACGCGTGTACAAAGTTGAAGGTGTTAATTGGATGTTATTGTAGCAATAAAACAAGGGACACGCGCCTCGTTAATCTCATTTGATGTTCTACTTTGTGTATTACCTTTAATAGGATGAAGCCACAGCTAACGTTGGTCCTATCAGGAAAAATTAATTGTACAGTTAGAAAGGAAATAATATTTCATGTTTTTGTTTCAATAAATCCTTCAAAGGGAAGGTGACAAATCTTTGTTTTTATTTTCATTTTATAGCGTGTACTTTATTTTCATTTTATAGCGTGTACATTTCCTGTCAGTGTGTATATGTCTCTGCTCTTACAAATGTTTAATTTCTTTATCTATCAATATAATAATAAAAACTACACAATCCCTTCCTCGCAAATTTTTAATTTCTTCATCTATCAACATGCACGATCAATAGAATTATCAATTTATTTCTGCCCGTAAATTAAAAATGACTAAATGCATAGTTTTTTTAATTTAATAAAAAAAAATGTTTTCTTGTCGCTAAATAGCTTCTTGTCGCTAAAATTATTCTTCTTGACGCTTCTTGTCGCTAATTAGTGAGACCTGTGACAGTGTAAAACCAGGAATCCGTGTCCGTTCTCCCAAATAAACTTGTTCCTGCCAATTCACATTCGTCCCCTTTCACTCTTGCACCCTGCATGTTCACACCCAAAGTCTTTTTACTCCCTACATATTTGTTTTCTTCAAACATTTGTCTAATCTAACTTTATCTGGCCTCCTGTCTATTCGAGAGTCAATTGCAATAACACTTTAATAGAGTTGGACTCATAACCAGGAAGAAGAAAATGCTACTTTTTTAAATTTTTTAAAACTCTACATGACATACATGTACTAAGCCAAGCATGGAATTGTACATACACAATCATATACATTTTTATTTTTAAATTACAAACGAAAGTGAATCAACGCCTGGTGAATCTGTAGTACGATAGTCCCAAAAGTTGTGACTGACATGACTTAGTGATCAAACAAGCTGATAGATACATATAAAGACAACACGACTCAACAGCAATGATACCTTTACTACATGTAGTGTGGCAGTGAAATAACAGCGATTGCAATATTGTTGATACATATAATTTTGATAAATCAATGTGAGCTTCTATAGATCTGTATTGCTACTCTTTATTTGTTTATATTTCAGACATGTCAGATAAAATCATGGAAATTTTAATCTCAAGGTTGTACTTATAATGTCAGACATTGATGTGGAAGGTTTGGATGATGAAATTATAGTTGTTACAGAATCACCCGAGCGGCACATTGATATTGACGTGGAGGCAGTGACAGACGAAGAATTATTTCCAGATTCCGAGGTTGTTCAATTAAAATTATTTAAGATTAAGACAAGCAATGTTTTATAACATCTTGTAATGTACCTAATATCAAAATTGTCCTATTTTAAGAATTATGACAAACAATCCAAAACTGAGGATGAATATATCAAACTACTACTTAATAGCAAGTGTAGAAAAATCACTTCGATTAATATCATCATTTGAATTAAGGAAAAATGTCCTTATAAATGAGTAATATGAACAGTTTGAAGCTATAACATACAATATACCTATGTCGGTAGTCTATTCTTACAAATTAACCTATATATATTGATATATTTATAACTGCACATTTCATTGTTCGAAATGTGCCCAATGATATGCTATGTAGTATTGTTTAATTGCTGCATCATTACTATTACTATAAACTAGTTACCAATTATTGTTATTGAGTTTTTGCCAATAAAATATTTGTATTTGTATTTTATCATTTATTTTATTGGAATTTGTTTTGCCATTATATGTGCATAGCTGAAATGGTAAAATATTCTTCCTAGACAAAATACTTATAGCCAATCAGAGGATGTGTTACATTCAAAATGGAATTATTAATCAATAATTATTGTTGTATTTTAGGGAGAAGACAATGATTCGGATGTCAGTATCGTGTCAGAGGTCAACGTAGAGGACAGTGATGATGAAGATGTAGAAGTAGACGTAGACACACTTCCAAATCATGTAATTGATCAGTTTATAATCTATGATAGAAATCTACTATTTTGCCCTCGTCATTTCGCCCAAAATTGTATGGCAAGTTTATGATGGTAAACAAGTAACAACTTTATTTCAATGTTGAGGTATTTTCAACTTATGTTGATGTTTGAAATCAAGAAAAATAAGACTGTTTAGGTACATGTTGAAGTTAATGCCATTATATTGAAAGGCAAACCTGAATGGCTCTCAGATTTTCTTAAAGGCTGCTATGAAATCATCTCTTGGGAGTCCTTGGCCTATGTCCCAGAATAATGCAATTGGGAGGACTCATAAATACTTTTAAGCTGCAAAAAAAATATTATTAAAGAGCTAAAATCATTAGCATATACATATTGAGAGACAAATCATAACTGATTCATGGGCAACAATAAATTATTATTTCCTAGTCCTACATCTGAATTTTTTCTTTATCATTAATCATGTTAATATAATGTGGATGAATATTCTAATATTCTAACACATTGGAGACCACCAAAACTTGATCTGGGATTAAATCATTTAAAAAAAATTGTAAAACCAGCTGGTACGTAAGGTGTTCATTATATTTTCTTTTTACAAGTGTTCTGAAATTTTTCAAACTAAAAATCGCCGGAAAGGTGGAATTGAACCACTCTGACGCTAATCAGCTACAGGTTTGAAGCCTGCACCCCAGACCACTGAGGTTCATTCCGGCAATGGTAGTGGTTACTTAAATATTCATATACCCACAAATTTTCTGAGTTTCATCAACAAAGCTTTAACATATTTAAATATTATTAGAATAAAGTTTGCAAATATTTTATGATTTTATTGTGTAACAGTATAGATTGATAACTATGTCTTGGGAATGTTAAAGCAATTTCATTCAATAAAGGCTTATTTTGTAAATTAATGAAATCTCTACTTTATGGGGGAAATGGCTTTTTTCACAAATATTTAAAAAAAATCTAGAGTTATTTCCCTTGATGGAAATGACATAAACTGATAAAGTGGTCTGAGACCACCATTGTCGTCCCTTGATTTTCGTTGTTCACAAATATAGTCCCTAATGTTGACAGTGGGCTACTTGCCATTAATTTGTATACCCCTTCCAAATTTATTTCTCCTTGTTTAATGCCTCAAATTGCAAGAAGGGGGATGAAATTACACTTTAAAAAAAATTTGGGTCCAGAATTTTAAAGGAAAGTAGTGATTTGGTCCAGCTGAAAAAGGTTGAAAATTAGCACTTCGGAAGCTGTCAAAAGATTTCAAGATGCCCTAAACATACAATTGTCCATATTTTGAGTTAGAGACGATGAAGTTTTCTATAATTTTGATATAATTTGTCCCAAAAGTAGTACAACACACTGTAAAAGTTTCTTTGAGAAAGCGCAGGTGGGATTTTTTTTATTTTCATTTATGTTCTAAACATGCTAAAAGAAATGCACTAAGAGGTGAAATCTGTAAATATAGAATTTGTACTTTGGCAACTTCCCTAAATGATTTGATGGTGTCAACTTGTCAAATAGCATGAAACTAAAGGATTTAAACTTTTATTTTATAGAATTTCTGCAAAAACGACCAATTTTGGCATTTTATGGTCAAAATAGGCATTTTATAACTTTTTCAATATTGATGTATAAATGGCATCCTGACTTTCTATCTGACAGGTTTTCATGTGTCAATATTTGTGTTTCTATGCCTTATCTACTTCTTTTACTTATTTATGAACTCTGAATCTACAGAAAAGAAGATTATCTCAGACAAAATGTGCAAAATGTGTTGTATAAATGACCCTTGTCTAACGCCTTGTTTGGATGAAGTCAATAGTGGGGAGCTTGGTACATAAAATTTGATGTCCATGATAAAGACCTCACTAAATTTGCATCAAATGCACTTTACAGTGTCTATTGTACATGTTCCATTTCACATAATATCTTTCTTTTCTTCTGTAGGATGGCAAGTGGTTTAAATATAAGCCTGTTGAGAATAAATTGTATGCAAGTTTTTCCCTAAAAAGGCAAAAATCTTTGTATCAGACCATACTGTTAGTAAGAAAAGTTTATTGCAAGAGTCTTTTTGTGCTCAGATTTGTTGTATCATGTCACATGAGTATAGAAATGATAAAAAAGACACAAATTTTTATTTCTTATAGCCTCAATATGCATTTTTTAATGTAAATATGTGGCACGGCCTAAATTGACCCTAAATTTTTTCCAGTCTTACTTGGCCTAAGACCCTTTAAAACTAATATGATATGTTATTTGTAACTTTTCTTTCAATTTAAAGTACTTTCAATACATATGTAAGGATTATTTATAACCAAAAAGCTTCACAAATTTAAAATTGCTGGAAAATATTACATCTTCATGTAAGGCCCCACTTCATTGAAAAACCTCAATTTTTAGGTGCAGGCTCATATAAATTTGACTTTTGAATAATTATGCCAAGTCGGATGAATCAAATGAGTACTCTATTGCTTTAAGTACATTATAAGTTATATATTAAGGCATTTAAAAAGTATTTTGTTGCAACACTGTGCAATATTTTAATTTTTTAAGCCCCAAATGTTGATAGTTGAAATTTTTCAATTTTAACGTCAAAATTTTACACGCAAAGATGAGTATAGAACTTAACTTAATGTCTATAATGTACATCCTATTGTCATGAAACTTTGCAAGCAGTGTTATAATTCATTAAGCTTTGGTCATACCAAGTTTTTTTAAGATTTGTCAACTCTTTCTACCCTATTAGGTCCGAGACCACCATTGTCGTCCCTTTATTTTCGTTGTTCACAAATATAGTCCCTAATGTTGACAGTGGGTTACTTGCCATTAATTTGTATACCCCTTCCAAATTTATTTCTCCATCTTTAATGCCTCAAATTGCAAGTAGGGGGATGAAATTACACTTTAAAAAAAATTTGGGTCCAGAATTTTAAAGGAAAGTTGTGATTTGGTCCAGCTGAAAAAGGTTGAAAATTAGCACTTCGGAAGCTGTCAAAAGATTTCAAGATGCCCTAAACATACAATTGTCCATATTTTGAGTTAGAGACGATGAAGTTTTCTATAATTTTGATATAATTTGTCCCAAAAGTAGTACAACACACTGTAAAAGTTTCTTTGAGAAAGCGCAGGTGGGATTTTTTTTATTTTCATTTATGTTCTAAAAGAAATGCACCACGAAATTAGATATTTTTTGTAAATAAGTTCAGTTATTACAACATTGTATATTTTTGGTACATTTACTATAAATCATATTTCTTTTCCAACTTATTATCTTTATTTTATTGCAGGCAGGAATATAATGCGTAATTGATCCAATTACATGTAGATGAATAATTTTGATTGATAAAGTGTATTAGAAAAACGAAATGACATTAGTTTGATTATGAGAATTGTCAATTTTGAAGGACAATGGGGATGTAGGATAAGTCCTGATCTTGAAACTCATAGGCGTCTCATAATATTATATTATATATATATAGTATTATAAGCTTTTTGTAAGAAGTTATATATTTTAACCTCTGAAAACAAGATAACTAGGTGCTTCCTCATCTTTTGAATTTGTTTTTTCTAGCTTGCCATAAAAGTAGTAGAAACTAGACAGAGGGATCCTAAAAATATATTTTAACATCAATTGCTTATTCCTATCTTCTTAAAAATTAAGAAATAATTGATGCAAGCTATACTTTATTGTAGTCTTAACATGGGTAGGCATTATATTTGTGATTATTTTTGCCCGAGCAATAGTGATAAAATAAAATTTTAAAGAGGCAAACGGCTGGCACTGTGAGTTTTCAGATGGAGGAGTTTGAACAGCCAGCATGAACACCTGTCGTATCTAGGTCAAATATGTTAATTTTGGAATGCAACACATTACAGTCATAAAAAATGAATTAGTAACATCATGTGCACCATTTAAGAGTTTTAAAGTTCAGGAAATATATTAAGTGCATGATATTTTGATAAAATTCATTGTTCTGAAGAATATACGCATGTGCAAACAAGTTTTATTGGATTTAGGGTATAGGTTTGTTCACAAAGCGAAAGAAGCACATCATATAAGAATCAAAAGGTAATTTCCAGGGTAAATTTCATATCCCCCTCCCATATTTAATAAGTGAACCTGGGGAAAAGTTAAACATCATTAATAAGTTAATATCAAACAATGAGTTTAACTTTTGATTGATATGGGGGTTTTTTTTTTTCAGGAAGAAAACCAACAAGTGCTGCCATCTGTTGGAGCAGCTACAGTTGTGGATTCAGGAGCTCAATCATCCAGGTCAACATTACCGGGTGTTATTACCCTGCCACCACAAATGGCACAAATGCAGAGACTTCTGTTGAATCCATCACTAACATCACCATCCAATCAAATGCTGTCACAACAATGGATTCTGTCCACAACATCACCATGCAGCCCATTACAACATCTTCATCAAACTCTTTATCTACAATATTATCATCTTCTTCATCCAATCAACCATCAACATCTGTTGCCATGGAAACATCAGGTAATGGTGTTCCTCATTCTTCACCTCATCAACCATCAACATCTCCTACACCAGTTGCCATGGGAACAACTGGTAGTGGTGTTCCCATCTCTTCACCTAATCAGCCATCAACATCATCTGCTACATCTGTTGCCACGGAAACAACAGGAAATGGTGGTCCTAGCTTAGAAGCACCTTCAGCACTGTCAACAGTATTATCTTCTGTATCAGCCACCAATGCTGTGCAGGTTATTCAGGGACATACAGATTCACCTAGAGATTTCAGGTCACCAAAACGACGGAGGATAATGACGCCAGAGAAAACTGGTGGTGGTGAACCAGAGAACGAAGGCAATGTATGATCAATTTATAATTTAAAGCCATTTACAACTTGAAGTATTCAATCTCATTTATCATTCCAGATGAAGACAATAGAGAAAGTCTGCCAGCAGTAAATAGATATATTTAATTTGAACATGTTAAATTTGAAATAAGAAACAAATCTTTGTTCTTTAAGACATGTACATGTTGAATATGATATGTCAATAAGACAGTAATCCAAAGCAACAAAATACCAAAAGAAATTTAGAGAGAAAGACAAAAGTTTTAGTTCTTGTCTTTATATCATCATTATACTAAAAGAATAAGAACTGTGCTATAATTTCCAATGAGACAACAAGTAGTATATGTACAGATAGCTTGACGCTGTAAAAAGTAAAAATTGTAAAGGAAATCAAATATATATATATATATATATCTGATGATGAGGTTGTTGATATAGAAAAAACATGAAAACAAACACAAAGTGCTATTTATATATTTATTCTATTCTAATAGTGTATTTGCAATAAATTTCATAATTGTGTACATTTGTTTCAGTGCTGTCCTATATGTTTTGAAGAATGGACAAGTTCTGGTAATCACAGATTAGCTTCATTAAAATGTGGACATCTATTTGGTCAACATGGTCAAAGGTAATAAATACACTCATCATCACTTTAAACCAGATTGTTATAATTTCTTGTAATATTTTTTTCATGCATTTTACTTTTGTAAATACAAATAAAAAAGATCAAGGAGGGGGTCTGATCCAGGATCCCGCTTATTGTTTAGTGAGAATACTGTTTCCTGCTTCTTGTTGCTATTATAGTGCATGTGATTTCCCTGTCCTACTGGACTTCCTTTTCCTTTGTCTTCTTAATTATTTGACTTTTACATGTCATGCTTTAAAAAAATGGCCAATCCTGCGTCATGCATAGACCCCATTAAGACCCACCAAGGAGACAGCAATGCAATTATAAAAATAACTGAAAGAGGATGTGGACAGGAAAACTGGAAATATCAGGAAGTTTCATTGTCTTGCCTTTGAATGAGGAAATTTAAAAAGGAGAAAAAATGGTTAGGTAAACCAGGTTTAACCCCACTACTTTTTGTGTCTGAACCAAGTCAGGTATTCTAGTCCATATGTTGTTGATCTTAGTATGTCAATTATTATTTTTTTAAGTTGTTGATGGGTAATTTTGTCATAGGTCATGTAGGTACTGTCAATTATGTTTGATGATTCCAGTTATCCCTTTTATGGATTTAAGAAATAAAATTTCAGTAGATACATACAATACTTTTAATTTTTTTACATAAAAATCTGAATTTTGTTTTAAAAATATTTTATCAATGCTGACAGTCAGTAAAATGTAATTTATTTTTAGTTGTATAGATAAATGGTTGAAAGGTCAGGGAGGAAAGTGCCCTCAGTGTAATTCTAAAGCTAAAAGACAAGATATACGAGTGCTGTATGCTAAATGTTAAAAGGTAAGGTAAAAATATAATAATGTTCAGTACAGTCAAACCTGTATTAAGCAGTCACTTTTAAGAAGTATTAAAAGTGACAGCTAAAGAGGGGTGACCTGTTAAAGGAGGTTCCAAAAAATATGATTCTGATGTGACATGTGACCAGGATCAGGGCAAACTAATCTATTGTTTTTGTCCTTGCGGGCAGTAAAAAAATTCAGTAACATGTTAATATTCGTTCAAAATAAGTATGTGACATGGTTTTCAATAAAATCTGAAAGGTTGAAACAATGGGAATTCTCAAATGTGATCTTGGCTGCAAACCGGTTTCGATTTTAATTTTAACTTTGATATTGACAACATAAACTAGGTGACCGCCTTAGACAGATGACGGCTGAATCGGGTTAAGAGTATACAGAGAAAATGTTTGGAAGGGTCTCACTTTGAAAGTGATTGTTGGAGGCAGGTGACATTATGTGATTAAAAGCTAAACTAAATGATAGTATTGCAAAATAAAATACAGGAAGATAGCTTTTAGAAAATGCTTTGAGAATATCAAAAGAAAAGATAGGGTCACTGTACACTTTTCCAAGCTAAGATATAAAACAGAAAAATTTCATGAAGATTCCATCAGGAAATGCACTATTTCTGAACCTTCTCTTAAAATGCCAATTTAAAAAAAAATTAGAAGTCAGCAAATAATCTAGGCTTGTAACAATATTAATATTTATAAGTTTAAATCTAATTTATTCTTTAAATGAAAATTTACATTAGTTATCTGCATTCCTCATCAAATTTTGCTAATTTAATTAAAAATCTGGACCTAAGATTCTCTGTTATTTAAAATCCAAGATGGTGAAAGACACTAACACTACCTTGATCCAAGTAGGGGCGGGGCATTCATTACTTTACATCAACATCCTGTTGTTTGTTTGGTTTGGTTTTTTTTGCTTTTATGCAATTTTCCTAAATATTTAGGTTGTAGATACTACAGAGAGGGACAGAGCTCTTCAGGATTTAGAGAAAGAAAAAGAGGGCAGGAGGAGAAGTGAAATGGAGGCTGCACAAATAAGAATGCAGTATCAGATGACTGTCGGAGACAATAACAAGCTAGGGACAGAGATTGCAAAGTTACGAGAACAACTACAAAATGTCAGATAAAGTTTTGATAGAGGCTTATACATCTTAATATAAATATAAGGAGATGTGGTATAATTGCAAAAGAGACAACGAAACAATAACAAAATGTTAGAATGTCAGTTTCAGTTTTGATAGAGATTTGCTGATAATTTACTTATCTTAATATAAATATGTGGTATGACTGACAATAAGACAACTCTTCACCAGATACCAGTGATGTAAAAGTAAGCAACAATAGGTCATTGTACTGCCTTATTCTAAAGCAAAACCATATTGCATAGCAAACTAAAAAAGTCCAGAAATGACAAATGTAAAACAATTTAACAAGAAAACTTGCATCCCGTTTTAGTTCTAAACAATAAATGGAAAACAAATATGACATACAGCAACAAGTGGCAACCACTGAATTAATTTTCATTTGTTCTAGGTTCTGGGTTCTGTTCCTTCAAGTTTATATATAGGTACCTTCAATTCACCTTTTCAGATTCTAAAGGACTATGGGTAATTTCATTGTTCATACACCAAAATGAAAATAACGTTACGTCATTGGTTGAATTTCTATTGTTTATCACGTTTTAAACCAATCACAAAGTTTTGGTGTATGCTTTTCAAAATATAACCCAGAATACATTAGATTCTGAAACGGCAAATTACTTCAGGCCAGGAAATTTTCGTTTGACAATGTGAAAATCTTGAAAATCTTTACAAATTCCTCTAAATAAGTAAATTGTTTTGAATTTTTCTGTTTTATTTTTGCTGTTCTGTCTTAGATCACCTGGGTCTATGCACATCTCCAGTCCAAAAATGTGGACTAGAACTGAATTTAGAAAAATTGTTATTTTTGAAAATCATGAACATGATGAAAATGAAACATATTATTTTGGAAAAACATGAAAATAAGACACATTTTATTATTTTAAAATACACATATTATTTTTATTTACAGATCGCAGCCATCACAGATGTCTATAAATTCATCGCAGTCAAACATTTTAGAAAATCCTACCTCTACACAGAGTGATGGACAGTTTATCTTGGACAAAACAATCAAAATATGGGATGTGAGTTAAAAACATGTTTAGCTTGTTTTCTTATGTATACTTGTCCTTTTACAAAAAGGAATAAGTCTTAAAAGTTGCTATGGTTTCTATTTTACAAGGGCCTTGATGGACGAGTGGTCAGAATAGTTAACTACTGTATCACTAGCAAGTCTACACTGAGATTGTGAGTTTGAACCCCACATATTTTGAGGATGCTTTTGGGTCCAATCTTAATTGACTAGGATTATCAGCTGTCCTGCCAAATTGTGGTGGTTCTCAGGAAACTCTGGCTTTCTTTACAAAACTGAAAAGATCATTTGTTCTTCAACTATTCAATGACATAAATTATATGCAAAATCAACTTTGTTTTTATTATATGAATGACTAAATTTCTATTCTCTGAACAATGTGTCGTACTGTTTCAACTGGCTCTTAATATCATTATTGGAAGTCCACTTATAAAAAAGTGGTTGAACATTGGAATAATTGTAAACATTTGGTTGTTATGATCATGAAAAATCGTTTGCAGTTTGTTGAAACCGACCAAAGTATCTAGAAAGATCCAGAGGCTCTGAATTATTACTGCGTTTTTATTAGAAAAAAATGATTATCATTGATGCAAGGAAATACTAGACTTCTTTTTCTGGTTCATTCTGTAAAGTTTTGCTTAAGTTGAAAAAATCTTCACCTGATTTTTAATATATGAAAAATTGGATAGATATCTTTCGGAAATCGATATAAATAATTACTGGATAAAATTGTTAACTAGGAAACAAGAAAAACTTCCTCATATTTAATATTTGTAAAAATATAGAAACTATTTAACTTGGTTGAAAAAATCCATATATCTGTTAAATTATATTTCATGTCAATAAACATTTGCAAAGTATGAATATCAGGTGAAAATCGTATTGCAGCATACAAGCTTTGCATGTAGATGGATAATGAATACCCTTCAAGTTTCATTTTAACACTTTTTTATAAGTTATTTAAGAAATAATTGATGCCAGCTATACTTTATTGTAGTTTTAACATGGGTAGGCATTTTATTCGTGATTATTTTTGCCAGAGCGATAGCGAGGGCTAAAATAACACGAATATAATGCCTACCCATGTTAAAACTACAATAAAGTATAGCTGGCATCAATTATTTCGATTCTGATTAGGACAATTACGGTAATTTCTATGTTCGCTGTGTATAAGTGTAGAGTATTTGTGTAGGCTCTTCCATCAACCTTCCTGTCGATTTTTATCCAACTAGTTCAAACCAGTTTAATTTCGCAAAGTTGTATTTCTAAAATTCAAAAATGAAACAGAAATAAACAAATTAATTTATTAACTAAAACAATATTTGTGTCCCAATATAACAGAACAAATATATTACAACAGTCTTTTCCTTTGAGGTCAATTTCTGACACGCAAATTTTCAAGTCAGTTGTCATTGGCGGTGGACGCACAAGGAAAATCGGGTAGGTCTTTATTTACTAAATTAATCGTAAATATTCCGCCGATTAATATTGTAGCATTGGTAAATATGTTCATATCTGATAGAGGATTCCTTAATAAAGTTGTGCTGACATTCGAGACTTGGCAGTAGGGGCCCTTTGACAGAGATCCATTTATACTTGCGGTGGATACACCTTGTAAAGTTGATCAAAGGGCACGCCTTTGTGCATCTGACGATTTCAAATGCTGTATTACATCATGATTAAAATTAATACTGGGTGACAATCTTGTTGCATTTGTAAAATGGATTGGAAACCTTGGTGGTATATTGGTAATTACGCCTATTTTTTTATAGGAGAATGGGGTTCGATTCCCTGCTAGGGTCAATCCATTTTATCAGAAATATGAAACAATTTTGTCATTTCAGTACAACAGTAGTAATAATAACCTATACTCTATTTTATATTTTATATTTTATCATCGGAACATATGTTTCAATGAAACTATTATATACAATGACATGCCTTTTTAACAGGAGAGATGAAACGTGTTTTTCAGAGGGAGGGGTTTTGAAGTTAGAACAGCGAACATGAACGTTGCGGTATCTAGGTCAAATATGTCAATTACGAATTGTAACACATTGTTGTCATTGTAAAAGTATTAGTAACAAAATGTGTATCATTTTAGTGTTTGAAAGTGTTTTAATTTAAGGAAATACATTAAATGCATACCAATTTGATGAAATTCATTTTTCTGCCGTAGTCAATATACGCATGTGCAAACTAATTTTATTGGATAATAAAGTATGGTTTCTTTACAAAGCTAAAGAAGCACGTCATATTAGAATTAAAATTAGAAAACTTTTGATTAAATTCACACTGAACAAAATCTTATTTTAATTTCTCTGTGAAACGTTACACACAAAAAAAATGTTTGTTTGTCACCAGTGTGGTTTAATACTTACCTGATTTTGCGTATAAATCAAGGAAAGATATCCTCAGCCATTTTGATTGTTTGCCTAATGTGGCAGTCAATATGGCGACTCTTTTAACCACTTTTGGAATCTCATTAATCTGTTATTAATTTTAACTTGAACCTATATAATAAGCATAGTATTGCATTTATTTAAACTGTGTAAAACAATTTAATCGTAAAATTTGGACTTTTTATTAACTGCTGATATTAAATAAGTATTTATTGTATTATTAAAACACTTATGTGACCTCTCTCACAAAAACAATGACAGACAAATTTACCATATACAACAAATGGTTTGCGATAAATGTTTTATCCGGCCTACCAAGAATTACATATCATATGAGTGAATATTTCCAACTAAAACTATAGGAAGTAAATACTAACAATTAATTTGTTAAGTATGTTATATTTAAGATTTGACTATTATTAAAAACATAATATTTCCTAGTTTTTGACACGTTTTTTGTTTTTAAACTGATTCACATTTTTTTTTAAAGAATTTAAGAAGACGGTTAAAGAAGAATAGGTAAAAACAAATTTAGTTGTCGATAGTTTTGATCGAGCACCATTGAAGAGCACTACTACATCCTGTATAATGAAACATGCACCTGGCGTAAGCAATTATAAGCGTTGTACTTTTGATGAAAAACATTCAAACTAATAAGCGGCAAAAAAGAACCAACAAGAATAAAAGACAAATTACAGCATACAAAACACAACACACATAACTGATGTATGGTAAATGCTGGTTGAATCGTCAAATTTTAGATAGAGTAGAAAATATTTTTAGGCAATATTTTAATAGATACTCAGTAACTAAACTTAAAGAGCAAGAACATTCTCGTTTTACACGGGAAACAAATTGCAATGGGTTAAAATTCAGTGTTTGGAGAGTTTTTTTTTAAATCATTTAAATTTGGGGAGCTTACTGCTTTAAAATTCATTTCGTCTTTACAAAAACATATTTGAAGCAGTTAAATGTTGACTTCAAAAGTTTTAATATATGAACTAAGGATACATGAACAGACACACTATGTCAAATCCAACAATTATAGCACTCACTTGTCAAATATCCGGTTAGCTTGTTATTAGAAAAAAACATAATAGTTAAACTGCTTTATCATGGAATGCTACGGACAAAGAGAAACAATCTGTAAACTCAACTTTGTTGGGCATCAAATCTTATTAAAACAGGTGACACATTTGTTTCAAACTGGTCCTATTTTATAAGAAGAAAAGATTTTAAGAATAGTTTGCATCAATCAATTTTTCTCCTTTTAATATTCCAATGCTTGCCACTCTGTAGTAATGTTAACCATGTCTACCTTATAAAAGGACAAGATACCAAAGAAATCGCATGTCCGATGATAACTTAACATTGAATAACTCAGTTACAAATCATTTTTTTTTATCTTATTAATTGGGAATCTCAAAATGCAGGGTGGGGGGAGGGGGAATGGTTAAAAATTTTAAAAAAATGAGAGCGTCTGTGGCGATGTCCACAAAGCATAAGTTCATGATTAGGTAAGTTTATGGGGAAGCAGTCGTAATAGTTGATATGCAGTTTTATCTCCGTCGTTATATCGTTAAATCTACTTTTAATATTCAGTACTATTTGTTACTTTGAAATTATTGTAATATTAAGGTACCTGTATTTTATAGTACTTGATTTGTACTTGAAATTTAAGTACTACAGATTTTTGGTTACACGGTTACATTTTCAGCATTTTGTAAGTTTGTCTTTTTCAAATCACATAAAGTTATGATGTCCCAACATAGAATACTGTGATCATTATTGGTATTACTTTTGTACCAATATTTTAGGTACAAATCAAGTACTGGAAAATACAAGTACCTAAATATTACAATGATTTTAAAGTAAAGACATAGTACTAAATATTAAAAGTAAATTTCCAATACTACTGATTTCAAGTACAGAAATAGTACCTATGCAAAAGTAGCTGTGTATAACAGGAACAATTTAATTATATTAAAACATAATTCGGTTAACGCACGACTTAATGCATTTCAAACGTATTCTCTAGATAATAACACTATGTGTAAAATGTTATATAATTCTGAGGCCATTGTCCTATTTAAATGCAAACAATACATATATATTTATAAATTGTATAAACTACACATCAATTTTCAAAGCTGTAGGTATTTGTTTAAAAAAAACCAACATTTTATGATCTCATTGAAAGACAAACCCATATGCAAAGCATTATTAACTTCGGATAACACGTGGTGTCCTTTAAAAATGACAAATAAGCGCCATGATGGAAACAATGTGGTATAAAACAAACAAACAATAAATCACAAAGACACCTTTAACAAAGCGACGAGAATGCTAACAACAAGTTCATGGTGACCTTGCTAATGGTTGGAATGGTAAAGAAAGCAACTACGCAGAAACTAGCGAATTGTCAATTGTGTCTGAAAATGAAATGTACCAAGTATTGAACTAATAATACTCACTGTTCTTTGATCTCCTCCACAAATAAAACCTGGATGCAAGGATATATAACCAGGTTATCTGAAAATGGCGCTTAAAAAGCAACAATCAATTAAAATTTATATATATAGTCATATCAGGGCATTTTATAGCTGACTATGCGGTATGGGCTTTGCTCATTGTTGAAGGCCGTACGGTGATCTATAGTTGTTAATGTCTGTGTCATTTTTGTCTCTTGTGGACAGCTGTCTCATTGGCAATCATACCACATCGTCTTTTTAATATTAAAAACAAAAATTAGCCTTTATTGCATTATCTGCGTCGATTGCGCTTAGTTTGATTTATCTATATCAGGAATATTTAAAGCCGCCTATAATTGTAAAGCTATGGAAGTTTAAAGGCTCGAGAACGTAAGGAGCTATGTGTATAGAAAGCACATTAAGAGAAAAGTCAAATATATCTTTATTAAATTTTCCTGAGAAAGTTGGAATAAAAGTTTAATCATCATCTGTAATTTCCGAAATTATCAAAGGAAATCTAAAAATAAGAATGTTTTCCATTATTTCAATAACAAAGCACACTAACAACATAGCTGACGACTAAACTGTTCATATACAAAAGGAAGAGAAAAAAAGCGTATTTGTAAATGCTGCGTGCTACATGTAAGTATAGGGACAAATCAACCGACAAGTTTTAAATGTAATGTGAAACGAATGACTGTTGAAAAATAATGCTGATCCAATTCTTAAACCAATGCATGCATAAATCATAAACTTAATATTCTGTGAACAATTTTATAATTTTTTACGCACGCATATAGTAATATCGTCAGATAAATATTTCACTCGGTCGGTGTTGATGTGCAAATATGGCAGCTAATTAATGGTCATGTTTTGAAACCGAAGTTACCATAATGTCACTTTTGTAAACAATCAACAAAGAAGCATTGACATTCAGATAAGCTCGTATATAACGTTTACAATAAAACACTGTTTATATCGATGACGAAGTGATATCTACGATTTTTGACTCACTCTCTGCCAATTTGGTTTATCAATTTAAATTTTCGTATTGCGCATTGTGATCACCTTTTTTCTTTCTTTCGAGAATGGTCACGTTGAGGTAACTGCTTACGGGGCTCCTAAATTTATTAGATTAGTGGAACAACTCTTATGTCAATAGACAAGTACTGAATATTTTGTCCGAAATAGACTTTTAATGTTTAAATCAGTGTTAATAATGAACAGATTGAAAAGTAAAATTTCAGATGTTAGTGGTATAACGAGAGAGCAGAACATTAAAACATAAGTCGTTTTTTACGCACGACTAAAATGATTTTCAAACGTGTACAATATTATGTAATTTTGAGGCCATTGTCCTATTAAAAACCAGACAATGCATCTCTTTTTATGACTTATGATTAAACTACCTATCAAGTTTCAAAGCGCAAGCTATTTGCTAAATATCATACATGTATATACATTTTGTACTTTTGAATGAAAGACAAAGAAAGATACAAATAAACTCATCATAGATACCAGATTTAATTTTGTATTTACGCCTGACGCGCATTTCGTCTACAAAAGACTCATCAAAAGACTCACGAAAATGCCATGATGTAGACAATGTCACTAACATAGTGTAAAAATCAAACAAAAAAACACACAAAAAATCACAAAGACACTTTAAACAAAGATCAGATAATACTTACTGCAAATTCAAGATGGCCTTAACTAGGCAGTGGCGGATCCAGAGAATGGCCTAGAGGGCGTGTGTTCCCCCTTTGATTGTTTTTTTTTTTAAATGATTAATCGGACTAGATTTCGTGAACACTGCTATTTCCCGTGTACTCTAATATTATATTTTTTGCGACAATTCTTTACTTATAAAGATATTTTTGCTGGAATTTACTGATTGTCAAAGTCATGTAATTCGCTATGATTGAGTTGACCAGTGCGTCCAACAAACGTCACTCAGTCATTTTGAAATTCAAATTAAAGTAATACATTGCTTAGGCTGGGGGTGACAATAATAACACCTTCAAAGTGACAAAGGATTGAGCAAGAATGTATTGACTTCTATTTCACTATTCATCAAACAGAAAGTAATACTCTATAGACTATTACACTCGCATGAAATACATGTCCACAGAAATATTATTTACCTACGAAAACAAGTTTAACCCCAAACGCCCAGCCTATTTTAAAATAACATAGCTGCATTATGATTCCAAGTCTGTATAAGCTATAGATAGATTTAAAGTCTAAGATACGAACCATTTGATTTGAGGAGGCAGTCTTAGATATTTGCGAGAAAAAAAATAACTCTGAGTTTTGCCTTAAACAAGTTCTGACCGGGACTGGATTGAAAACAATAATCTTGTCCACTTGTTTGCTATTAGAAACAAAAATTTCCAACAGAATTATTTAGCATTTTATGAACATGATGAATACAAACGGGCGTATTTTTTTTGTTGTGGCCGGGGTTTGCATGTCTGACCGGAATGTCTGTTTCGCCGAACTGATATTTGTTTACTTTTTTCAAGGCCTGACTGAAACCTGCCTGCTGGGTGTGGCCTTTATGGCTCCATTTGTCGAACGCCATTCATAAATTCGTTGCCATTTCAGACTCATTTGTAGCCTTTGGTTGGTTTGGAACCAGTCACTGCTCTTGTTGGGTGAAACATTTTAACCAAACATTTGGATAAAACTTGTTGTTTGTCTTTCTTAACTCGTATCGGTCGTATTGTAAATTTCATATAATAGCCCGGTGTATATCTTGTTTACAACAAGAAATCTACGAGGTTACGCTAACTAAACATAAAACAAACGAGAATTTCCATGTCCATTTTTTATTGACAAGACAATTCTACATCAAATATACTAGTATATAGTTTTGGATCCATCCAATCATTTTTTAATCGACAATTAATGGGAAGAACACGGTATCAAAATATCCAACCCATACACCTAAACTATTTAGAATATACATGCCCCATAAATAAATTAAATAAAAAGTGCATCATTTACACTTATTCTAAGTTTTTAACCAAAAAAAGGTACAAATTATTTTTTCGCCTCGCTCCGTTCGGCAAAATTTATATACTTTGCCCCCCCTTCGAAGTTCTTGGATCCGTCCCTGCAAGGTTAGAGAGTAATTTTTGCTAAATCTCAATCACAATAGATATGTGCATTAAAGAACACATCTACAGTTATCCTAGTAAAGGATAAACTATATCCGACAAAACAAACCGCTTGTAATTTCCTCCATTAGCTTAAACAGGATGCAAGGATACGCTAACTTTATACAGGAACTTCTAAGGAAGAACGATACGAAGTTAGCAATATCTTTTAACTTTACTATCCGCTATATAGATGATGTTCTCTCATTAAATAATTCAAAATTTAGTGACTATGTTAAACGCATCTATCCCATCGAACTAGAGATACAGGATACAAAAGAGGGACGAAAGATACCAGAGGGATAGTCAAACTCATAAATCGAAAATAAACTGACAACGCCTGGCTAAAAATGAAAGAAAACAAACAGACTAAAAATAGAACACATGACACATTATAGAAAACTAAAGAATAAGCAACAGATACAGTTAGGTCGGCCTCATATCTTGACTTACATCTAGAAATTGACAATGAGGGTCGATTGAAAACAAAACTTTACGACAAAAGAGATGATTTCAGCTTTCCAATTGTGAACTTTCCATTTCTAAGTAGCAACATTCCAGCAGCACCTGCACACGGGGTTTATATCTCCCAATTGATATGATATTCCCGTGCAAATGGTGAAGTTGAAATCATCCCTTCGTAAATTTTACGGACGCCATTACGAGTTGGTTGACCGTTATGATATACCCGTTTCATAGATGATATCGGATATGTTCCTTACGTCGTAACTACAATCCCCTTTCCCCCATGAATGTGACCCACCGAATTAGACTATTTACCGGATTTGTTATAACATGAGCAACACGACGGGCGCCACATGTGGAGCAGGATCTTCTTACCATTCCGGAGCACCTGAGATCACCCCTAGTTTTTGGTGGGGTTCGTGTTGTTTATTCTTTAGTTTTCTATGTTGTGTCATGTGTACTGTTGTTTGTTTGTTTGTCTTTTTCATTTTTAGCCGTGTCGTTGTCAGTGTATTTTCTATTTATCAGTTGACTGTCCCTCTGGTATCTTTCGTCCCTCTTTTAATTAACAAGGAAACTGAAAATGTCGTTTATACCATCTACAGTCAAAATGAAATACCTAAAATGTTTAAATTAAATTTTTAAAATGCTTTTTCCGGGTTGAATGTAATTTTTACATTACACAGGCCTAGGATCATTTGTATCCTACTATAAAAGACCTAGTTTTTGTTTGTATGATACAAATGGAGATTATTTGACAAGGGATTTTGTTTTTTATACAATGTATACCTTCCAGTGTACAGGTTGACGGTCGTGCCAATGATTTCCTGAGTATAGAAATATTGTTACCTGCATTGTTCATACCATGCTTTTCAACCAAATGTATATAAGAAGTGTTCGTTTGCTCTTGTGGGATGTATAAAAACTTATCATTAGGTCAGATTTGGGACGTTGAATGCCAAGCCAGATGTACGGAAAATGTTAACCTCTCTGCTACCTTGGAATCCTGACACACTTGAGACTGGACTATAAGCTGATATCGGGTCAGATCGTCAGGCTAGCTCTAAAAATAAATGCAAAAGCTCGTTGAAGGGTCTGTATGTGACCTATCGAAAGAAAACATTTGTTAAATATTACTTCTTTATCCAGTTCGTGACAGTCAATCTATTTTGCTGTAATCCTGGTAAATCCACGTGAAATACATTTTGATTGTGAAAATTTGTAAATGGGTAATCAATCTGAATAGTTGCCACTATATGTAAAGCTAATAAAAAATTAGAATACAAGTTTATAAATTTAATTCTTTAAGGTAGGCAGCAATAGGTGCATTGTATTCAAATCATCTGCTCACAGCGTAATCTTCGATACTCATGATCGATTGCTAGATTTGAAGCTGAAACATTATCACATATGGTTATATTTTGAGGATACGAAGTGTAATTAAATTCTGTCATCTTGGAAACTCAGAGACATACATGTATGTATGAGGAGGTTTTAACGAGGAAATAAATCTAGTGTTTCAAATAAACGCAATAGAAGTATACCGCTGTTCGAAATTCCTAATTCGATTGAGAAAAAAACAAATCCAGTTACAAAATAAAACTGAGGGAAACTCATCAAATATAAGAGGAAAGAACAACACAACTGAAACATATTGTTCGTGTTTAGATATGCAGTTCTTTACAGCAGAAAATTGGAAGATAGCAAACGGATATTTGTCCTCGTAAGTCAAAAATAAACTGACAACCTTGGCATAAAACGAAAAACGACCAAAAGGAAAACAACAACCTACAAACACAACATAGAGAATTAAAGACTGAGAAACACGAACCCAAACAAAAACCGGGGTTAATTTCATATGCCTTGAAAGACGAATAGATCCTCCTCTACATTTGATATTCGTTGTATAGTTCATGTGAGTGCAAACTGGTGATAAGTCTTATTTGGTATGTTACTGTTTTTTGCTAATTACTAAACATTGAAGATATTCGTCGTCATCTGTGAAGCAGATATTCCATAACGGTCAACCATATCGTAGTTTAGTCTGTAAGAATTTTGAAGGGATGACTTACACTTCAACAATTGAAACTCTTTGTTTCATAGCTTCGTTGTTGGCAGCAATCCCCTTCCAAGGCAATTATGATTGCAAATGCAAGCTCTCGAATATCGTTTCGATCAGGAGATATAACCTCAATAATCAGGCAAGAATGAATATTGCTACATGAAAATGGAAAGTTATAGAATTTACATAGTTATTCTATGTATGGTATTCTGCATACTATTAAACTGTTAAGCTCAGTCAAATGTTTGAAACAACACAATGTCCTAGTGAACATATATTTTGGTGAACATATTATAGTTATCTTGAAAATTTGGAGGTGTATTTGAATATTTACCAATATATGATAATCATAACACGATCCGACATAATTCATTTCAAACTTATCCTATTATAAATAACGCTACGTAATATTCGGCAATTCTAAGGCCATTGTCCTATTTCATAAAACGGATTGAAAACAATATAATTAATAACTAGCATAATTCATATCTTTTAATTCTCTGTAAGCATCAAAGGAATCAATAGGGACTGGGAAACCATAGGTGTCAGATTTCCACCTAATTCGGCATATATGCTTCAAATATGATTATATTGAGAAAAAAAAAAAAAATCTTGTGTCATGTGTATGGTTGCTATGGTAACCATTGACCTAAAATTTTGGCTTCAAATTCAATGCTTTTTAGGTGAAATTGGGGTAACTTTGGACTTGTGTACACATACCTGTACAAATTGTGCAATAAAATTACTTTTGATATTGTAATAACAAGCATAGTACTTGACTTTTAAAATAAAAAAATAAAATCAGCAGTCCATAATATTCTGGTATTAGCAAATCCAAAATACCAAAGATCGGTATTTTTAGGTTTCATAAAAAAAATGAAAATTTACCTTTTTCTAGGCAAGATTTATAAAAGAACGCAGGCATCGACAGAAAAAAACTTTATTTTATAATAAAGACCAATGTATACTCTATCAAATATAAAAACACTGGAGATGGTATATTGCTGAATTTTAAAAAAAAAAACTTTGAAAATTGTTGCCATGGCACTTTCTGAAAAATAGCCAAATACAGATTAAGGCAATTTTTTTATTAGTATGTACCACTAAATGCATAAAACATAGGTACTTTGCATATTCTCAATAGATCAGTCTTTCACCTTTCCTATAATGCCAAAATTAAATCTAAAATGAAGTAAGGATGCTAATTAAAGTTGGAAAACCTTCCCCTACCCCTGGAAAATGACCGAAAAAAATGCTAAATTTACCAAAAAGACCTTATTTTTACAAGTCAAGTTGTATAGCCTATTATATTTGTGTCTGTTACTAGATTAAAACACAATTAAACAATTTTAATCTTTTTATCAAAATGTTTGTACTCTTAGTGGAAATTTGCTGAAAAGGATGAAAAAATATGGTTGGGGAGGGGGGGATTTTTTCATCAATTGTTCCTATACAATTCTAAATGAGGTCTTGTCATTCAAAGTATGATCATTTGAGAAACTTGTATTAATATGTTTATGTACAAACCATGACAAAACTAACTTTCAAGCAGACATGTGACAAATCCTCCAATAAAATAGAAATATTATATCATCATTATTACAATGAGGGTTAAAAATCAAAACATAAACAAATAACATACCAAACCACACACAAAAAAATACATATAAATGTTTTACCAATAGTGTTTCCAGTATATTGTTTGTGAAACAGAGCTTGAGCACACATTTCATACTATGAACAGAAATGATAAATTGAATTTGAACACCTCCAACTGATCAATAAGTTATATCATTATTATACACAAGGAGCAATAGCCTTCTCCTGACCTACGTCACTTACTCTAATTCAGTAATGTTTTTAATGTAAATAAGCTTTATATTTCTTCCTTTTGAAATGATTGTAAATTCAACCTAATGTAATGCAGAGAAAAACTATGAAAGGGTCATTATTGAAGGATTGTTGAAGTGAATAAAAAAAAATTATATGGCATTTGTGAGTAAGTTATAAAATTGCAAGATTCTGAATTATCATTCCATAACACTAAAAAAAAAACTCATATTTTTGAAGAAAAAGAAAAATTGTCTGGCACTGAGAATCCCAGCTGATGGTGATCTTTCTACATTCAAAGTTTTTTTTAATTTCAGTTAAGTAATTTAAGAGAACTTGTAATGAAAAGCTGATGCATGATAATTTTCAGTAATTTCAAAGTTCAAAGGGACATAACTCCTATAAAAATTTGAGAATCCAAATTTCTGGATATTTTGCATAACTACATATATGATATACAGATGAACATACGGACAGAGTGACTTAACTGCTAGACCTGCTTCTGCCTTTTGCTAGGCAAGTTAAAATACAAATAACAAAGTTTTGCAAAAAGCTTTTCCTCAATGATATACTCATCTTGTACTAATAAAAAAGACATCCATGCTAGTGATCTTAAAAGTTCTGTATCAGTTTCATTTGTATTGGTGGTACTGCTTTCATAATTACTGGAATCATATGATGCTAACTGTTGCAAGATAATGTCTACATCCTCTTCAAAAATAGTCATTACAATTGCTCTGATGCATGCACCTATTTTTTTCATATAACTCAACTGTGTTTTCCTGGAATATGAGACCCATAGACCTGTTGGCATAGATATTGTATCTAATCCCTCACAAAGTAGAAATGAATTTAATTTCTCCAAACTTTCTATCTGATGAATGGTTCTTTGACTACTTTGACTGTTATTTTGACTACTCATCTGTGTTTCCTGAAAGAAAAAAAAAAGAATTTAGAGCAAATGTTGACATAAAAATTTACTAGACACAGGCATTTGTTGGATGGAACATATGAATTCCTAGCATGTAAAAGTGTGACTTTTGGCCCCTTTGGACCCCTTTTACACAATGGAAAAAAAACCAATCAAAATTAGACTTGAAATAAAACAATTCCAGTCATATAATAACACATTCAGCTAAAGAAAACATTTCTTTCATGCTCATTTCAACACGGGTATGCATTATATTTATCATATTCGCTTGCCAAGGGTAAGATCCACTCCCGCTCTCTTCAGAGAGCGGGAGTGGACCGTAACCATTGGCTAGCAAAGATGACCTTACTTATACCCAGTGTAAAGAAATTAAACAGATATATCATGTTAAGGAGGGATATTTTACGCAAATACCCCTCAAGAACATGATATATCTGTATTATTAATACATCAAATGTTAATGTTTAAAAGCGCATTGATGATCATGACGTTACAAGCGTTCATTCAGAGAGAGTATTTTTTGGCAAATACGCATATATCCTTTTTAGCAAATACCCCAGCGCTGTTTAAAATAAATGATATTCATTTGAAAACAGTAAATTGGTGAAAAATACACTAGCTATCAACCAATTAAAATCCAGGATTCTTACATAAGGTGTAATTATAACAAATATAATGCCTACCCATGTTAAAACAAGCATGCCTGCACCAAGTCAGAAGCCTGTAAATCCGTGGTTATCATTTGTTTATGTGTTACATATTTGTTTTTCGTTCATAAAAAAGGCTGTTTGTTTTCTTGCTTGTATTGTTTTACATTGTCTTATCGGGGCCTTTTATGCCTGACTATGGAGTATGGGCTTTGCTCATTGCTGAACGCCGTACGATGCCCTATAGTTTTTAATGTCGGTCATTTTGGTCTTTTGTGGATAGTTGTCTCATTGGCAATCATACCACATCTTCTTTTTTTATATAAACCATAATCTGAAAGAATTATTTCGTAACAATGTAAACATTAAATATAAAACTGGAAAACATAGTCATACATGTAGTTGATAATATCGGGTACCACGATTTCCCGAGAACTACGAGAACAACATAATATCCCGAAAACAAGATTATATATCCCGAGAACAAGATTTTTTATGGTTTTATATGTGTTTTTTTGCTTAAATAAGTTTAACAGCATACAATAATTAAGGTTTATGGCGTTCATAATTAATAAAAGTACACGCAATCTTCAGAAAATAGATTTTTATGTCTTGTTACTTATATGCAAATTCCTTGTTGAAAACAATATGGCGGACGTTATATTTTGTAAGGTAGATAACTCGACTTGAAAGCAAAGTACCGTAGTACTGTTTTCTCACTGAGGATTTTGTGTTGTAGAATTTCGTTATTTGTGATCTGGTGCATTTGCAATATCTAATTGTGATCATTCTGCATTTGAACTGTGTTGATGCTATTTCATTAATTCTAATGAATGAATCTATGATTGACTCATTGACATAGTACCACAATAAATAACGTATGCTTCTCTTTGGATATATAAAATAAGAAATATAGAGATCAGATTATTTATTTGAAGTACAAATCCAATGTATACAATGGTATAAAATACAAGAAATTTAATGTTTAAAAAAAAACATTTTGGAAGAATAAGCACCAAATCGTAAATTACTTTTTATATGCAAAATGTTACTAAAATAATACCAAGCCGTTGTCTTCATATTTCTTTGATGAACAAAATTTGAGAAAATTGAAATTTTTGTATTTTGTATTAAAACAACACCAAGCTTTAGTTTAAAAGGAGATATTTGGAGAAAATTGTCCAGTAATTACAGCATTTAATAAGAAAACAATATAATTACTAAGATTTTGGATCATTTTGAAAACATGTTATTTTAGTAAAAACTTTGACGAATCATAATTTATTTCATTTTATTAACAATAACAATAACGATATAAATAAAATTTATTAACAATAGAGACATATAATTAATTAACAACAATCAGTTTTATATGAATGTTTAACATTTTTTTTTAATAAAATCTATTCTTTCAGTACATTTGATACTTTTCTTTTCTGTCAGTTCTTCTAAGATCTTCTAATACTTTGATTTTCTTAAGTTGTCTACCTTTAGAATGTCCGCCATATTGTGTCAACAAGGATTTTGCATACAAGACATAGAAAATGATTTTTTGACCTGAAATTGCATTTTTATTGAATAAAAACGAGTATTATCCTTTATTATTGTAAAAAGTAGTAAAAACACAATAAAAACACCTATAACACAATTAAAAATCTTGTTCTCGGGATATATAATCTTGTTTTCGGGATATTATGTTGTTCTCGTAGTTCTCGGGAAATCGTGGTACCGGATAATATCATATTACCTGTGAAAATGCAGAAAAATGAAACTCATCTTCAGCTATTTCTGGATGACTATAAGCATTGTCTTGTTTTCTTTTTGCTCTTGACTGTAAAGATGAAAATGTCAATAAAATTCCCAAATCAAGTGAAAACTCCAGTACAACTGCATCCATTACTTGGAAGACATTTTGAAATTCTTACACAAACTTATAAATAAATTTTGTGATTTTGCTGTCTTCTAATTGGTTAAAAGTTTTACTTGTTTTTTTAATGTAGTCAACTTTAATGGTGCCACACCCACGTTTTTATTGGTAAAAAAATTCTATTAGTAATACTTGATGCATTTGAGCAATTTCTAATAAAAAAATTATCTATCATGAATTGCAATAATTTATTTTCAATTTACTGAACAATAAAATAAATTTTTGACTCTTTTGAATCAAATTATAAAGCATTACATTTATACTTATTGATAAAAAAAATTAGGGATTTACACTGTACTACATACATGTATTACAATGATATATGCTAGAATATTTACATGATCAACAGTTTCAGTTAGGTCAATTCCTACTACATCTTCGGAGTACTCCATTGCTACTGTCTGAAAGAAAAAAAATTTATGCTGAATCAGCTTTGTCAAAAATTAATGGTATATATAAAACAAGATTTTTTGTGTGAAAGTTTGATGAGGTACCTACAATGGTGATTTTCTTTAAAACCAAATACAATAAGATAATAGGAGATGCACAAAGACTTTATGTAATGAAAATTCCTTAAAAGTTTCATGGAATCCAGAAATTCATTGGTTTAGGAGTTGTGGAAAATGGATGTGTCGAAGACCATGTTTTGCTATAGGGAAACCCTAAATATTATTCTGATCATGAAGTGATATAGCAGTACACATAACTCGGAACCAAATAATATTCTGTAAAAGTTTTAATGAGATTCATTTACTGGTATAGCTGTAGTTGTTGAGGACTCAAATACAGTAACATGATCACTATATAAACATGTACACCCCCCTTTTAGTTAGGGTATTAGTATTGAAAAAAACAACAATGGCAACCAGGAGCTTCCTGTTATTAATCTTGACATTGTCTTTAAGTTTGAGAGTTGGTTATGCCAAGCTTGCCTTAACTTGAGTATAATCATATATTTTACGACATGTGAAATGTTGTTCAATTTTTTCCTAAATAAACTCGCATACCTTTGATTGGTTTGCAGTAAAAGTCTGTACACTGCTGCTTACATCGGTACATGTCTCTGTTGATATTTTGCAAACTCTAAGTCTACAATTAAGGCAAATAGCTGAAAAAAAGAAAACAGCTATAAAAAGAGTGAAAACATAAAAGTAACTACATACAGTAAAACCTGTCACTGTCACCTCTTTTCAGCAAAAACCTGTCTTAATGCTCACTCCCATATATGCTGTGTACAAATTGTGATTAGTGGTTTGTTTTTCTTATTGTTGTATGGTCTATCCCAATGTTGACATGTCCTGTTATTTTCTTTGTATTCATGTCAATGTAGTTTATATCTATGTTTATTGAACCTCTATTCAAAAGTTACCTTTTTTTGCAGAACCCTTTCTCATTCTCGATTTGTTTAGTCTAATATGATATATCTGTTTTTCTGCTAACATGCCAAAAAATAGGGTAAGTATACAGTAGATAGGCATTATATACATTTTTTTTTCATTAGTTATTAGTGGCTTTGAAGTATCTGTCAGATGACTGCTAGTACTCTCAGATCTGTTCTTAGTGTCTTTTTGTTGTCCGGATGTACAAGTACTCAACCACATCCACTTGTATTTGTGTCCATCTGATGAGTTAAGACTTTTTTTTATAGTTCTTATGTTGTAGTGTTATACCACTGTCCCAGGTTAGAGAAGGGTTGGATACGTCTAATATATTTATCCCAACCAAATAATATATGTATGTGCCTGTCCCAAGTCAGGAGCCTGCAACTCAGTGGTTGTCATTTATTCATGTGTTAATGATGTTAAATATTTGTTTTTCATTCATTTTTATATATAAATAAGGCCAAAAGGTTTCTCGTTTTAATTGTTTTACATTGTCATATCAGGGCCTTTTATAGCTGACTGTAGCTGACTATGCGCTATGGGCTTTGCTCATTGTTGAAGGCTGTACGGTGACCTAGTGTTAATGTCTGTGTCATTTTGGTCTCTTGTGGACAGTTGTTTCATTGCACTCATACCACATCTTCATTTTTATAATTACATTTTATAAGGGAGTTTTGTATTTACCCAGGACATATGGTGCCAAGGGTTAATACAGCTGCCGGACAATTTATAACAGGACCAATGCAGTCAGAAAAAGGAAGTTAGTAACGCCATAATATTTCAATTAGGTTACAATATGAATGCATCCAGACTTTATAGTGCTGAATTGATAATTGCCAAAATATATAAGGATTAAGGTACAGTTGTATGTGACCTTTGCTTGGTCAGGATAGCAGAATTTCATATATTATATATACATTGTATTTTTCAGGCCCTAGACAATACAAAATTATATCATTAATTTGACAGCAAGGACAATTCCATACTTGTCTTGGATCACTCTGATATGGTCAATGGATAAGGTCCTATCTACTCTCTTCCTTTTACTTTTAGCATTGCTATCCTGATCAATACTGTGGTCTATATCAGGATGGGAGCTTATAAAACTGGGAAGTAAGCACAGCCTTCTTCGACTTCTTTTCAAATTAAGGGAAAGTAGATGCTTGTAATGACCCTCACATACTTCATAGGTTCTTGTCGATACACCACAATTTTCCGCTGTTGGTATAATGCCACTTTCAGTCAACACAATATGAATTTCCTCTTTACTTACAAAGTCATGATAAAAAGGTGTGCATTCTACATCAGAATGATATCTATGAATATGGCAAACCATGCTTTAAAATTCTCAATCATTAAATAATCTAGGGTATGTAGGGATAACTTGTGGTTACCATAATTGTCATTGTAACAATTGTTATTGTTTGTGCAGAAGACAGGAGAATATTAAGGTAGGGGAGGGGAATGAGCTTGAGTGTAATTGTTTTAAGCTGTTATCTTTATTTCTCCTAATATTGGAGAACCTATTTGATGATAACAAAACAGTCAAACTAAACATAAAGATATATTACAGGCAAAATTTTAAATAAGAAAACAAAACTGGAAACTGCTATTTGAAAAAAAAAATGTAAAAAATTTTGCTGGACTATAAAACAATTTTATGATGAAAAATCACCATAAAAGTTACCATAGCAACAGTTATATGGGGAAATAACAGCAAATTGTCATTGAAATAGTTGCACTCATATTGAGATACAAAATTAATGATAAAAAGAAGTAAATAATACCAGACACAAGTTGGTTCCTTTTTCCTTTTTCCTTTTTCGATATTCAAATTTTGAAAAATATTACAAGTCCAAACTAAAAAAAATTTTTCCTTCAAAATTTTTTTTCCTCAGAATTTTTTTTTCCTCAAATTTTTTTTTCCTCAAATATATTTTTTCCTCAAATTTTTTTTTCCTCAAAATTTTTTTTTCCTCAAAATTTTTTTTCCTCAAATTTTTTTTTTCTCAAATTTTTTTTCCTCAAAATTTTTTTTCCTCAAAAAGTTTTTCAATTTTTTTTTTCGTTTCCTTATTCGGTTTTCATTTCCTTATACAGTTTCTATTTCCTTATTCGATTTCCATTTCCTTATTCAATTTTCATTTCCTTATTCGGTTTCTTTTTCCTTTTTCAATGTTTATTTCCTTTTTCAATTTCTATTTCCTTATTCGGTTTCTATTTCCTAATTGGATTTTCATTTCCTTATTCGATTTCCATTTCCTTATTCGATTTCCATTTCCTTATTCGGTTTCTATTTCCTTATTCGGTTTCTATTTCCTAATTGGGTTTCTATTTCCTTATTGGATTTTCGTTTCCTTATTCGATTTCCATTTCCTTATTTGATATTCATTTCCTAATTCGGTTTCTTTTTCCTTTTTCAATCTTCATTTCCTTTTTCGGTTTCGATTTCCTTATTCCGTTTCTATTTCCTTATTCAGTTTCCATTTCCTTATTGGATTTTCATTTCCTTATTGGATTTTCATTTCCTTATTCGGTTTCTTTTTCCGTATTCGGTTTCTATTTCCTTATTCAGTTTCAATTTTCTTATTGGATTTTCATTTCCTTGGATTTTCATTTCCTTATTGGATTTTCATTTCCTTATTCGATTTCCTTTTTCGATATTCAAATTTTGAAAAATATTACAAGTCCAAACTGAACTTTTTTTTTCCTACAAAATTTTTTTCCTCAAATTTTTTTTTCTTCAAAATTTTTTTTTCCTCAATTTTTTTTTTCCTCAAAATTTTTTTTTTCCTCAAATTTTTTTTTCCTCAAAAAGTTTTTCAAATTTTTTTTTTCGTTTCCTTATTCGGTTTCTCTTTCCTTATTCGATTTTCATTTCTTTATACAGTTTCTATTTCCTTATTCGATTTCCATTTCCTTATTCGATTTTCATTTCCTTATTCGGTTTCTTTTTCCTTTTTCAATGTTCATTTCCCTTTTCGGTTTCTATTTCCTTATTCGGTTTCTATTTCCTTATTGGATTTTCATTTCCTTATTCGATTTCCATTTCCTTATTGAATTTCCATTTCCTTATTCGGTTTCTTTTTCCTTTTTCAATGTTCATTTCCATTTTCGGTTTCTATTTCCTTATTGGGTTTCTATTTTCTTATTGGGTTTCTATTTCCTTATTGGATTTCTATTTCCTTATTGGATTTTCGTTTCCTTATTCGATTTCCATTTCCTTATTCGATTTCCATTTCCTAATTCGGTTTCTTTTTCCTTTTTCAATATTCATTTCCTTTTTCGGTTTCTATTTCCTTATTCGGTTTCTATTTCCTTATTCAGTTTCCATTTCCTTATTGGATTTTCATTTCCTTATTGGATTTTTATTTCCTTATTCGGTTTCTTTTTTCTTATTCGGTTTCTATTTCCTTATTCAGTTTCCATTTCCTTATTGGATTTTCATTTCCTTATTGGATTTTCATTTCCTTATTCGGTTTCCATTTCCTTTTTCGATATTCAAATTTTGAAAAATATTACAAGTCCAAACTGATTTTTTTTTTTCATTCAAAATTTTTTTCCTCAATTTTTGCTTCCTCAAAAAGTTTTTCAAATTATTTTTTTCGTTTCCTTATTCGGTTTCTTTTTCCTTATTCGATTTTCATTTCCTTATACAGTTCCTATTTCCTTATTCGATTTCCATTTCCTTATTCGATTTTCATTTCCTTATTCGGTTTCTTTTTCCTTTTTCAATATTCATTTCCTTTTTCGGTTTCTATTTCCTTATTCGGTTTCTATTTCCTTATTGGATTTTCATTTCCTTATTCGATTTCCATTTCCTTATTCGATTTCTGTTTCCTTATTCGGTTTCTATTTCCTTATTCGGTTTCTATTTCCTTATTCAATTTTCATTTCCTTATTTGGTGTCTATTTCCTTATTCGATTTCCATTTCCTGATTCGATTTTCATTTCCTTATTCGGTTTCTTTTTCCTTTTTCAATATTCATTTCCTTTTTCGGTTTCTATTTCCTTATTCGGTTTCTATTTCCTTATTGGATTTTCATTTGCTTATTCGATTTCCATTTCCTTATTCGATTTCTGTTTCCTTATTCGGTTTCTATTTCCATATTCGGTTTCTATTTCCTTAGGTAGCACTCCACAGTTAGAAAATAAAATTAAAAATGAGCCACAAAATGTTTTATCATCTCCTATTCCTGGATTTCTAATACATTAACCTAACTGTTTGTGTTGTACATGTGCATATGTATGTAATCAGTATCTTCCATAGATTTGATTTTCAAAAGTGAAAAGGGTGAAAATTAATTCCTTTTATGTGTATCCATGGCAACATTCTGCATTTATTTCCCATAAAATATTGCAAAAAGGGGGGTGAACATGTCACATTTCACCCAAAAATTTGGATCAAACTAGAATTTCAATGCCTTTGAGTGATACCTTTTCAGAAACTGTTCCCTAAATCTTCCTAATGATCAAATAAAAAATGGGTGTCTTTCGCCTCATTTTTTCGTAAAATCCAATCACAAAGTTCGTGCGATAAAAAGTTGGAAAAAACATTGCAATAATTGCCGGACCAGTGTATGGTAGGGACATGCAAATACGGACTGTCATACAGAAAACAGCCTATATTACATACATTACATAACCTTGATGTTCATATAAACCCAATACAAAGGTTATTTTAATACTCAGCTATCCAAAAATGAATTTTATTGCAAACTAGCTCTCATATTTGAAAAATTCACAGGGGCCAAAATGCGAAACTACACATATAACTGTGGAGTGCTACCTTATTCGGTTTTTATTTCCTTATTCGGTTTCTTTTTCCTTATTAGGTTTCTGTTTCCTTATTTGATTTCTTTTTCCTTATTAAATTTTCATTTCCTTATTCGGTTACTATTTCCCTATATTTACAACTATCAAACATCAACACACACCAAACTGGATGTAATTGAAAGATATCTAGAGGTCAATATACAGGCTCGAACAAAAGACAAAAAAGGAAAAATATAGCGAGCTTTTTTGGGATGAAGATGTAGTAAAGACCGAACGTCAGTTTTAGTCGGATATACTTTAATGTTAGTCTTACATGTTGTTCTGGAACTCATTCCTCATTTATTCGTCAAGTGATCATCATTTTATATTGTTAACGTTTCATTGCGTACATCGCTTAATGTGCGCCAGTTTTAGGAGTTTTATACAGGACAGTGTAGGAATCCATGTTACTTTCCCCTTTCTCTGAATAACGAAAACTGCTCAGCGGGTCATGTGCACAACTACAAGGAACATTCAGCGGACACGTTCTTCTTCTTCTTCCGGTAAGCGGCCACCGTCAACTGGTTGTCCAAAGGAACAATTCATGGCTAACCACAGCGTGAGTTACATTTAAAACATTACAAATTTTGTATTTACATCAGCCATGAACTGTTTTAATATCTTTTCTTATGTTATAAAGAAATTATGAACATTTTACCGTTCAAACTGTTCGTATCTGAGATGTTACAACTTAATTCCAGACAGAACCCGACGTGTGCAAGAATATTTATCTATTTATTATTATAAAGAACTTTAACGGCTTTATATATCTACGAACTGTTTATCCGTATATTTTATGGACTTAAATTATCATTGAACACATTGTAAAATTGGATTTATATTTTATTTTCAGTTTTTCATCTTTTGGATTGGTATTAAAATAAAAGTCAGCTCCTGATTGGTTTATCCTTACATTAACCCAGTCATCTTGGTTACACTCACTGGTCCGGCCAGTACACATGTATAGATGTGTATATATATCATTGATTCAGTGGCGATGGCAAAAAGACACTGATAAGTCTTAAATAAAATTTTATAGTTTTGAATGTTTCTTCATCAGTTGACTAAAAATAAGTGGAGGTATGTTCTTATTGCCGACGAGGCGCTCTACCTATATTAATTTGTGCATAAAGCGATTGAAAGTTGTTAGATACTGAATGCTTTTACCACAAATGAGCCTAAGTTTTAATCTGTGTATATATACTTAAAATACGATGATAAAATTCATGTCTTGTTCAGGATTTCTGTCAGATCCAACCATGTAGAAGTCATGTTTGTGAGCTATGGTGTTAGTCGATGATGTTCATGAAGGACCTGTAGTACAAAGTATATCACTGGATTGAGCTCTCTGTCTAAGTGTATCATTAAAGTGCTTTGCTTTGAGCTGAGTTCATTGCGGTGCAATTCATTTTTTGTGAAATAAAGATTTGACCGACAACTCTCATGTACAAGGATTTGTCAAAGAAGTATTCATTTTATGTACAATGTATGTAATCACTGTGCTTAAACGGCCGTGGGTAACTTAAGTTACCCACAGCCCAAGATGGCGGACTCTAAACTTGTTGAGATGATAGTTGATACGAAATCTACTTTTTGCAACGTTTTTCATGATCTATGTAAATATTGAGAAGACTTTTGAATCAAGAAATCACTTGCCATCACTACATATGCGTTAATTTTGACTTCATTTTAGCGCAAGGCCAACTTTTAAAAAAAGCATAAGATGTCCGTAACTTATAAATCAAAAATAATCAGACTGTCCGTAACTTTATTTTCGGATGTGGGTAACTTTGTTTTCAAAACTGTAAGATTAACAATTTCAACACTTAAAGGACAATAATCACTATCAAACCCTTTAATTATTACATAGATTTATACAATAACGATATGCTTCAAAAAGCAAACAAGAGTGTCACGGATTTTCCGTTAAATTAAAAAAAAAATATTCCTGGGATAAAACGGGATTTTACGGTACGGCGAAATTGATCTAACATTCTTCTAGCTTTAAAGATTGTTCACTGATGAGTCCTTGGTCGGTGTAGCCGCGGAAAAATTGATATCCTTTCCTTTAAATCATGATATTCTGAATTGTTAGTCTCTTCACTATATCTAGTGTGATGTGTTGTTGATTTCGAGAAAAAAAAATGCCAATATCTAGGAATAGATGGAAGGCTATATTGTTAAACAGGATTTAGTTTATTATAGCAATAAAAGTAGATTTAAAAGCTTCTAAAAGTTTCATTGACCTCAGGGATTCAATAAGATCGGGTATCAAATCATACATATCTTCTTTAGAGGTTTTGACTGATATATCTATGTATTTCTGCTAAGGATTGTCCTCCGAAATTGTTCTCCTAATGTCATTTGCATATGTTCACTTTTAATTGATTGATCGATTTTTGGTTGCTTAACGTCCAGTGGCAAATATTTCATGCACATCCAGACGGTAACAAGTTCACAATAAATACTATAGGTAGGTCTTGAAATAATAGAAGCCATCTGGGATGAATATCGGGGAAATATGGACTGCCACTGGAAATTAATGGTATATCGGATAGGGACAGAAATTTTGCCTAGCTACAGGCCACCTACGGACCCATCAAAGAAGTGTTGCAAGGTTTCTTAACGTGCCCTCCTTACACGAGGCATCGGATTTAACGTCCCAAATCTGACCGGACGTGACTGCGTAGTTGAAACATCCCGCACAGCCAAACGGACGCCTCACTTCGGCAAGCGTTTTACTGCCGGTCGGGAGAAGACCAAGTGACCATATTTCTATTCCCCAGTCACCCTTTGGGGTGTTCACTATTAATGTATCTTCTACAGTTGGAAATGGTGAGATTTATAACCTGCATGTCATGATTTATCATCTAAAACTTAAGCAGTAAACAATCTATAAAGTCAGTAGAATGTATGATTATACATTAATTTTGCCGTACAATTTTCTACATAAGAAAATGTCTGTACCTAGTCAGGAAAATGGCAGTTGTTATCCATTCGGTTGAGTTTTGGATTTTTCCATTTGATAAGGGACTTTCCTTTTTGAATTTTCTTCAGACTTTAGTATTTTTGTAATTTTAGTTTTTAATGCCTGTACCAAGGCAGGAATAGGGCCGTTGTTTTCTATTCGTTTGGTGTGTTAAATTGAGCTTTTGGCTTTGCAATTCCATAAAGGACTTTCCGTTTGAATATTCCTAGGAGTTCGGTATTTTTGTTATTTATCATTTCTTTTTTTTATAATTACATCTACGAATAAAGATTCTTTGAAAATTACTGACATCATGCTAAAGTTACGGACAGCCCTATTGGTATAAGGAAAAAAGTTACGGACGAGCTGTTTTGAAGTTACGGACATCATAAGTGTTTTGGAAAATCGTGCTGTAATCAATTATTTTGTAGTAATAAACCACGTTTTACATTGCAGAGTTTTCTTAAAAGATTTATATAACTTTTTAATTACTGAACATTTCTTTTGTATTCATTGTATTATAATCATATAGGAGCAAACTTCCTAACCGAAGCCAGGCGGCTCCATTTTGGGCTGTAGGTAACTTAAGTTACACACGGCCGTTTAAGCACAGTGATTACATACATTGTACATAGAATTAATACTACTTTGACAAATCCTTGTACATGAGAGTTGTCTGTCAAATCTTTATTTCACAAAAAATGAATTGCACCGCAATGAACTCAGCTCAAAGCAAAGCACTTTAATGATACACTTAGACAGAGAGCTCAATCCAGTGATATACTTTGTACTACAGATCCTTCATGAACATCATCGACTAAAACCATATCTCACAAACATGACTTACTTCATGGTTGGATCTGAAAGAAAACCTGAAAAAGACATGCATTTTATCATCGTATTTTAAGTATATATACACAGATTAAAACTTAGGCTCATTTGTGGTAAAAGCATTCAGTATCTAACAACTTTCAATCGCTTTATGCACAAATTAATATAGGTAGAGTGCCTCTCTTGTCGGCAATAAGAACATACCTCCACTTATTTTTAGTCAACTAATGAAGAAACATTCAAAACTATAAAATTTCAATCAAGACTTATCAGTGTCTTTTTGCCATCGCCACTGAATCAATGATATATATATACACATCTATACATGTGTACTGGCCGGACCAGTGAGTGTAACCAAGATGACTGGGTTAATGTAAGGATAAAACAATCAGGAGCTGACTTTTATTTTACTACCAATTCAAAAGATGAAAAACTGAAAATAAAATATAAATCCAATTTTACAATGTGTTCAATGATAATTTAAGTCCATAAAATATACGGATAAACAGTTCGTAGATATATAAAGCCGATAAAGTTCTTTATAATAATAAATAGATAAATATTCTTGCACACGTCGGGTTCTGTCTGGAATTAAGTTGTAACATCTCAGATACGAACAGTTTGAACGGTAAAATGTTCATAATTTCTTTATAACATAAGAAAAGATATTAAAACAGTTCATGGCTGATGTAAATACAAAATTTGTAATGTTTTAAATGTAACTCACGCTGTGGTTAGCCATGAATTGTTCCTTTGGACAACCAGTTGACGGTGGCCGCTTACCGGAAGAAGAAGAAGAACGTGTCCGCTGAATGTTCCTTGTAGTTGTGCACATGACCCGCTGAGCAGTTTTCGTTATTCAGAGAAAGGGGAAAGTAACATGGATTCCTACACTGTCCTGTATAAAACTCCTAAAACTGGCGCACATTAAGCGATGTACGCAATGAAACGTTAACAATATAAAATGATGATCACTTGACGAATAAATGAGGAATGAGTTCCAGAACAACATGTAAGACTAACATTAAAGTATATCCGACTAAAACTGACGTTCGGTCTTTACTACATCTTCATCCCAAAAAAGCTCGCTATATTTTTCCTTTTTTGTCTTTTGTTCGAGCCTGTATATTGACCTCTAGATATCTTTCAATTACATCCAGTTTGGTGTGTGTTGATGTTTGATAGTTGTAAATATAGGGAAATAGTAACCGAATAAGGAAATGAAAATTTAATAAGGAAAAAGAAATCAAATAAGGAAACAGAAACCTAATAAGGAAAAAGAAACCGAATAAGGAAATAAAAACCGAATAAGGTAGCACTCCACAGTTATATGTGTAGTTTCGCATTTTGGCCCCTGTGAATTTTTCAAATATGAGAGCTAGTTTGCAATAAAATTCATTTTTGGATAGCTGAGTATTAAAATAACCTTTGTATTGGGTTTATATGAACATCAAGGTTATGTAATGTATGTAATATAGGCTGTTTTCTGTATGACAGTCCGTATTTGCATGTCCCTACCATACACTGGTCCGGCAATTATTGCAATGTTTTTTCCAACTTTTTATCGCACGAACTTTGTGATTGGATTTTACGAAAAAATGAGGCGAATTACACCCATTTTTTATTTGATCATTAGGAAGATTTAGGGAACAGTTTCTGAAAAGGTATCACTCAAAGGCATTGAAATTCTAGTTTGATCCAAATTTTTGGGTGAAATGTGACATGTTCACCCCCCTTTTTGCAATATTTTATGGGAAATAAATGCAGAATGTTGCCATGGATACACATAAAAGGAATTAATTTTCACCCTTTTCACTTTTGAAAATCAAATCTATGGAAGATACTGATTACATACATATGCACATGTACAACACAAACAGTTAGGTTAATGTATTAGAAATCCAGGAATAGGAGATGATAAAACATTTTGTGGCTCATTTTTAATTTTATTTTCTAACTGTGGAGTGCTACCTAAGGAAATAGAAACCGAATATGGAAATAGAAACCGAATAAGGAAACAGAAATCGAATAAGGAAATGGAAATCGAATAAGCAAATGAAAATCCAATAAGGAAATAGAAACCGAATAAGGAAATAGAAACCGAAAAAGGAAATGAATATTGAAAAAGGAAAAAGAAACCGAATAAGGAAATGAAAATCGAATCAGGAAATGGAAATCGAATAAGGAAATAGACACCAAATAAGGAAATGAAAATTGAATAAGGAAATAGAAACCGAATAAGGAAATAGAAACCGAATAAGGAAACAGAAATCGAATAAGGAAATGGAAATCGAATAAGGAAATGAAAATCCAATAAGGAAATAGAAACCGAATAAGGAAATAGAAACCGAAAAAGGAAATGAATATTGAAAAAGGAAAAAGAAACCGAATAAGGAAATGAAAATCGAATAAGGAAATGGAAATCGAATAAGGAAATAGGAACTGTATAAGGAAATGAAAATCGAATAAGGAAAAAGAAACCGAATAAGGAAACGAAAAAAATAATTTGAAAAACTTTTTGAGGAAGCAAAAATTGAGGAAAAAAATTTTGAATGAAAAAAAAAAATCAGTTTGGACTTGTAATATTTTTCAAAATTTGAATATCGAAAAAGGAAATGGAAACCGAATAAGGAAATGAAAATCCAATAAGGAAATGAAAATCCAATAAGGAAATGGAAACTGAATAAGGAAATAGAAACCGAATAAGAAAAAAGAAACCGAATAAGGACATAAAAATCCAATAAGGAAATGAAAATCCAATAAGGAAATGGAAACTGAATAAGGAAATAGAAACCGAATAAGGAAATAGAAACCGAAAAAGGAAAAAGAAACCGAATTAGGAAATGGAAATCGAATAAGGAAATGGAAATCGAATAAGCAAATGAAAATCCAATAAGGAAATAGAAACCGAATAAGGAAATAGAAACCGAAAAAGGAAATGAATATTGAAAAAGGAAAAAGAAACCGAATAAGGAAATGAAAATCGAATCAGGAAATGGAAATCGAATAAGGAAATAGACACCAAATAAGGAAATGAAAATTGAATAAGGAAATAGAAACCGAATAAGGAAATAGAAACCGAATAAGGAAACAGAAATCAAATAAGGAAATGGAAATCGAATAAGGAAATGAAAATCCAATAAGGAAATAGAAACCGAATAAGGAAATAGAAACCGAAAAAGGAAATGAATATTGAAAAAGGAAAAAGAAACCGAATAAGGAAATGAAAATCGAATCAGGAAATGGAAATCGAATAAGGAAATAGACACCAAATAAGGAAATGAAAATTGAATAAGGAAATAGAAACCGAATAAGGAAATAGAAACCGAATAAGGAAACAGAAATCGAATAAGGAAATGGAAATCCAATAAGGAAATAGAAACCGAATAAGGAAATAGAAACCGAAAAAGGAAATGAATATTGAAAAAGGAAAAAGAAACCGAATAAGGAAATGAAAATCGAATAAGGAAATGGAAATCGAATAAGGAAATAGGAACTGTATAAGGAAATGAAAATCGAATAAGGAAAAAGAAACCGAATAAGGAAACGAAAAAAATAATTTGAAAAACTTTTTGAGGAAGCAAAAATTGAGGAAAAAAATTTTGAATGAAAAAAAAAAATCAGTTTGGACTTGTAATATTTTTCAAAATTTGAATATCGAAAAAGGAAATGGAAACCGAATAAGGAAATGAAAATCCAATAAGGAAATGAAAATCCAATAAGGAAATGGAAACTGAATAAGGAAATAGAAACCGAATAAGAAAAAAGAAACCGAATAAGGAAATAAAAATCCAATAAGGAAATGAAAATCCAATAAGGAAATGGAAACTGAATAAGGAAATAGAAACCGAATAAGGAAATAGAAACCGAAAAAGGAAAAAGAAACCGAATTAGGAAATGGAAATCGAATAAGGAAATGGAAATCGAATAAGCAAATGAAAATCCAATAAGGAAATAGAAACCGAATAAGGAAATAGAAACCGAAAAAGGAAATGAATATTGAAAAAGGAAAAAGAAACCGAATAAGGAAATGAAAATCGAATCAGGAAATGGAAATCGAATAAGGAAATAGACACCAAATAAGGAAATGAAAATTGAATAAGGAAATAGAAACCGAATAAGGAAATAGAAACCGAATAAGGAAACAGAAATCAAATAAGGAAATGGAAATCGAATAAGGAAATGAAAATCCAATAAGGAAATAGAAACCGAATAAGGAAATAGAAACCGAAAAAGGAAATGAATATTGAAAAAGGAAAAAGAAACCGAATAAGGAAATGAAAATCGAATAAGGAAATGGAAATCGAATAAGGAAATAGGAACTGTATAAGGAAATGAAAATCGAATAAGGAAAAAGAAACCGAATAAGGAAACGAAAAAAATAATTTGAAAAACTTTTTGAGGAAGCAAAAATTGAGGAAAAAAATATTGAATGAAAAAAAAAATCAGTTTGGACTTGTAATATTTTTCAAAATTTGAATATCGAAAAAGGAAATGGAAACCGAATAAGGAAATGAAAATCCAATAAGGAAATGAAAATCCAATAAGCAAATGGAAACTGAATAAGGAAATAGAAACCGAATAAGAAAAAAGAAACCGAATAAGGAAATAAAAATCCAATAAGGAAATGAAAATCCAATAAGGAAATGGAAACTGAATAAGGAAATAGAAACCGAATAAGAAAATAGAAACCGAAAAAGGAAATGAATATTGAAAAAGGAAAAAGAAACCGAATTAGGAAATGGAAATCGAATAAGGAAATGGAAATCGAATAAGGAAACGAAAATCCAATAAGGAAATAGAAATCCAATAAGGAAATAGAAACCCAATAAGAAAATAGAAACCCAATAAGGAAATAGAAACCGAAAAAGGAAATGAACATTGAAAAAGGAAAAAGAAACCGAATAAGGAAATGGAAATTCAATAAGGAAATGGAAATCGAATAAGGAAATGAAAATCCAATAAGGAAATAGAAACCGAATAAGGAAATAGAAACCGAAAAGGGAAATGAACATTGAAAAAGGAAAAAGAAACCGAATAAGGAAATGAAAATCGAATAAGGAAATGGAAATCGAATAAGGAAATAGAAACTGTATAAAGAAATGAAAATCGAATAAGGAAAGAGAAACCGAATAAGGAAACGAAAAAAAAATTTGAAAAACTTTTTGAGGAAAAAAAAATTTGAGGAAAAAAAAAATTTTGAGGAAAAAAAAATTGAGGAAAAAAAAATTTTGAAGAAAAAAAAATTTGAGGAAAACAATTTTGTAGGAAAAAAAAGTTCAGTTTGGACTTGTAATATTTTTCAAAATTTGAATATCGAAAAAGGAAATCGAATAAGGAAATGAAAATCCAATAAGGAAATGAAAATCCAAGGAAATGAAAATCCAATAAGAAAATTGAAACTGAATAAGGAAATAGAAACCGAATAAGGAAAAAGAAACCGAATAAGGAAATGAAAATCCAATAAGGAAATGAAAATCCAATAAGGAAATGGAAACTGAATAAGGAAATAGAAACGGAATAAGGAAATCGAAACCGAAAAAGGAAATGAAGATTGAAAAAGGAAAAAGAAACCGAATTAGGAAATGAATATCAAATAAGGAAATGGAAATCGAATAAGGAAACGAAAATCCAATAAGGAAATAGAAACCCAATTAGGAAAAAGAAACCGAATAAGGAAATAGAAACCGAATAAGGAAATGGAAATCGAATAAGGAAATGGAAATCGAATAAGGAAATGAAAATCCAATTAGGAAATAGAAACCGAATAAGGAAATAGAAATTGAAAAAGGAAATAAACATTGAAAAAGGAAAAAGAAACCGAATAAGGAAATGAAAATTGAATAAGGAAATGGAAATCGAATAAGGAAATAGAAACTGTATAAGGAAATGAAAACCGAATAAGGAAACGAAAAAAAAAATTGAAAAACTTTTTGAGGAAAAAAAATTTTGAGGAAAAAAAATTTGAGAAAAAAAAAATTTGAGGAAAAAAAATTTTGAGGAAAAAAAAATTTTGAGGAAAAAAAAATTTGAGGAAAAAATATATTTGAGGAAAAAAAAATTTGAGGAAAAAAAAATTCTGAGGAAAAAAAATTTTGAAGGAAAAAATTTTTTTAGTTTGGACTTGTAATATTTTTCAAAATTTGAATATCGAAAAAGGAAAAAGGAACCAACTTGTGTCTGGTGTAAATAATTGGCCTGCATAAGACAAATATGATTTTGTCATTGCACCGTTTTCATCAATTGTTGCTAAGGTAACCAATTTTGAATGAAAATATTTTTTTTACCAAAAATATACCATCTCCAATTTTTTTACACATTTTAAAAAAGGGGTAAAAGTTAATGGGAAGCTATACTATTTATTTCTTGATGCCTGTATTTTTGCTTAAAATAATTTTAAAAACTGCTATAAATCTCGATTTTCAGAATCTTCATTTTTTGCTATTTTTGTCCATATTTTTACATATTTTAAAAACTGAATTTTATTGATATACCATCAAAACGGGAAACCTTTAATATGTTGTTTTTCAAAATCCAAGTTGGATTTTGAAAATATTACCACACTATCATATGCAAAACTCATGAAGTCGGCCCACTTTTGACATGGTAGATCATCCTTTTGCAGCAGATATAATGAATGTGTGGTTTCCATAGCAACCACATACTAGAAAACCAAAATAAGACCATTTCCAATGTTAGTACATGTAATTGAGGCTGCATACAAAATTTCATCAAATTTGGTGACATACAATTTCCATGTCACTTTGATGCTTACAGAGAATTGCTCTTTAAAATTGTTTCTACGTAACAAATAATTAACATAAAAAGAGTCTGTTTTTATTTGATTTATTACATTGTCGGTTAAAAAAAAGGCACTCACAGTATAAAACATCTAGGTTAACTTCAGCTTAAACATAAATTGAAAAAGCTCTTGAGATTCGTTAATAACAAGGTAAGTTTGAGATTCATATTTACTTGAAAGTAATTTAAGTTGTGATACAAGTTTTAAAATTATGTAAATTATCAATTATCAAAATATTAATTTTAAGAACAGCATAACATCTGAAATTTTTGCACCGACTCAATCATAGTCTATTTCTTAAAGAGTTAAAAATGAAAAATTGACAAGACGATGTTTATAATGTTAACAAACATGTTTAGTTTTCTTTACGTTTTCTGTAATCGATCAGTATGTTTCCATTGTCTTATTTTAATTTTATTACATCCTGCTTCATTGATGGTTGATTCCACCAAACGTTCGATTTCATGAATGTGACCTACCGAATTATACTATTTATCTGATTTGTAATAACATGAGCAACACAACGGGTGCAACATGTGGAGCAGGATATGCTTAACTTTCCGGAGCACCTAAGATCACACCCAGTTTTTGGTGGGGTTTGTGTTGATCAGTCTTTAGTTTTTTATGTTGTTTCTTGTGTACTATTTATGTCTGTTTGTCTTTTGCATTTTAAGCCATGGCGTTGTCAGTTTATTTTCGATTTATGAGTTTGACTGTTCCTCTGGTATGTGGCAGGTGTTCTCGACTTAAATATTTATTGTTAAGAATTGTAATTTAACCAGCCAAAGGTCTTTTCTTTTCTCTAAGCATGCCAGCTTCCTCTTTTAATAAAACTGTCCACACAAATCAGCTTTTAGTGCTAATAGTGGGACTAGACACAAAGCAGTCAATCACTAAGTCCTGTTGCTGATAAACTATTTCAGATATTATATTATGACTCATGAAAACAAGAAGTTATGGTATAAAACGGTCCACCAGAATGCAAATGTTGTATATGTACAATTAACAATTATATGTCACCAAACGACCTTTGACAGTGATATGGAGATCACAGAACATCTTAAATACCGATTTGGATTCACGAATAATTTTCTGAAAGAAATTGAACTATTACCTATTGTTTATCTTTTACCCCTCATATCCATTTTCTCTTGGAAATTGCTTTCTGTAACTTTCCGATTACCCTTATACTGCCTTGAAAATATTATGGGTCTCTATGTGTCTTCTGTAAGTTTTCAAGTTTTAAAAAATAATAGAATGTCATGAATACAATAGTTTTGTTATACGATATATTTTTAAATTAATTTTATTTCTGTTCTTTCCTAGAATATGCAGTCGTCAACCATCATTTGTTTGCTCCTTATTTTCTCATGTGAGTATTGTATTTTTATAATCTTTAATATTACCATCATATGATTTACTTCTAATATTTTTGTGTGAGAATCATGTCTTATATATAAATATAATTAGAACAAACAGATAGTGGCATATATAGATATGAAATAAAAGTATATAATAAAAGTTATGATTTTATATAAAAAAAGAAAAGAAAACCCACCCACAAATATAAACATAAGTCGCAGTTATGATAAATATTACCCTTTACCTTTGTTATGAATAAAACAATGTTGTGCAATTTATTTAAAAAGTATAAGGGATTATAAATAAATGAATATGAAACAATTTATTTAAATCTCATTTTCTACAGGTTCCAAGTGAGGAAATCTCATCAGTTGCTATCCGTGGTCCGTCGTCGTCGTATTTTTTTTTAACAAAAACTAAAATCACAAAAGTACTGAACTCTGAGTAAAATTCACAAAGGAAAGTACCTAATCAAATGGCAAAATTAAAAGCTCAAACACACCAAGCGAATGGATAACAACTGTCAAACTCCTGAACTGGTACAGACATTTTTTTATGTAGAAAACGGTAGATTGAATCTGGTTAAATAGCTTGCTTAAACTTTGCATGACAGTTGCATCAAATTCCATTATATTGACAAACAATTCTCTTTTTAATCTATTTAGTTCAATAGACAAAACATGGTCACAATACTCATTGGGGTTTCCAGTTTAAAAACAGTATCATATATAGGCAAGCCTTTGAACAATAAGATGAAACAATTCAAATTAAAAATCGAACAGCATAAAATGACTCATCAGTGACGCTCGAATCTAAAAAAAAAAAATTTAAATGCCAAACAATATACAAAGTTTTAAGAGCATTGATGACCAACCATTCCTAAAAGTTTGACCAAATACAGCTAAGGTATCTATCCCTGAGGTTGAAACAATTAAAATCTTATTGTTCAAATGCGAACGGTTTTCTTTCGAGTCTGGGACAAACAAATCTTAGTAAAAATATAAAACAACACGTTTAATAATTTATTTCGTCCGAAGCGCTTTTCTGGATTTACCTTCATCAGGAACGCTCAAAGCCAAACATTTCAAATCCGAAGATGTATAAGTACCGAAAATCGTTGAAGAGCTATATGTTAAAAATACCTAAAATAAATAGCCAAATTCATCTAAAGCCAACTTTGCCTGAGGGAGTTGAAACCTTAGTTTCATAATAATTTCAAAATTTATAAACGGACAATTTTAGTAAAGTTTGTTTAATCATGTCAGTACCGAAGCACTGACTATTGAGCTGATGATACCCTCGGGAACTGATAGTCCACCAGCAGAGGTATCGACCCAGTGATGTAAAAATGTAAAACAACACGTTTAATAATTTATTGCGTCCGAAGTGCTTTTCTGGATTTACCTTCATCAGGAACGCTCAAAGCCAAACATTTGAAATCCGAAGATGTATAAGTACCGAAAATCGTTGAAGAGCTATATGTTAAAAATACCTAAAATAAATAGCCAAATTCATCTAAAGCAAACTTTGCCTGAGGGAGTTGAAACCTTAGTTTCATAATAATTTCAAAATTTATAAACGGAAAATTTTAGTAAAGTTTGTTTAATCATGTCAGTACCGAAGCACTGACTACTGAGCTGATGATACCCTCGGGGACTGATAGTCCACCAGCAGAGGTATCGACCCAGTGATGTAAAAATATAAAACAACACGTTTAATAATTTATTGCGTCCGAAGCGCTTTTCTGGATTTACCTTCATCAGGAACGCTCAAAGCCAAACATTTGAAATCCGAAGATGTATAAGTACCGAAAATCGTTGAAGAGCTATATGTTAAAAATACCTAAAATAAATAGCCAAATTCATCTAAAGCCAACTTTGCCTGAGGGAGTTGAAACCTTAGTTTCATAATAATTTCAAAATTTATAAATGGAAAATTTTAGTAAAGTTTGTTTAATCATGTCAGTACCGAAGCACTGACTACTGAGCTGATGATACCCTCGGGGACTGATAGTCCACCAGCAGAGGTATCGACCCAGTGATGTAAAAATTTAAAACAACACGTTTAATAATTTAGTAACTCTTGATTTAAACTCATTGTAAAACAATATGTAAGTTGCAATCCTTGCCAATAGATACAGAGTATTGTATAAATGTTTACTATTTTGAGCTGTTTCTTGTTTAAACCTTGTTTTTTTTCTTGTTAACCCCCCCCCCCTCCTTTCACCCTCATTCTTTATGTTCCTGTCCCAAGCCAGAAGCCGCTAGTTCAGTGGTTGTCGCTAGTTCATGTTTGCCATATTTATTTTTCGTAAACTGTTTTGTTATAATTTACAGCCGATGGATTTTTCTCATTGTTGAAGGACGTACGGTTGCCTATAATTATTTATCTCTACTCCTATTGAACTTTGGTGAATAGTTTTCGAATTCACAACCATACCAGATCTGGTTATTGTTTACATAATTCATGGATTGTAATTAAATCTTTTATTATTGTAATTCTTAAAAATGCAAATAGATCAAGGTAAGCGACATAGGCTCATAACATAATTATAAATAATATACTATTATAAATACATACTACCTAAACATAATGTACTCATATATTTTTTAGGTATAACTCTGACCGAGCAGCTAAAGTTATGTTCTAAAACTTGTTCTGGTTGTAAAGGATGTTGTGCAAAAAGAGGCTGCACTTCTTTCAATTCATGGAGTTGTGTGAACAACAAATGTTATTGCGATTGTGGAGGATATCGTATAAAGGGTAATAAGAAGTAAAAGAAGCCAGAAGCCAGCAACAATAATTAACGCTTGATTTAAACTCATTGTAAGATGTAAACCTAACCAATATATACAGAGTATTATATAAATTGATAGCATTTTGATTTGTTTCATTTTTCGTTGTATAGTAGTACGTTTTGGAACCTTTAATGTTTACCAATAGACGAGAAGTATAGTAGGAATTTGTGATATAGTGAGTTGTTTCTGGTTCTTGTATAACTTTTTTGTTTTGATGCTGGTATTTTGAAACCGGTTCTATTTTCATCATTATCGATTTTTGACAACAATAGCAAATCACATCATCTTGCCAGGTTCATGTTTTTACATGATTGAAATGATGTAACGATATACCCAGGAGTAAGTGCATTGAAACAGTCAAAACGTTTGCTTTCATGATGGACTGACAAAAGCAGATTACAATCTATGGAAGAAGCGAATCTAAAAAAAACAAGTTTCTTCTATGAAAAAGCGATATGGTCTAATATGAATTGTAAAAATGCAGAGGAAAAAGTAAGAACCTTAAAACATTTGGTTAAAAAAAGACAACAATTAAGTCTAAATATAAATATATTTATTCAGAAGTTAGTTAAAAGCAAAAGTTTATGTCTTAGTAAAATTTGATATCCGCATGCGTTAATACAATTAATTTTGTACGTGTACATAAGTGTTAATGATTTTTTTTACTTATAATGATATTTCTAACGTAAAAACATTTTCATATAATTAATTCTTGTTCAAAAAAATTTTTTTTTTATGAGTACTCATTGACGAAATGAATATATAACAAGCAATAAGGAAGATTATTTTGCACTCGATAATGTCCGCGTATTTATACAATCGGTTACCAGTCAAAAACGAAAGTCAAATCTCTGTGGCAACAATACATTTATAGAATGCCCTCACGGTCAATGAGATGTAAACAGCGTCCAAGCGGCAAGCTGATTATGATCTAAAGATATCGAATTGCCAACGGGAAAAGTCTTTGATATCCAACAAGAACGGTTTTCCTTCTCAGATTTGTTTCTATGTTGATAATTAATACATCTTCTGTTTGACAACATTTTGATTCGTTGAATCTGAAGTTGTTTGTTTTATAAATTGAGGCTGCTCAATAAGATTCTTATTTCTAATTTGAAATTATTTATTTGGTTCAACAGTATTTGTATATTTTTCTTTGGAATATTTATTATTCCATTTGGATATTCATTATCAGGTGTTATTGTGAACCGTAATGTTTTGGATTGTTTTAGGAATGGTTTTTATATAGCATTGATATAATAAAATATAGCAATATCATTGAATTAAAGGTGATTTTGGCTGAGAAAACAATTGAATTCATCAAATTTGCATTCCATTAATTTTGCTACCTGATATTTATTGAATGTGTACATCTATAGCTGACAAACCGTGCGCTTATGTTTCATTTAAATTTTCTCGTATTAATAAAACTTGTTTGTTATTAAATTACGCAATTTATGAAAATTATGACGTTTGTCGTGTTAAATGTCACCCTCTTTTAAGAAAATAGTCATTACTTAAGATTTATACTGCGAAATCTTCCTTTCTTAACAAAAATGTTGATATTAGTTTAAAATTTCCCACAATGCAACTCGTTGATATAAGACACTATCGCTATTTCATATAAGAAACGTTTTTATCGATTTGCTTCTTCCATAGACTGATTGATATGAAGTACAAATTATTAGATATACACTTACAAACAGTCGTCATGTTGAACAGATGTAATGGTGAAAACTAACGGCCTAATTCATAAGAAAACAATTTACGAAAAACAAATTTTCAAACTGAAGGAGACACATTCCTCAATTTGAAACAATGCCTTAAAGATTAAAAGATCAAACACATCAAATGACTATAAAACAAAAGGGATATTCCTGAGTTGATTCAGGCATTTTCAAACGTTTTCTGTCCTATGATTGTCCGTTTAGTTGTTTTCGATTTATTAGCGAAAACTTCAGCAAAATACAAGTTAACAGTTTTATTGTAATGTTTTATTGGTGGATTATTGTCTATATAAATGAAACAAACAAAAGTTGGGCATCATTCTCTGCTTACGTACTTTATACTAATTTAGTACGCATTTAACAACTGAACATGTATCAACAGCTTGTAGATACAAATTATATGTATCTACTAGGTATTTTCAATCGCAATAGATTTACATTAAAATTTACTTTGTAGTCATCCATTTGAAAAACAATGTACGGCTTTTATTTCATACTTTTTTTTTTATTCATTAAGCTGCCTTTTTCTGTGAAAAAAAAATCAGCATGCCTACCAGAAATCAAAAATAGCATTAACAACCCATTGCTAATGAATAAACGATGCATAAAAATAGAAATACAATACAATATTAAAATCGTTTATCGTGAATAGGAAGTTAACAACGAACGTAAAAAAAAATAAAAGTAGAACAATCTAACTTTTAAGGAAAATTCAAAACGGAAAGTCTTTTATTAAATGGCAAATTCAAAAGCTTTTACACATCTAATGAATGGAAAAAGAACTATCATTTTCCTCACATGGTACATATATATATTACAATAAACAAATAAATGAAATAAATAAACATGATGAAACGAATAACTGTAGGTCATCGTACGACTTTTAACGGAGCAAAAAGCCCATTAAAGTAAAAAAAGTCCCGACATGACAAATGTAAAACATTTCAAACGGATAAAGGCGTAATACACAAACAAATATGACAAACAGCAACAAAACAATACAGGCTCCTTACTTTGGATAGAACAATATAGAATGAGGCGGTAAGACAATTGGAATAAAATGTACATGTAATATTAAAGACACCTTTTACACAATAGTGATTTGACAAACGATATATATGAAATTGAAAATTATTAAAATCGATAAATAAAAATAAAAAGACTACACCAAAAGTTCAATATGTTTATTCAGAAGAAAAATGTTCAATACAGTCACACCTTATTGTGTTGACCTCGGTTGTGTCGAAAACTCTGATAAGTCGAAGTAATTGTTTGGTTCCTGCACAATTCCCGTTTAATCAATGTATTTCAACTCATGATGATTCTAACACAGAGGACTTGAATACTACACGCTTACACATCTAATAAATGGGAAACAACGAAACAACTGTTATATTTCAGACTTGTTAAATACATTTCTTTATGTAGAAAATAGTGGATTAAACCTTGTTTTAAAGCTAGCTCAACTTCCACATTGTGTGACAGTCGCATTGTATTCCATTATTTTGATAACAATGTGTGAGCAAAACAACTAGAATGTTATCTGCTCTTTGGTCGGGTTGTTGTCTCTTTGACACATTCTTCATTTCCATTCTCAACAGTTACGAAATAAAAATTTAGATGCCGCAGTAACCATTGTAATATTATCTTAGTCACTCAGATCTAAAATATAGCTTCACTTAAATAATGTCTTTCATGATGAGTCTGTATGATTCCCCATTGAACAATGTTATATCGTTCTATACCAAGCATATCCTTCAATATTCTCCCCCTCCAAAAAAAAACAAACAAAAAAGGAGAGCGCTAAAACTTAGAAGCATCATCTGGCCTTTTTCGCTTGAAATCATATAAAAGGTTATCAAACATTGAAACACATGTAGAACACATATTTTATATAACGAACGTACAACTAAAGTACAAATGCATGTAGTTCTGAGCTAAACGTTTCAGAAGATATTGATGAACTATGTACCTGAAATACATTTGTATTCGACTACAAACTGTCGTTAAATCAACAATACATTGATCTCAAATTTTACTAGTTCGCAAAAGTTGATCATAGGACAAATATTAAATGAATAAAGGAATAGCTAAATACAGGTGTAATGGAAGCAGCATCAAATGGGTTCAGTTTAAAACAATATAAAGTTTTCAATTTACAAGTACGTACCTGCAAATGTTGATTATTGCGTTTACATATCTCAAATAATAAATTACACTTGTATATAGTCACACTCTACGAACGTCATTAATAGAGATTTGCTCCATATATCAAATCATTTATAAGAGAGATAAGAGGAACAACCACTAAAATCGTTTCTATATATTTTTGACGTTTACCATAAATAAACTCATCATACAAACCAGGATTACAATTTATGTTAACTCCAGACGGTCGTTTCGTCTACAAAAGCGACGCTCGAATCGAAAAATGTTAAAAAGGCCAAAAAAAGTTCGAGGTTGAAGAGCATTGCGGACCAAACCTTTCTAAAAATTTTGCCAAATACAGCTAAGGTAATCTATTCCTGAATTAGAAAAGCCTGAGTATTTCAAAATTTCAAAGTTTGTTAACAGTTGATTTATAATTATGAACATTTTAATGATAACCCAAGTCAACACAGAAGTGCTGACTACTGGGCTGGTGATTCCATCGGGGAAATAAATCTCCACCAGCAGTGGCATCGACCAATGGGTTGGAAACTCATCATAGATACCTGGATTAAAATTTTATATTTACGTTAAACATGGCTTGATGACATGTACTAGTCTGAAATAACTAGCAATGTTTGTTTTGCTTATATTCCTAAATTTGACATTGTAAATAGTTACCAAAGGTACCAGGATTATAATTAAATACGCCAGACGCGTGTTTCGTCTACATATGACTCATCGGTGACTCTCAGATCAAAATAGGTATAATGCCAAACAAGTACAAAGTTGAAGAGAATCATGAAACTGATTTCATTTTTAATGCGCACACCAAAAGATTTATGCCAAACATGAACCACACAAACTTCCTACACACCCGCATTGTTCCTTTGTAGGTTCATTTTATGATTTCATTTATTGGTACCGCTCATGATAATAGATGTTTGAGATTTAAAGATCGATGAATTTCTGTTGCATCTTTTTACACGATACTACAAATTGAGAAATTCAAAATTCATCTTTTGAAAAAAAGAGGAGAACATATAGGATAAATAATTCTTTGAATTTTTTAGATATGTATAAAAATGTTCATTATGTGTGTTATATTTGAGATAGAGCCTGTTGAATTTTCTCAGAATGCGATACCTAACGTGTTTGTGTCAGAATTGACGTTGATTACTTTTTTGTTTTAATCTATTTGCTTTAAGGGTTTGATTTATTTATTTATATTGATCAGTTAAACTAAATGAAATTTTTATTCAAATGTTAAAAGGATAAAATACATGTAATTTACATGTAAAAAACATGTTATTGGTGAGCATACAACTTTTAACACTTAAAATATACTGAAAAGTACAAAATATATCGATAAAATAAATCCACGTGTCAGGCATTAGAGAGTGACTTCAAACTGTCGCAATAAAACATTCCATTTGAAAGATTTGTTATGAGGCATCTCAATGCCAAAGTTCTAGAGTTTACTTTACTGAAATCTTTTTTGTTACCTTAATCTAGCTTCGGTACTATTATTTAAAACCAGTTATCGTTTCTCGTTTTTTTATATAGATTAGACCGTTGGTTTTCCTATTTGAATGGTTTTACACCATTTATTTGTAGAGCCCTTTATGGAGTGCTGTTCGGTGTTACCCTAGGCTCTTCCTATAAAAAAAACCATAATAGGTCAAAGTACGATCTTTCAAACAGAGCATTGGCTCACAACGAAAAGTTGTGTTTTTGTATTGTTGTTAGACTTTCCATCGTTTGCCGCTTTTTGTAATGTTATTTTCAGTTTTCGAATCATGAGTTAAAAATATCCTTGGCTATTTACCTCCTCCGCATATAACGCGTTGGTTAGGTTTATCACATGTTGAGGCTGTGTAAATTGATTATGATATGAGGTTTTTTTTCAGTTTCGAGAAAATGTATCCTGTAAATGTCGTAATTTATCTTTTTTTTTATTAAATTTATAGAAGATTTATCTTGTAAAGGTCGTAATTTAGGTCTTCTCATTTAATGGTAAGATTTAGAAACAGAGCCTCTAACCTTTGTTAGTCTTGTAGGATATTTAATTTTAGTTACTTTTATATAATTCAAAGTTTAGTATGACGTCCTTAATCACTGAAGAAGTGTACATTTTTGTTTGGGGGGTCAGCTGTAGCGCACTGTCAGGTGCGGGATTTTCTCGCTGCATTGAAGACCAATTGGTGGCCTTCGGCTGTTGTCTGCTCAATGGTCTGAATGTTGTCTCTTTGACACATTTCCCATTTCCATTCGTCATTTTATTTATTAATTCGATTTGTACTAATTGAGTACGTATTTCAATTTAAACGCGTTTCAGAACAGTTTGTAAATATATATTATTCATATTTGATTTGTATCTCAGTATCGTTACCTACAATATATTTTCACTGACATTTTGTTAAAAAAATATCCATAGAAATAATGAATCGCCTTTGTTTTCATTTGATTTATTGAGCTATCCATTTTCAGAAGAATCAGAAGAAGATTCTAAAAACAAAATCAATCTAAGACTTTTTCATCTTGCAAATTTACAAAAACACTTATCATTTTTACACTTAACACAAGTATTCCCTTATCCCTGCAACACGATAAATGAAAAGAAGTTTCTTGTCTTAGGAGGGATAATTCCAATTAGATGATTTCAACTTCTCAATTGTGAAACGTAGCAAGATGTAAGACGCGCCTGACTACGGAGTTTATATAGTTGGTACAATATCCCAGGGCTTGTATTTAAGATCATTATTAACTGGACAGAGGGTTGTTGCTCACAAGAAATTTATCCAACTGTGTGTTTTAAGTGGCAAAGTTTATTGTCCCTTTATAAATATTACGGACGCCGTCACGGGTTAGGCGACGTTGGGTGACACATCTGGAATATTCCTTTCACATATGAAGGAGATATGTTCATGTTGTCCTCTTTTCTCTTCAAATGTGACTACCGAATTACAGGAATTTGAAATTCCAACAATTTAGACCTTTCGATTAAAAACCTTTCGATATTGAATCATTTGATTCACCGCTTTAAATCTTCTTGTGGGTAGACAAATCAAACCCCAATATCCGTCAGCCTTACATAACAGAAGCGTTGGGTCGAAAGAAGGTTTTGATTTCATTTTCGGCATAGACTTTAGTCCGGTATTCGACTTTAGGATGTATAACAGTATTGAACACACAAAAGATTTTGTCACGGAATAGTAAGTATTTTAGTTTAAGATAAAGGCTATTAGACTTTAAATGGGTATTACAAGCCCAGTAGTCAACACTCTTTGTGCTGACATGAATTGTCATTGATATTGTTATATTTATAAATTAATTGTTTACAAAATTTTGAATTTTTTGAAATACTTAGGCTTTTCTACCTCAGGCATAGATTACCTTAGTTGTATTTGGCAACACTTTTTGGAATTTTGGACATCAATGCTCTTCAACTTCGTACTTTATTTGGCGTTTTATAACTTTTTTTTGGATTCGAACTGATATATATAAAATTTAGTCCTGGTATCTATGATGAGTTTATATACACTGCAGGTTATTAATTAGTTACTTTGAAATAAAGTTGTTCGATGAATACACCAAATGACGAATTTGTTATTGAATTTGATACTTCACAGAAGAAAAACTGCATTTGATTAATCTTGATTATGATCTCAAAGAAATTGTCTTGCTATTTGTAATTTTTTTTTAAATTGCACCGAATAATGCTTTTCATTTCATGATTTGGCAAACACCCATACCTTTTTATGTTGATTAACAAAACATATAAATTTTTTGTTACAATACTATTCTATTGTTTGACGAAGAAGGTGCCGTGTACACACAACACGTTACGTTATGTTAGCGTGTGGACACTTTTTTTCATGTATAAACAATATATTCCTTTCAATTCGTTCACACTATTTTTAATATCATATACAAAATAATTAAGAACATGTAGAACTACTATTTGATTTTTTTCTTAAGTCTAGAATTCAGACAACATTTTTTTCGCTTAATATAAATCAATTTACGATTTCCTTTGCACCGATAAAACATTTGATTTTCCTGGACTAACTGAAACTTAAAATAGATTTGATTATTTCATATAAAGTCAGTGCCAAATGATTATCATGTTTACATTACAGCTATATAATTCGACACACTTTAAGATATACTACAACTGTAAAAAGTACGAGGTGTACGATGATTTTGTGGTCTTTCTGCGGGAATTTGAAAGTAAGTACAAACAAAATCTTGTAAATTAAGGCTTGTGTGGTGAAAACGATAAGCATTTATCATGTTAAACTATTGTTGAAGGTAAGGGTGAAGGTTGGTACTTAATAAAACGTTTCTTTTAGTGTTTTCAAACTATAAGCTATAAATAACCAGATGTGCATAAAGTTTCAGTTGAAAATGTATTTTTATCAGATCGGTTGAACACGAAATACGAAATATGAAAATTTATCACCAAGCATTGTTAGGTTTGATGTCATTTAGATTTGTAATTACATCTGCAAAGCATTTCTGTGAGCCAAGGCTCGGTGTTGAAAGCCGTACTGTGACCTTTAATGGTTTACAAATACAAATTTTGACATTGATAGGACTTGTCTTATTGACACTGATACAACATCTTCTTATGTCTATTTACATTGAAGATGTAATTAATGTTTAATTTTACATTAAGTTGTCGAAAAGTATAAACACAATTCAAAAAATAATTAATCGAAAAGATTTTTTTCTAACAGTCAAAATCGCCTTTGATTTTTAAGCTTTAATTCAAACATTTTCTATACACCTTTCAGGTCAACAACTCCTGTATTCGGACGCAATTCCGTCAATTTGCGACTTCTGTATTGGAAATATTGTAAAAACATATAGATTAACCGGTTAGTTTAATGTACATCTCTTAGCTGCTACATGTATGTTAAACATAGTATTTAAAGAATTATTATATATGTGTAAAGGTCGTACCTTTGAAATATAAATTATTATGCACGTGGTTTAATCTAATTTCGGAAAGAGTCAATCTTGTATATGTATGAAAAAAACAAATCCCATACATCCTTTTATGACATAAAACATGTAAAATTACTTGCTTGATTGTGGTGATTCCATTAAATATTTCTTGATAAATATTCCATACTAACTTCATAATTAATACACGATAGACTTGAGGTATAGATTCTGGGTACTGACGTTGTTTATCAGTTACGTGTTATACTAATCTTGTATTTGTCTTTGTAATTTATTACTTTTACTATTGAATCTGTTTCGGGCAATATCCATTTGACATGGCTCGATACTTATACATCCCATTATTGTGTAACTGTGCAATGAATGGTTGTTTTTTCTTTGTCTTTCGCTTTTGTTAAGTAGCTCTATCAATATGCCTGTTAGATTTTCTTTGTCGACATTTTTGTTTGTTTTTGTAGCGATTGTAAATGTAGCTAAATTTTGTGTTGCATTCCTTTTTGTGGCATTTGTTTATGTCTGTTTGTTTGGTTCACACATGGTTGTCTAAATAATGACATTATTTGAGACAGCCATGAATAGAAGAGGTTTCAATTGCTATAAAACCAGGCTTAATCAAATATTTTCTACATAAGAACATACTTGCACCTAGTCATGAATTTGACAGTTGTCCCCAATTCGTTTGATGTGTTTAAGCTTTTAAAGTTGTCATTTGCTTATGGACTTCCCGTTTAGAATTTTCCTCTAAGTTTTTTTTTTTTGCAATTTACCTTTTATGTCAAAGTGCACTTAACTTTGTATTTTCATTTAGACAAAAGTTCTGGAAAACCAAGTAAGTACACAAATGTTTCATAAGATAAAATCAAATCGTTTAGCTGTTATTCCACATCTGCGTCCACATTAACAACGGATAAGCTCTTAATGTCAAAATTGAAATTATACCAATTAGTTGCAATACAAAATCCTACAGCATATTTGAAGTTTTAATATTTCAAATCCGTTCAAATTTATATACTGAAACCTAAAGCAAATACAAATTCATTTAAGAAAAAAACAAAACACAAAAATACATATTTAAAGAGATTTTCTGGATTGAACTTTAGATGCATCGCTCAAACGAAAGTCATTTGAAAATTAACGAACGAGAATGTAGGGAACGAGATAACAAAATTATATAAGTCCCCGAGGGTATCACTAGTAGTACTACGGTCCTTGCATGAAAACACGGATTTTCTGTGTTATTAAAATTTTCTGTTACAAAATATTAGAAACTATTATAGATTAAGGAATGTATCTCCCTCATGCAAAGCTCTGATTCTTTCACGGCTTTGGCTATACTTTTTTGATCTTTTGGATTAAAGCTCTTCATCTTTTACATAAGCTTTTGATTTCAAATATTTTGGCTACGAGCATCACTGAAGAGACATGTGTTGTCGACATGCGCATCTGTGTAGGAAAATTGGTACCGTTAACGTTATTATTATCTTTAAAATGTTATATATGTAGTTTTTGCATATTGTGAGGACTTATCATCAATCTATATTTGGATTGGACGTAAACATGGTACAATCTTATAAAGTTATGTTTATATAGCACGGTATTCACAAACTATTGTAGATTTTAACATTGATTTTGCAGTTGTTGACATAATACGGATTATGCTCTTCTCATATATCTTACGATGGTATCATACTCAGCCACTAACGGGAGGGATTTTACTTTGTATTCATATGATGAATACATCATCTTACAATCAGTTAAAGCTGGCATGTCAATAACTGCTAATGGTCCTTTGTTAATTCATGTATCATTATTATTTCATTTAGTTTCTTTTTTTTACCTATTCTGAAATCGGACTCGGACTTCTTTAGAACTGAGTATCTGTGCGAATTATTTTGTGTTTTTTTTTGTTGTATATATAGGTGGAGGGTATACCCCCGCCGCATTGTTTATCCTGTCCCAAGTCAGGAGCCTCTGGCCTTTGTAAGTCTTGTATGATTTTTCATTTTAGTTTATAGGGACTATTTTGGCGTTAAGTGTGACGTCTATTATCACTATACACTTTTGATTAAGGACCAGTTAAATCACGCCGTCGGGTTTGTGAGTTTTTCGCTGCATTGAAGACCCATTGGTAGACTTCGGCTGTTGTCTGTTCTTTAGACGGGTTGCTGTCTCTTTGACACACTCCCTATTACCATTCTTAATTTTTCTTATCTAGCATATATATTGTCTTCCGCTAATATCTGCAGGTTTTTTTTAGTTCAATGCCCACACTGCTCCTGTATATTATAATGATGCGTTGAGGTTTGAAATGGTTCATTTGTAATGGGAATTTAAACTCCCTTTTTAATCTAGAAAACAACCTTTTTAAAGTGAAAATAGAAATATCACTGTAACTGCATGAAACAAGACATAATAGTTATCAAAGGTACCAGGTTTATAATTTAGTACGCCAGACGCGCGTTTGGTCTACATAAGACTCCTCAGTGACGCTCAAATCAAAATATTTATAAAGCCAAACAAGTACAAAGTAGAAGAGCATTGTTTATCCAAAATTCCAAAAAAGTTGTGCCAAATACGGCTAAGGAAATCTATGCCTGGAATAAGAAAATCCTTAAAACATTTGTTATGATAAATACAGTCACAGTGTAAGTAATTTACTGCATCAATTAGTTTATTGACAGGGAAGCTATTCTATTATCTCTTTCGTGACATTTTTTTGTGGAAAAGCTGATGATTTTTATATTATTTTCAACAAAATGTTCGTTGTAATTGTTTTCATCACTCTTCAATTAGAAAACTTACTCAGAATTAGATATTATACTTCCCGTCCAAAACCCTATCATAAAGAAGGTGACAGTTATTCAATAGAAATAAGAAATAGTTGGTTTATTTATCATTTGATAAATTGAAGATATATTTAGATGTAAATAGTTAAGAATTGACACGAAATTGAAATACACGTGCATACACACGAACAAAGTATTGTCGATAGATCAAGGGTAAGCAGTGTGAATTAATTTTTTTTAAACATCCTATCCACCAATGTGGTAACTCTTGCATGTTTTAAAAGTGGTATGAAAAGTTTTGCATTGTTAAATTCATCTCGAATAATGTTTCTTTATTGTAGCGATAAATTAAGAATTGTTTAAGAAATAATTCACATTGCTTTTGATCATGGCAGCATACGCCATTAATTGATTGCTTTCGGATACCATACGGCATATTTTGTTAAAAGTTAACACAAGTGTAAGACCCAAATATATATGTGATGAGTTTGCTTGAGTTTCTAATTGACAGCATATCTGTTGAAATTTGAGAAAGACTTTCTGTGCAAGTTGTCGAATTCCTATGAGAAAGAACTGTGCGCCTCTTCTTGTCAACTTCTTATCATTTTGTATAAATCGGAGTTCCTATTTCAGTTATTTCAGAAAACCAAAGGAGGTCGGTCATTTAATTGCACATTGAGATATATTAATGACGTTTTTTCCATTTTCAACCAAACTATTTATGGATTGGGTTCCTCTTAAGTTTCCTCCGGAACTTGAAGTTAAATAAACAACAGACACGGCTTCATATGTCTAATCGATCATCTATATTAATGTTAATACCAGAATCGGTGACAAGCGGAAGGATTTTAATTTTGAAATTATAGATATTCCCAACCTTAGCAGCAATATTCACCTTCAACCTTCACCTGCATATGGGATATACATTCCCCAAGTCATACGGTATTCAAGAGCTTGCAGATACTACTCGGCCTTTATACAACATCCCCAGTGTTTGAACAGAATGTTGTCGAGCAAATGTTATGTCAAACTTATAACAAACTTTGACAACCTTTATAAATAATCCGTATTAAATTCTACATAATACAAGATGGTCTTGAAGTATATATTTACTGTACTGATGTTGGTTGACATCTTAATTACGTGTTAAGTTTCCTATACTTGTCCTTATACTTCTTATATTTATGATTATATACTGAAGACATACTTCGGTACTTATACTTCCAGCCATTGTATGTATGTTGTATGGTAAAATTTCTCACTCATCTTTAACTTAATATGTACTTTGTTTTTATGCCAATTTGTGTTGAAACAGTTAGTTGTGTGAAGAGTGATTAAGATTAAATAATATGCTGACTGCTGTAACCAATTTGTGTTCGTTTCTACCTATGATATCTGTTTGTTTTGCTCTCACATTGTTATCAATATTATTGAATTCAATGCGACTTCCGTACAATTGAGAGGTATAGCCAGCTTTAAAACCAGGTAAAATCAATCATGTTCTACATAAGGATATTTTGTACAAAGTCAGAAGCCAGATATATCACATTCGTTTCCATTTGTTTGATTTCATCGAGCTTTTGATTTTGCCATTTTATAAAGGACTTTCCGTTTGAGTTAGTTTTTCTAATAATTTTATTTTTTTTCTGCAAAAACCAACAACCTACGATTACTATTAAACGACGAAAATTAAATTTTGCATTATGTTATTGAAATTATTGACTTTTTAGAGGTCATCAATATATCAATATTGAAATCGATTATTAAGATACAAATATAGGTGACAAAAAACACACGGACCCAATAAAAAGCGCAACCGATTGTGTCATCAGGGCAACTTTTCCTGCTATGAATGTGTTACGCATCATGCATATACACATTCAGAAAAAATGTCACAATCTGGGGAACAGGACAGAATCGGTTAAATAACATTTTATATAAATGTTCTGGTATCTTAAGATCTAAGAATACGAAACATGTCTCGTTAGATTCTTATCACTTAAATTTGAATATGTATGATAATAATGTAAAATCAGGTCATTTATATACGCAGTTATATTCAATATGGTTTTGAATACTTTGTGTTTCTTTATTGTGACACGGATGCGGCCACTTTCATTTTCACAAAAACCATCTGAAAAGTGACGTTTTTAGCATATTTGATAGATTTGTCACATCTAAGCTAGAATCGGAGCGTTTTTTAAATGAGTAAATCAGTTAAAATCTTTCACATAAACTTATAGAATTAATAGAAATAAACACTTAAGTGTTTAAAAAGTGTCTAAATTCTTTCGCCAGATGAACTTGAAATTTGAGGCCAAAATCGGCCCTTACCGGACCTACTCCTTTAAAATAAGTTGCCCTCTATTCGTTAGAAGACAGAACATTTGTTTAATCTTACATGGAAGACCAGGGTGTTGTAATCTGTATAATTGTATAAAATGTGTTTAAACAATGTCAACATTTAATTTCAGAGTGTGTTAAATGTTCATCAACCCCTGGAATAGCATTTTCAGCAGCTCTAGCACACACAGTTAACCTTGGCCAAGGTCAGCTAGTCGAGTATGACAAAATTGTAACGAATATCGGAAATGGCTTTGATTCACGCCATAGTCATTTCATTGCACCAGTTAAAGGAATCTACATTTTTTCAGCTTGTGGATTTTCTCAAGGTTCTTTCGCCAGTCACTTGGATATTGTAAAAAATGGGAAGGCAATCGGATATCTATATACTCATGCCGATAATATGGGAACACAAGTGGTCGTTTCCATATTAGAAAAGGGTGATATGGTGTGGGTTAAACATCGACACGTATATGATTCGACAGGAAATGCAGTAATATATGGAGCGACCGCAGAACAGTTTGTGACATTTTCAGGTGCTCTTCTTTCAAAGATTGACAGTTAACAGAAAGAGAGATTAATACTGTTCTAAAAATTAATGTTTTCAACAAAATTCAATAAAGGAATAACTTTTAATATAAATATAGTATTGTTTTTAAATGATCGAGTTTTATTTGAAACAAACTTAGGCCTACGCAAATCAATAGAAAACGATAAAAAAAATACAAACAATATCTGGCGGTACAAAAACAGAATTGTAATAAAATCATAACATATTATGGACAAAAGAAAAACGAATAAAATATACAAAAAACGAAACAAAATTATCACAAAAAACAGATTGGACAACATGAAAAAAAAAATGGTGATCTCAGATACAAAGGTAAACAGTTCCTGTTCTTGTCGTGTCAGACTTCGTATTACTTAAAGTTATATTTTTGTTGATGAATCTTATTCCAGTAAAAGAAGAAGATGTTATTGCAGCTGTTAAAAGTAGAACGTACCCATTGTCATCTATAACGTTCAGCAAACTCTTGATTTAAACTGTTTTCATAATTTCAGATAGTTTAAGGTATAATTATTAAAGAGTGGTTATTTTGACACAGGTAAACATTTGACTGCATTTCAAACAAGACAGTAATTACTTCTTTTTATTTGAAATACAAGGGAAACACATAAAAACCTCAAAATAAAAAAAAAGTTAATTAAGGCGAAGTGTACGTAATTAAACTACACAATAGATTTTTTTTTAAATTTTACATGTAGATTCTGCTTGTAAAAATAAATCGGAAAATAAAATAAAAAAAGGGGGTAACCGTTTTCGTTTTTGAGATACGAGCTGTTGAAGTTAACAGCATCATACACCAAAATTACAAAGGATATATAGGGAAAATCGTGAAATTCGGCAGGAATTGTTACATTTCCAAGATTTTCTATTATATTAGACAATCGATTTTTTTTTAAATTTATGAGACGATTCTAAACTGTCTGAGGAATCGATTGGTGCAAAGAAAGTCCTTAGCAACCGTGCTACTTTTCAATCTATACCCTGTTAAAGTTGAATCTTGAGTGTAAAAAAACAAAAAAACAACGACAATGTTATTGACGTCGCTGCAATACTTACGACGCTTCATATAGTTCTATACTTGTATGAAATATAGACCGTTTTGTTGGAGTTCGTGTTGCTCGGTCTTTAGTTCTTTATGTTACGTTTTGTGTACTATTGTATTGTATTTGTCTATTATATTCGGGTGAATGCGGAGATCGCCAATTAGCTAGAAAACGGTTGACATTTTCTTCATTATGAACTAGAACTATTTTCGACCTTGGTGCCTTCTTTTTGTTAAAATCTAAACACTGCGACGTGTTTTCAAAATCTTTGTTCCCATAAACTTCATTTCATTAAGGTCTCTTCTCAGAATATCAGCCATCTGTCTGGCACAGGATAACAACTCAATATTTAAGTAAATTTTAGTTGTGTGGTAATTGTTAGTACATTTGGGTAAATTAATCTTATCTTTGTGCCGCATAAGCATCTCTATATTTCAACACATCCCTGAGCCATGACATTATATATTTTATGCACTGCATGCGCTTCTTTTTATCACAATCCAGACCGGCTAGTAACTGTTGTATAACTTTACACGTCTGAAGACGAATATTTGCGTGAAACATTTTTGTATGATTTTTATTTCTGGAAATCAATCTGAAATCTACAACAGTCCTTTTCCGAAAGTCGAGCTTGACCTTTACTTTATGTGCATTCGGGATTTACACAAATTGTAACCCGAATAATTCAGTCGCATTATTCAGCTGATGTACGAATGCTACATTTCTCGTGTGGGAGAAAATCAGACATGGAAATTTTAAGGGCTTGAATTATTCGAGTTACTCAAATTGAAACTTTGGAATATATTTCTAGCTGTTCGGAATTCGCGGAAACAAATGATTGTTTTTCGGCATTACGGTATTGAACCAATATGAGTCAGAGATACCAATTATTTCTATCATTTTTTTTTTGGGGGGGGGGTCAACATTGATAGTCAAAAAACGTTGAAATATTCGATAAAAAACGTTGAATGTAAATTATATGAACTCAAAAGTCTCATATAAGACTAGTAAACCACAGTCTTCTCAATTCTTGTATGATCATGAACTAGGTGAAAACCTAGAGCTGACCGAGTGCGAGATCCTCATGGATAATCATCGAGGTCGTTAAACACCCCTTGCAGTAAACTTGGGTTAAATTTAAAAAAAAATAAAAATGTTACAGTCTAGAAACATTTCACCTCTCATTTCAATAAATATTAAATTGCAGTTACAAGTATCACAAAACTTCCCTGACCTCTTTTCTTTAACCATAATAGAGGGAGGAGGGAAGGAGGGATCCAGATCCCGAAATCCCGGGCTTAAAAACACGAATCCCGAGGTCCCGAATATAAAAAAAATTATACCCGACTACCCGAAATTCGGAAATAGAATTCCCGGATCGCGAAAGTGTCAATACCGAAATCCCGAGCTTAAAAACACCCGATCCCGGAGTTCCGATAAAGGTCCTACCCCCAACCCGTCCCCCCCCCGTCCCCACATCCCCGTAATTCTATATTCTATTCATTCATAATCTTGAATTGAGACTTGATACTTCAAAATGACATTCTCTAATTTTGAATGATGCACACAGGCACAATAAAAGAAAACAGATTTCGCTATATATCTCTTCGAAATTGGAATTTGTGAAAGAAGAAATGACATGTTATATTTTATCTTATATGTGTACTTTCAATTTCAATATGGTTCTAAATTTAGATTCAGTTTTCCTATAAATTGCGGACGGAATAGAAGACACCCTGTTTATTTTCTGCACATGTAGAAAAAGTTGATAACTGGGAGTTAAATGACATAATTTTTACTTATTTTAAGATAAATGTTGCAGTGAGACAACTTTTAAGTTACTGAGTAATTTTTGGGGCATAATTTGTTTATTTTTTGTTTGATTTCCGTCTTTGTTCTTCCTACTTGTAAGTGTTGCACTAGTGGTCAAATTATTCTCTTGGTATCGTCTGATTTCTTATATGAATATAAGTCATGTCCTTAAATTTTCAATTGCACAAAATACGAACAGTTCAACGTCTTTTTAATTAAACAATTAAATTCACACGTCTTTCATTAATTATTTGTAACCTTTTATAAAACTTTACGTTGAGTACTGTGTTTTTCGTTCAAGACTACGGCTTTTTAAAACGATATTGTTGGGTCAATTCAGGTTTTATTTTAATTAATTTGATGTCAATAGACGAAAAAATGTTACATGTTTATTTGTTTATTTGTTTATAATATGTTGTGATGCGTTTTTTTCTTTCTGATGATATCATAAACACGAAATGCCTTCTCCTACGTGTCTAAAACAAAAAAAAAGTGTTTATATTTATAAGTCAGGCTGCACACAGAACAACGTACAGAATGCTGTGATTTCTAGTTGGAGTTATTTAGATAATTTCTATGAGGTTTAAGACAGCACAGGCGTGCTTGTTGGATTCATTGTAGACCGCAGAAAGTAGTTTCTCTTTCGTGTGTCCTTTCTTGGAGTAAGGGAGATAACTTGCGTAACTAACGACGAACGTTTTTAATCCCGTATTCCGCTAGAGGCGTGCAATTACGTACACTTTGCCTTAAAGCCCTTTGTTATGTTTCAAATAAAGAACAGTATCTCTGTACCTGCAACATTGGATCGGTTGTAAAAATAGTTTCTGATGATGTTATGAAGACAAAAAATGATATAAATGTAAACCCTGTGTTACCTACTACATGTCCATTGGTTATTTTTGACGTTAAATTGTTGTTTTGTAGATTTAGATTCATTATCTGCTATGATTTAAAATTATCATCACAGAATGAATAATCAGCTACGAATACATGAATAGTATAACAACAAGATTCAAGATTTCAAGATTTTATTGTACACTCTGACAGTTTACACTGTTACAAGCGGCAGATATACATAATATACAGCTTGACAGAAGTGGTATAATAACAGAACAAAACTGAAATAAACATATATACAGGTCAATTTAATATAAGTCATCAAACACACCGTAACATACGGTTGTTTGATTAAAACTGACGTGGAAAGGTAACACACGGCCAGCGAAAGCTCTTTTTTTGAGAGCCCAGGTGGTCGTGTGGTCTAGCGGGACGGCTGCAGTGCAGGCGATTTGGTGTCACGATATCACAGTAGCATGGGTTCGAATCCCGGCGAGGAGAGAACCAAAAATTTGCGAAAGCAAATTTACAGATTTAACATTGTTGGGTTGATGTTTAGACGAGTTAGATATATATATATATATAGTTGTATATATATATATATATATATCTAACTCGTCTAAAGATCAACCCAACAATGTTAAATCTGTAAATGCTTTCGCAAATTTTTGGTTCTCTCCTCGCCGGGATTCGAACCCATGCTACTGTGATATCGTGACACCAAATCGCCTGCACTGCAGCCGTCCCGCTAGACCACACGACCACCTGGGCTCTCAAAAAAAGAGCTTTCGCTGGCCGTGTGTTACCTTTCCACGTCAGTTTAAATCTAGCGGCGTACTGCAGTACATGATATATAAGGCATGAAGATCAGCTAAATTATCTATAGTAAAGGATCCTACAAATTAATGTAAGATACAGTCACAGAAAATAATTATATTTATAAGTACTCTGAGTCAGTGACAACCCTACAACAGATTTGATGGTGATACATGGCTGTGTACATAATGTATATACAACTCGTCTAAACATCAACCCAACAATGTTAAATCTGTAAATTTGCTATTTTTACTAAGAATATCTTGACTATCCCATACAAACGATAAACCAACATCATTCAGTATAGATTTCACATTTAATAACCATTTTGATTGCATATTTCCTGAATAATTCATTTCATACAATAACTTATACATAATACTAGACAGTTTAGAATCATTCGAAAGTAATTTTACCCAAAACTTAAGTATACGTAATTTTACATGTATGTCTAGTGGATATCTACCTGTTTCTCCGTACACCATGAAGTTTGGCGTTGATCTTCGGACAGAGAGCACCTTCTTTAGGAATTGAAAGTGCACCGTTTCCAATATGTCTAATTTTTCATATCCCCTTATTTCGCTCCCGTATAAAGGTATAGGATCAATTAAAGAATCAAATAGCTTAAGCTGTGGATCTACTGGAATAGATATATTCTTAATCTTTCTATATAGAGCATAAAGTGCTTTCTGTCCTTATTCTGCTAACTTTTTTTTTGTTATTGCAAATTTCCCGTTTTGGTTTAAAAGCAAACCAAGATACGGGTACGACTCCACTCTTTCAATAATTGAACCATATAGTTTAAAATTATCAATCATAGCGTACTTTCTTTTGGAGAATACCATCACTTTAGTTTTTTCAACATTTACTAATAGTTTCCATATATTACAATATTGTTCAAATACATCTAAAACTTTTGCAATGCTGCTGCTGATTCAGCTTAAATTATTGTAACATCAGCATACAATAGTATAAATAACAACAAAAACGTTTTTAGGTGTTCAAGAGTTTTTTGTGATACGGTTAGGAGTCCAGATATATACCATTTTCACTGAAAAAAGTCTCAAGATCCGAGAGAAATACAGAAAATAAGAAAGGAGATAAATTTTCCCCTTGACGAACACCAACTTCACAAGGAAAAAACCCTGATAACTCACCCCCCTTTTTGATACAAGACTTGATATTACCATACATATTATAAATAAACAGATTATGTTGATTATATAATTCAATATTAAATTAGATATATATTTAATTAATAACTCTTACATAGCCCAATACTGTTTTAAAACAAGAAATCTGAACTACTTAGTACTTGACATTCTGAAATATAACAACCCTTTTCAAGAGGTGTTGTCTAGGGATTTTTAACTTTTGTCGGGAAGATGGTAAACATATCCGTCCTCTTTGAGAAACAGATAGTTTATAACGGTCAACAAAGTCATCTTAGTGTCCCCATTTTTTTAAGGGATAACTTCCGTTCTTTACGAAACTATTGGTTCAATAGCATTCCTGTGATCAGCAATCATCTATAAAGATAGGAAATGCAAATCCAGAGATTCAAAAAGCAATGTTACTATTAGAAGGTGCATGAGGAATTTGTTATGTAAATATTTAGAGACATACTTCAACATTTAATCCTTATATTCGTTCATCATTGTTCATTAAGGGGGTTTGGTCAATTTATGACATACATAGCGGAAAAAACAAATAATGACTGAAAGACCACCAACAGTCTACCACTCATAGAGTATTATAAAGTGAACAATTAAAACGAACCAGATCAAAACAAAGTATGAACTTGGGAATTTCGAAGGAGTAACCAGCTATATATGTGACATTTTTAGTTTTTACTAAAGTAATTACCACGTTAGTCTCGTTATCATATATCGTGTACCCAGACAAAAGGTCAAACGACATAATGTTCAACCAAATCTCGTCGTCTTTTTCGTGAAGATGACCCTTACCTAATAACCCTCTTCCCGATTTTTCTGACATAAGAATCCTGACAGGTGTGATTTTGAAGATAAGGCCATTTCGTCGTCCTCTGTGACATAGATAATAAATGCTAATCAAATTATGTATGGCGTTCTCGTCAAACATTCCAAGAAATAAGTCCTTATACATGTTATAATCGGACAAAGTTTAACGTAACTCAACCAGGGAAGTGAATGGAGAACAACTGTCCTAATCATGACTATGTTTAGACCGTTTCTAAAAAAAATTGAGTTACACTGATATTATAGCTTATGAAACCTCCTACTTGTGCACATAATCTCATCAAAAATAGAAGCAACAAATACTACAAGTATTATTTTACCTGTGAGATAGTTACGTAATATGCATGCGTTATTGGAATGTTGCTACACAGAAATGGAAAATTGTTAACTAGAAATTCTTGGTCTTTTCAAAGTATAACAATAGTCAATTATTAAGGCTGACTTAAATGTACTTTTGATAACTATTAAATGTATCGATGATATCTTTCATTTATCATGTTTATCATCATATGGTAGATGCGTTTTAAAAACGACTGTGCAGTGTTAAAAAAATATATGTTCTTTATGAAACATGTGATAGACCCAAGTATAAAGTTTACCTGATATGAATATAAGCAAGGTCGGCAAAGGGAACACCACAGTTGATGCCAATAGTAAAAGATGCGATCAAAACAAATATGGTATAAATAATAAAACGTTTGATATTGTCGGTTTTAAATTTTTGTGTATATTCATATCACAGTGGTTTTCACAAAACAAAATAATTTGTCTCTTATCAAGTCAATTCAACGTTACTGTAAATATGACTTATCACCGAATTACTATTAATCATGACTATAAACAATAGGTGAAACTAGTATAGAAGAATTTGCTCACCCTTACAGAGAACCTTATAGTTTCCCAGTTTTGTAGTCGTATGTATGTCTTTTGTTTTCTATATAGTGTTTTGTGGACTTGTTTGTTTTTGGGGGTTTTTTTTGCCACTGCGTTGCGATATTCTCCCAAGTTTTAAATATTCCTTTGGTGGCTTTCCTCGATTTCATTTGGCCTGCTTTTTATGAAACAAAGATCAACTTATTTCCATTTGTCTGTAAGTTATAAATATACTATTGTAAATGGTAGAACATTCACAGGATTGTATAATGTTGCTAGAATTAAGTACAAGAGAGTACCGACTGCAAAAATTCCTGCATTAAACGTAAATGATATGACTGAAGGTTTTTGTTTTTGTTGCTCAGACCGTCAGGATTCCATTGTGACCTTCAATCATTTGTACTAGTTACAGTTCAATAACCTTAAGTAGTCTTATGTTTGTACTTTATATTTCTTGTTATAGCTTTGAAAAATTTATTTAACCTCTTGTTTGAAATAATTCTTCAATTGTTTAACCGGTAAGGTTTTCCAAATCAAAGTTATGAAAGTTGTGAACTTATATTTTTTGATATGCATGTTAATGCACATAACAATAATGTTTGCATGTATAGTTCGCGCTCTTTATGTCATATACCTTGATCAGAACCGCTCAAATCCAAACAGTTATTGTTATATAAAGTCAGGTCGACTTTGCCTAAGAAGATGACACCATTAGTTTCTCAATATTTTCTTATATCAAAAGGGATTTTAAGAAATGATTGCTAAAAAAGTATTTCAGGACCAAAGTATTGAGTACTTACCTGTTGTTACTCTTAAAACCTAATCAATAGTATAAAAACAGTATATAGTACCTTGAACATTTTGAATTTACTAAGTTTGTTATATTTACTTTTCTGCATCAGTACTAATTTACATTGTTGGACGATCATTGTGATGATCATACAGTATGCCATTAAGTATCAATGAGCTATGACAAATTAATTCTACCTAATTTCTAATTCAGAAAATCTAAAATTTATGTTTTTGAGATGTTTAGGTATTTCTGATATATGAATTTGTATAACATAGACTATCTCTCTTTTTTATCATTATTTACTTTTTTATGAGCAACATTGATATATCTAGTCAACACATTTTCCTATAAACACACTTTGTACATTGTATCAGTGTCATGTCATCTATTCTAGTTTTCTGTATACGTTAACACTATCATCAGGAAAATAACCGTCGTGGTATGTGAACAAACATTTTGAATCTTTATTATAAGTGATCTTTTCATACGCGTTACGGGCGTCTTCTGGTGACATTATGATTTTAATGTTTTTCCCGTCACTATCAGCCAGCCATATCACACCATTTTTAATGAAAATTATATTGCCAATGTCATCAGTTGTAATATCTTCAGGATGGAACGGGAAACGTTCAAAATCATACAAACTGCCATTAGTAAAGTCAAAACATGACACAGTTTTTACTGAGTCAAACTTGTTGTAAACACATAACATCTTATCGTTGTTCACAGAATGAAGTATATCAACACTTGGTATGTTCACCACTCTCTGTATTTGTCCTGATAAATCCATTAATCGTATTGCATCAGAGAAAGCCACGTATATTATATTAATTCTACAATTTATTCCACCTGTCATTTTCGTTTCTTCGGGAGTTCTTAAATCCGTCAATGTGGTGGAAGCTTGGATAGTCAAAATGTGTATCAGGTTATTACTAGGTACTGTAACTGCTATCTTGCAAGCGTTGATACATGCTATCCGACTGTTTTCTTTGTCCATTGTTATGGACAAAGAATTAATCAATATTCCTCTCAAGTTATAAGTACACATATTGTCAATGTGCAATATCGCTACAAGGTCAGCCGCCATGAATTTGAAATCAACTATCCTGGAATAAGTGGATTGTGTCCATGAATCTGCTAGTTTATATCCGCGTAAAATTTCGGGTCGATAGAAATAATTATGATTTTTGTTTTTCATTCGATGTTCTATCACACAATTATCGCAGCTGAATATCTGACAGTCCTTGCAGTAGCAAGAAATATGACTATCATCCTTAGTTTGACAGTTATTGCACCTAAAAAATATAACAAAAATTATATTGTCTCAATTCAAGAGCTAATATTATTGATTCTCTGCAGTCACAAGAGACAAATGCGTAACTGCATAAAGGTTAAAAAAAATTATGGCGATACCATCTATATCCGCTAAACAATAAAGATTTTCCTTTGGAATATTAAGTCATATTTTACAACAGATCACCTATTATTTAAAAAAAAACTGTGAATGCAATCACACATTTATTGTCTTCCAAGGGTTCAGAATAAAATAACGCGTGTAAGGTTTATATCATATTGCACATACAGGTAATAGTTATCATAGACAGCCAAAATCAGCACTTCGGAAATCAATAACCAACATCATGGTAAATAGACGCATACAGACATTGTACAGATCACTACATAGATAACTGAAAAAAGAACATTGTGACATCATTTAAAATATTGAAATTGTACAAATGAAACATATACCGATAAATAAAATCAACTAAGTTTGTATTGACATGCAAATCAATAAACAAATTCTTAATGGAGAAGAAATTACTTATTTATTTACCAATAGGAACTCTATTTTCAATACATCGATGCATGCATAAGCAATTAATCCATGATTGAATGTTAAATTCAGAATGAGCAAAAACCTTTGACTGGAATTAAATCTCATTCTGGTTATAGTACGCTTGCATTTATTTGCAATTTCGTATAATTTTTTATAGGAACATCTAACGCTTTTATACAGCTTGTAACTCGTCCCTTTAATGCACACATAATATATATAAACTAATGGTGAATTATTGGATAAATACGAGTGTTCATGTTGCGAAATTGACTGTTACGGTGTATGTAAAATTTGATATAATAGATGACTTCAGTCAAGATGTTCTTGTCAGTACTAATAAAAAAACTGTTTAAGATAAAGAGACTTCCTAAATTTGCGAGATGTGTACATAAATTTATGACGTTAACACTGTCTTTGTGATAACCGTGTATCGATATTTAAACGTCATTCGTTTTATCATTATAACGTGGATTTTTTAGAAGCCACCAACACATCCAACTGATAACAACTGTCATATTCCTGACTTGGTACAGCATTTTCTTATGTAGAAAATGGTGGATTAAACAGTAATGGTTTTATAACTATGAAATACTCTTACCTGTATGACAGCCACATACAATTACATTATATTGACAACGATGATGTGTGAAGAAAACAAACAGACATAATGGGTAAAAATGTAAAACAAAACGGGGTAAAGCAGCCAACATCGGTTATGATCTTAACACTTTAAAACAAAGAAATATGTACGAAATAAACAACACAAAAAGACGTACAGACAAAACCCAATTTTTGATTTCATATACGTTCGTCTCAATAAGATTTGTCTACCGTAAAATCATAAATAGCATGAGACATTCCTCTACTGGCAGCAAAATTCATATGCGATATTAAAAAACTATCTTTAATAGGTATTGGGCCTCCTCATCTAAATCTTTGTAAGTGAACTCATATTTGATGTATGAAAAAAGTATCATTAAATCATTTGAAATTACTGAACTCAATTTAGTAAAGTGATGTTAATGATAACAAAAGTATTGTAATGCACAAACCTCACACAATCTAAATCATATATAATATCATGAATAAGAAAGCCTATCAGTTGCAAAATCTTTTTACCGGGTTTTAAATTATATGAACGGTTCAAATCCCGTCGATTCAGGATCTTAAATCAGGGAAGGGCCGTTCTTATTTCAAAAATATGTCAGGGCAATTGCAATTTTGTCTTAAGTATAAGAAATTAGGTCAGCATTAAAAACCATCAATAAAAATCAATTATCAAGCGATCATAAAAATATCAATGATATATCTTTAATAAACCACGCCTTTAATCAGATATTTCAATACAAAAGTTAAAATTGATCGAAAAAAAATTGTTATTCAACTATTTATAACCGCAAAACGAAAAATAGCGTGTATTTAGTGCTCATGAATTTTGAATCATCAATTTATTTCAATCACAAAGTTGTCAAAGACACTGCAATCTGCCCGAAAAAGGGTTTTCAGTTGTTTGTACAGTACATATGGTATATACATCAGATATTATTTGGAAGAGAACGTGAAAAAAATCGGAAGAAGGTGATGATTTTAGAGGGAATTTAAGGTGATATGGGAGTCCAAAATAAAAATGATAGAATTTGTTTATACTTTGCCAAAACGTAGTATCTATTGATATATGTTTAAAAATGTTATAAAAATGATAGGTCACCGCGCATTTTCTCAAGCTACAGGGCGTGACAAAATGACACATTTTGTTTGGATTTACAGGAAAAAACACAATATTGTGATTAGAAACTAAACAAAATGATAGAATTGTTAAATACTTAAGAAAAGATAGCTTTCAGATAATGCTTTGTGAATATCAAAAGAAAAGATAGGGTCACCGTACGTTTTTTCCGGCTAAAATACAAAATAGGAAAATTCCATGTAGAATCCTTCAGAAAATGCACTGTTTTAGAGTTACCTCCCCTTAAAATGCCAATTTAATTTATTTTTAAGAACAACCAAAAATAATCATCATTTGCAAAAATATCAAAATTTATAAGTTATATTCTTATAAATTGATACTTTTAAATGAAAATTCACATTAAATATCTGCATTCCTGCATCACATTTTACTAACTTGATAGAAAGTCTGGACCTTTGGTTCTCTGTTTTTTTACAATCCAAGATGGAGGAAGACACCCATACCACCTTAAGGCGTGGGATTTTGAAATTTTAATTTAATTTTCATGGTGATGGTAAGCATAAACAAAAATCTTTAGAACATTCCTTAAAATTCACTTAGTTGTTTTTGTTGCAATCATAGAATGATTGAAAGTGATGTTCATGTATTTTTAAAAAGTCAACCTTCTAAAAATCAAAATCAATAGCTAGATAAATAACGAGATGATTATAAAACTCTGACACACATCAAACTTCTCTTAGTTAATCTTGCATTTATCATTGTATATCAAGTTCAATATTTTCCAAACATTAAAAGAAAAAAAACAAAAACCTTTGGCAAAAGAAAGGTAAACCCTATATTTAATGAAATAATAATAATAATGCTCAAAAATAAAAAAAATGTTACGCCAAAAAAATTATGGTCTGCTTTATGTTAAAAATACTTGACAACATATTTTAGAAGCCACTATTTGTTTCATAAAAGAGTAATCGTATTTATTGACAGACCATCTTTGTTTACTTTCAATTAATCACTAATATATGTTTTCTAGACTGAAATGTCAGTTTTTAGGGTTGTTATTGTGGATTCTAAATGATTTATATTTGACTCTTTTGAAGTTTCCATAGTGAAACCTTTCTTAACAAATTCAATTAAACGTTGTGACGTAGACGGAGTGTTGCATATAAACAAATTTATTTGACAGATGATTGTAACTCCTTGACAAATACAAAGCAGGCAACCAAACGAAAACGGTCCTAAACATACTACACCATAGGGTACTATATAATAACAAGGATGACTGCAGGCGCTCAGGAAAGAATGTAATATTCGAAAATAATTTATCTATAACCTTAGTTAATAAATACCACTGGCCTACAAACAAAATATTATTTTTAGCTCACCTGGCCGAAAGGCCAAGTGAGCTTTTCTCATCACTTGGCGTCCGGCGTCCGTCGTCGTCCGTCGTCGTCCGTCGTCGTCGTCCTGCGTTAACTTTTACAAAAATCTTCTCCTCTGAAACTACTAGGCCAAATTTAACCAAACTTGGCCACAATCATCATTGGGGTATCTAGTTTAAAAAATGTGTCCGGTGACCCGCCCAATCAACCGAGATGGCCGCCATGGCTAAAAATAGAACATAGGGGTAAAATGCAGTTTTTTGCTTATAACTCAAAAACCTTTAGAGCAAATCTGACTGGGTAAAATTGTTCATCAGGTCAAGATCTATCTACCCTGAAATTTTCAGATGAATCGGACATTCCGTTGTTGGGTTGCTGCCCCTGAAATGGCAATTTTAAGGAAATTTTGCTGTTTTTGGTTATTGTCTTGAATATTATTATAGATAGAGATAAACTGTAAACAGCAATAATGTTCAGCAAAGTAAGATCTACAAATAAGTCAACATGACCAAAATGGTCAATTGACCACTTTAGGAGTTATTGCCCTTTATAGTCAATTTTTAACCATTTTTCGTAAATCTAAGTAATCTTTTAGAAAAATCTTCTCCTCTGAAACTACTGGGCCAAATTTAACCAAACTTAGCCATAATCATCATTGGGGTATTTAGTTAAAAAAATGTGTCCGGTAACTCGGCTATCAATCCAAGATGGCCGCCATGGCTAAAAATAGAACATGGGGGTAAAATGCAGTTTTTGGCTTATAACTCAAAAACCAAAGCATAAAGAGCAAATCTGACAGGAAGTAAAATTGTTGATCAGGTCACGATCTATCTGCCCTGGAATTGTCAGATGAATAGGATAATCGGTTGTTAGGTTGCTGCCCCTGAATTGGTAATTTTGAGGAAATTTTGCTGTTTTTTTGTTATTATCTTGAATATTATTATAGATAGAGAAAAACTGTAAACAGCAATAGTGTTCAGCAAAGTAAGAACTATAAATAAGTCAGTATGACCAAAATAGTCAATTGACCCCCTAAGGAGTTATTGCCCTTCATAGTCAATTTTTAACAATTTTCTTAAAATTTGAAGATTTTCAATAACATTTTCCACAGAAAGTACTGTTATAGATAGAGATAATTGTAATCAGTAAGAATGTTTAGTAAAGTAAGATCTACAAACACATCACCATCACCAAAACACAATTTTGTCATGAATCCATCTGTGTTCATTGTTTAATATTCACATAGACCAAGGTGAGCGACACAGGCTCTTTAAAGCCTCTAGTTTTTATAGCCAAACAATCACTGATTGATTCAAAAGAATTATGTTGCTTTGACAGCTATTTTATCATTCTTCGAGAACATTCCTCTATAAATTCTACATTCTAGCAAGACTGCCTTTTCTTGTTTATAATGGGCGTTTGTTTGTTTGAATTGATCAATATTTTCATTGGGTTGATTATTATTTTGGAAAAAAAAACAAATGTGTTTGCTAAAACTTGTAGTTCTTGCAAGATTTGAAATTGTTAATTCTTGCTACTTGAACATTGAACCTTACAACTTTTTACCATTGGTCAAAGAAAGTACGAACAGAATTTTAGAATCGTATATACATACTGTAGCTGTATAAATTTTCTAAATTTTTAGTACAAATGCATAACTAATAAGATGTGGTATGAGTATCAATGACTAAAATGTCTATTGGAGTTCGAATTACGAAGTTAAAAGCAATTGAAAGTCCTTCTATGCATAAAGGCCTTAAAAAATGGCAAAATTCGTGCCATATAGCTAGTTATAAAAGGCTCAAACATGAAAAACTTGTGACACTATTATATTCAAGCGACAAAAAACAACAACTAACGGCTTACGGATGTACTTAGGTGAGGTTTTGGAATTTGAGTCAAATGTTCGGACTCCTTGGTGTTTTTCCATACAATACAATGTAAAATATTTTGCCCCATAACACCCATTTATTTTTTCATATAAGACTTAATAGCTCATGAAAGGTCATTTACCAAAATTTTAGAAGATTCTTAATTTTCTTTCTTTTGTTTTGAGACCCAATAATACCAATGCAAATATAAGGTAAAAATCCAAGTCAGCCTTTTCCCGCCATATTTTAAATCTCAAATATCTCGAAAAGGAGGTCCATGACCTATCAATATTTCCTTAATTGATGCTCTACCAGCTTATAGTATAAATTTGAACTTCTTAATTTATTAATTTTTACCTAACCTCACCTTAGTACATCCTTAAATTGTATACAATTAACGAAAACAAGTCTGGTGTTAGGGATCACTGCAGACCATTGTGCTGGTGTGTATTAGGATGTGTTATCTGTTTGAGTATGCAAAAAAAAAATATCATAAATATTATGAAGTATATTATTAACAGAATATTTTAATTTTCAGTATTAAGCTCAAGTTAATATACAATTAAAAATTAAATGGGGAATGTGTTCATGGGACAATGATGATGCTTCCGCTATATCATACACAATTAAAAAGGGATTCAACTGCAAAACGTTACAAATGGCGTTACCCGAATTTGTACTAAATCTGATTTGTATGGTAATTACTATTGTGTATAATTTTCATAACTTTTGGTTGAGAACGAAAACGAAAATTAAACAATTATACCATTTGTAAAGGGTTGTAACTCTATCACAGTAAAAGAGACACCACACAAATTATATTTTGTGAAAATAAGCATGGGGTTAGTTTCATAACATCTGCTTAAGGCAAACTAAATTAAGAGAACAGGAACCCCATTGAAATATAAAAGACATCTTCTTGGACCAACCGGCAACCGAAATGCCTATAAAGGACTAGCTTTAAATGAGGAATTTGTTATGTAAATATTTAGAGACATACTTCAACATTTAATCCTTATATTCGTTCATCATTGTTCATTAAGGGGGTTTGGTCAATTTATGACATACATAGCGGAAAAAACAAATAATGACTGAAAGACCACCAACAGTCTACCACTCATAGAGTATTATAAAGTGAACAATTAAAACGAACCAGATCAAAACAAAGTATGAACTTGGGAATTTCGAAGGAGTAACCAGCTATATATGTGACATTTTTAGTTTTTACTAAAGTAATTACCACGTTAGTCTCGTTATCATATATCGTGTACCCAGACAAAAGGTCAAACGACATAATGTTCAACCAAATCTCGTCGTCTTTTTCGTGAAGATGACCCTTACCTAATAACCCTCTTCCCGATTTTTCTGACATAAGAATCCTGACAGGTGTGATTTTGAAGATAAGGCCATTTCGTCGTCCTCTGTGACATAGATAATAAATGCTAATCAAATTATGTATGGCGTTCTCGTCAAACATTCCAAGAAATAAGTCCTTATACATGTTATAATCGGACAAAGTTTAACGTAACTCAACCAGGGAAGTGAATGGAGAACAACTGTCCTAATCATGACTATGTTTAGACCGTTTCTAAAAAAAATTGAGTTACACTGATATTATAGCTTATGAAACCTCCTACTTGTGCACATAATCTCATCAAAAATAGAAGCAACAAATACTACAAGTATTATTTTACCTGTGAGATAGTTACGTAATATGCATGCGTTATTGGAATGTTGCTACACAGAAATGGAAAATTGTTAACTAGAAATTCTTGGTCTTTTCAAAGTATAACAATAGTCAATTATTAAGGCTGACTTAAATGTACTTTTGATAACTATTAAATGTATCGATGATATCTTTCATTTATCATGTTTATCATCATATGGTAGATGCGTTTTAAAAACGACTGTGCAGTGTTAAAAAAATATATGTTCTTTATGAAACATGTGATAGACCCAAGTATAAAGTTTACCTGATATGAATATAAGCAAGGTCGGCAAAGGGAACACCACAGTTGATGCCAATAGTAAAAGATGCGATCAAAACAAATATGGTATAAATAATAAAACGTTTGATATTGTCGGTTTTAAATTTTTGTGTATATTCATATCACAGTGGTTTTCACAAAACAAAATAATTTGTCTCTTATCAAGTCAATTCAACGTTACTGTAAATATGACTTATCACCGAATTACTATTAATCATGACTATAAACAATAGGTGAAACTAGTATAGAAGAATTTGCTCACCCTTACAGAGAACCTTATAGTTTCCCAGTTTTGTAGTCGTATGTATGTCTTTTGTTTTCTATATAGTGTTTTGTGGACTTGTTTGTTTTTGGGGGTTTTTTTTTGCCACTGCGTTGCGATATTCTCCCAAGTTTTAAATATTCCTTTGGTGGCTTTCCTCGATTTCATTTGGCCTGCTTTTTATGAAACAAAGATCAACTTATTTCCATTTGTCTGTAAGTTATAAATATACTATTGTAAATGGTAGAACATTCACAGGATTGTATAATGTTGCTAGAATTAAGTACAAGAGAGTACCGACTGCAAAAATTCCTGCATTAAACGTAAATGATATGACTGAAGGTTTTTGTTTTTGTTGCTCAGACCGTCAGGATTCCATTGTGACCTTCAATCATTTGTACTAGTTACAGTTCAATAACCTTAAGTAGTCTTATGTTTGTACTTTATATTTCTTGTTATAGCTTTGAAAAATTTATTTAACCTCTTGTTTGAAATAATTCTTCAATTGTTTAACCGGTAAGGTTTTCCAAATCAAAGTTATGAAAGTTGTGAACTTATATTTTTTGATATGCATGTTAATGCACATAACAATAATGTTTGCATGTATAGTTCGCGCTCTTTATGTCATATACCTTGATCAGAACCGCTCAAATCCAAACAGTTATTGTTATATAAAGTCAGGTCGACTTTGCCTAAGAAGATGACACCATTAGTTTCTCAATATTTTCTTATATCAAAAGGGATTTTAAGAAATGATTGCTAAAAAAGTATTTCAGGACCAAAGTATTGAGTACTTACCTGTTGTTACTCTTAAAACCTAATCAATAGTATAAAAACAGTATATAGTACCTTGAACATTTTGAATTTACTAAGTTTGTTATATTTACTTTTCTGCATCAGTACTAATTTACATTGTTGGACGATCATTGTGATGATCATACAGTATGCCATTAAGTATCAATGAGCTATGACAAATTAATTCTACCTAATTTCTAATTCAGAAAATCTAAAATTTATGTTTTTGAGATGTTTAGGTATTTCTGATATATGAATTTGTATAACATAGACTATCTCTCTTTTTTATCATTATTTACTTTTTTATGAGCAACATTGATATATCTAGTCAACACATTTTCCTATAAACACACTTTGTACATTGTATCAGTGTCATGTCATCTATTCTAGTTTTCTGTATACGTTAACACTATCATCAGGAAAATAACCGTCGTGGTATGTGAACAAACATTTTGAATCTTTATTATAAGTGATCTTTTCATACGCGTTACGGGCGTCTTCTGGTGACATTATGATTTTAATGTTTTTCCCGTCACTATCAGCCAGCCATATCACACCATTTTTAATGAAAATTATATTGCCAATGTCATCAGTTGTAATATCTTCAGGATGGAACGGGAAACGTTCAAAATCATACAAACTGCCATTAGTAAAGTCAAAACATGACACAGTTTTTACTGAGTCAAACTTGTTGTAAACACATAACATCTTATCGTTGTTCACAGAATGAAGTATATCAACACTTGGTATGTTCACCACTCTCTGTATTTGTCCTGATAAATCCATTAATCGTATTGCATCAGAGAAAGCCACGTATATTATATTAATTCTACAATTTATTCCACCTGTCATTTTCGTTTCTTCGGGAGTTCTTAAATCCGTCAATGTGGTGGAAGCTTGGATAGTCAAAATGTGTATCAGGTTATTACTAGGTACTGTAACTGCTATCTTGCAAGCGTTGATACATGCTATCCGACTGTTTTCTTTGTCCATTGTTATGGACAAAGAATTAATCAATATTCCTCTCAAGTTATAAGTACACATATTGTCAATGTGCAATATCGCTACAAGGTCAGCCGCCATGAATTTGAAATCAACTATCCTGGAATAAGTGGATTGTGTCCATGAATCTGCTAGTTTATATCCGCGTAAAATTTCGGGTCGATAGAAATAATTATGATTTTTGTTTTTCATTCGATGTTCTATCACACAATTATCGCAGCTGAATATCTGACAGTCCTTGCAGTAGCAAGAAATATGACTATCATCCTTAGTTTGACAGTTATTGCACCTAAAAAATATAACAAAAATTATATTGTCTCAATTCAAGAGCTAATATTATTGATTCTCTGCAGTCACAAGAGACAAATGCGTAACTGCATAAAGGTTAAAAAAAATTATGGCGATACCATCTATATCCGCTAAACAATAAAGATTTTCCTTTGGAATATTAAGTCATATTTTACAACAGATCACCTATTATTTAAAAAAAAACTGTGAATGCAATCACACATTTATTGTCTTCCAAGGGTTCAGAATAAAATAACGGGTGTAAGGTTTATATCATATTGCACATACAGGTAATAGTTATCATAGACAGCCAAAATCAGCACTTCGGAAATCAATAACCAACATCATGGTAAATAGACGCATACAGACATTGTACAGATCACTACATAGATAACTGAAAAAAGAACATTGTGACATCATTTAAAATATTGAAATTGTACAAATGAAACATATACCGATAAATAAAATCAACTAAGTTTGTATTGACATGCAAATCAATAAACAAATTCTTAATGGAGAAGAAATTACTTATTTATTTACCAATAGGAACTCTATTTTCAATACATCGATGCATGCATAAGCAATTAATCCATGATTGAATGTTAAATTCAGAATGAGCAAAAACCTTTGACTGGAATTAAATCTCATTCTGGTTATAGTACGCTTGCATTTATTTGCAATTTCGTATAATTTTTTATAGGAACATCTAACGCTTTTATACAGCTTGTAACTCGTCCCTTTAATGCACACATAATATATATAAACTAATGGTGAATTATTGGATAAATACGAGTGTTCATGTTGCGAAATTGACTGTTACGGTGTATGTAAAATTTGATATAATAGATGACTTCAGTCAAGATGTTCTTGTCAGTACTAATAAAAAAACTGTTTAAGATAAAGAGACTTCCTAAATTTGCGAGATGTGTACATAAATTTATGACGTTAACACTGTCTTTGTGATAACCGTGTATCGATATTTAAACGTCATTCGTTTTATCATTATAACGTGGATTTTTTAGAAGCCACCAACACATCCAACTGATAACAACTGTCATATTCCTGACTTGGTACAGCATTTTCTTATGTAGAAAATGGTGGATTAAACAGTAATGGTTTTATAACTATGAAATACTCTTACCTGTATGACAGCCACATACAATTACATTATATTGACAACGATGATGTGTGAAGAAAACAAACAGACATAATGGGTAAAAATGTAAAACAAAACGGGGTAAAGCAGCCAACATCGGTTATGATCTTAACACTTTAAAACAAAGAAATATGTACGAAATAAACAACACAAAAAGACGTACAGACAAAACCCAATTTTTGATTTCATATACGTTCGTCTCAATAAGATTTGTCTACCGTAAAATCATAAATAGCATGAGACATTCCTCTACTGGCAGCAAAATTCATATGCGATATTAAAAAACTATCTTTAATAGGTATTGGGCCTCCTCATCTAAATCTTTGTAAGTGAACTCATATTTGATGTATGAAAAAAGTATCATTAAATCATTTGAAATTACTGAACTCAATTTAGTAAAGTGATGTTAATGATAACAAAAGTATTGTAATGCACAAACCTCACACAATCTAAATCATATATAATATCATGAATAAGAAAGCCTATCAGTTGCAAAATCTTTTTACCGGGTTTTAAATTATATGAACGGTTCAAATCCCGTCGATTCAGGATCTTAAATCAGGGAAGGGCCGTTCTTATTTCAAAAATATGTCAGGGCAATTGCAATTTTGTCTTAAGTATAAGAAATTAGGTCAGCATTAAAAACCATCAATAAAAATCAATTATCAAGCGATCATAAAAATATCAATGATATATCTTTAATAAACCACGCCTTTAATCAGATATTTCAATACAAAAGTTAAAATTGATCGAAAAAAAATTGTTATTCAACTATTTATAACCGCAAAACGAAAAATAGCGTGTATTTAGTGCTCATGAATTTTGAATCATCAATTTATTTCAATCACAAAGTTGTCAAAGACACTGCAATCTGCCCGAAAAAGGGTTTTCAGTTGTTTGTACAGTACATATGGTATATACATCAGATATTATTTGGAAGAGAACGTGAAAAAAATCGGAAGAAGGTGATGATTTTAGAGGGAATTTAAGGTGATATGGGAGTCCAAAATAAAAATGATAGAATTTGTTTATACTTTGCCAAAACGTAGTATCTATTGATATATGTTTAAAAATGTTATAAAAATGATAGGTCACCGCGCATTTTCTCAAGCTACAGGGCGTGACAAAATGACACATTTTGTTTGGATTTACAGGAAAAAACACAATATTGTGATTAGAAACTAAACAAAATGATAGAATTGTTAAATACTTAAGAAAAGATAGCTTTCAGATAATGCTTTGTGAATATCAAAAGAAAAGATAGGGTCACCGTACGTTTTTTCCGGCTAAAATACAAAATAGGAAAATTCCATGTAGAATCCTTCAGAAAATGCACTGTTTTAGAGTTACCTCCCCTTAAAATGCCAATTTAATTTATTTTTAAGAACAACCAAAAATAATCATCATTTGCAAAAATATCAAAATTTATAAGTTATATTCTTATAAATTGATACTTTTAAATGAAAATTCACATTAAATATCTGCATTCCTGCATCACATTTTACTAACTTGATAGAAAGTCTGGACCTTTGGTTCTCTGTTTTTTTACAATCCAAGATGGAGGAAGACACCCATACCACCTTAAGGCGTGGGATTTTGAAATTTTAATTTAATTTTCATGGTGATGGTAAGCATAAACAAAAATCTTTAGAACATTCCTTAAAATTCACTTAGTTGTTTTTGTTGCAATCATAGAATGATTGAAAGTGATGTTCATGTATTTTTAAAAAGTCAACCTTCTAAAAATCAAAATCAATAGCTAGATAAATAACGAGATGATTATAAAACTCTGACACACATCAAACTTCTCTTAGTTAATCTTGCATTTATCATTGTATATCAAGTTCAATATTTTCCAAACATTAAAAGAAAAAAAACAAAAACCTTTGGCAAAAGAAAGGTAAACCCTATATTTAATGAAATAATAATAATAATGCTCAAAAATAAAAAAAATGTTACGCCAAAAAAATTATGGTCTGCTTTATGTTAAAAATACTTGACAACATATTTTAGAAGCCACTATTTGTTTCATAAAAGAGTAATCGTATTTATTGACAGACCATCTTTGTTTACTTTCAATTAATCACTAATATATGTTTTCTAGACTGAAATGTCAGTTTTTAGGGTTGTTATTGTGGATTCTAAATGATTTATATTTGACTCTTTTGAAGTTTCCATAGTGAAACCTTTCTTAACAAATTCAATTAAACGTTGTGACGTAGACGGAGTGTTGCATATAAACAAATTTATTTGACAGATGATTGTAACTCCTTGACAAATACAAAGCAGGCAACCAAACGAAAACGGTCCTAAACATACTACACCATAGGGTACTATATAATAACAAGGATGACTGCAGGCGCTCAGGAAAGAATGTAATATTCGAAAATAATTTATCTATAACCTTAGTTAATAAATACCACTGGCCTACAAACAAAATATTATTTTTAGCTCACCTGGCCGAAAGGCCAAGTGAGCTTTTCTCATCACTTGGCGTCCGGCGTCCGTCGTCGTCCGTCGTCGTCGTCCTGCGTTAACTTTTACAAAAATCTTCTCCTCTGAAACTACTAGGCCAAATTTAACCAAACTTGGCCACAATCATCATTGGGGTATCTAGTTTAAAAAATGTGTCCGGTGACCCGCCCAATCAACCGAGATGGCCGCCATGGCTAAAAATAGAACATAGGGGTAAAATGCAGTTTTTTGCTTATAACTCAAAAACCTTTAGAGCAAATCTGACTGGGTAAAATTGTTCATCAGGTCAAGATCTATCTACCCTGAAATTTTCAGATGAATCGGACATTCCGTTGTTGGGTTGCTGCCCCTGAAATGGCAATTTTAAGGAAATTTTGCTGTTTTTGGTTATTGTCTTGAATATTATTATAGATAGAGATAAACTGTAAACAGCAATAATGTTCAGCAAAGTAAGATCTACAAATAAGTCAACATGACCAAAATGGTCAATTGACCACTTTAGGAGTTATTGCCCTTTATAGTCAATTTTTAACCATTTTTCGTAAATCTAAGTAATCTTTTAGAAAAATCTTCTCCTCTGAAACTACTGGGCCAAATTTAACCAAACTTAGCCATAATCATCATTGGGGTATTTAGTTAAAAAAATGTGTCCGGTAACTCGGCTATCAATCCAAGATGGCCGCCATGGCTAAAAATAGAACATGGGGGTAAAATGCAGTTTTTGGCTTATAACTCAAAAACCAAAGCATAAAGAGCAAATCTGACAGGAAGTAAAATTGTTGATCAGGTCACGATCTATCTGCCCTGGAATTGTCAGATGAATAGGATAATCGGTTGTTAGGTTGCTGCCCCTGAATTGGTAATTTTGAGGAAATTTTGCTGTTTTTTTGTTATTATCTTGAATATTATTATAGATAGAGAAAAACTGTAAACAGCAATAGTGTTCAGCAAAGTAAGAACTATAAATAAGTCAGTATGACCAAAATAGTCAATTGACCCCCTAAGGAGTTATTGCCCTTCATAGTCAATTTTTAACAATTTTCTTAAAATTTGAAGATTTTCAATAACATTTTCCACAGAAAGTACTGTTATAGATAGAGATAATTGTAATCAGTAAGAATGTTTAGTAAAGTAAGATCTACAAACACATCACCATCACCAAAACACAATTTTGTCATGAATCCATCTGTGTTCATTGTTTAATATTCACATAGACCAAGGTGAGCGACACAGGCTCTTTAAAGCCTCTAGTTTTTATAGCCAAACAATCATTGATTGATTCAAAAGAATTATGTTGCTTTGACAGCTATTTTATCATTCTTCGAGAACATTCCTCTATAAATTCTACATTCTAGCAAGACTGCCTTTTCTTGTTTATAATGGGCGTTTGTTTGTTTGAATTGATCAATATTTTCATTGGGTTGATTATTATTTTGGAAAAAAAAACAAATGTGTTTGCTAAAACTTGTAGTTCTTGCAAGATTTGAAATTGTTAATTCTTGCTACTTGAACATTGAACCTTACAACTTTTTACCATTGGTCAAAGAAAGTACGAACAGAATTTTAGAATCGTATATACATACTGTAGCTGTATAAATTTTCTAAATTTTTAGTACAAATGCATAACTAATAAGATGTGGTATGAGTATCAATGACTAAAATGTCTATTGGAGTTCGAATTACGAAGTTAAAAGCAATTGAAAGTCCTTCTATGCATAAAGGCCTTAAAAAATGGCAAAATTCGTGCCATATAGCTAGTTATAAAAGGCTCAAACATGAAAAACTTGTGACACTATTATATTCAAGCGACAAAAAACAACAACTAACGGCTTACGGATGTACTTAGGTGAGGTTTTGGAATTTGAGTCAAATGTTCGGACTCCTTGGTGTTTTTCCATACAATACAATGTAAAATATTTTGCCCCATAACACCCATTTATTTTTTCATATAAGACTTAATAGCTCATGAAAGGTCATTTACCAAAATTTTAGAAGATTCTTAATTTTCTTTCTTTTGTTTTGAGACCCAATAATACCAATGCAAATATAAGGTAAAAATCCAAGTCAGCCTTTTCCCGCCATATTTTAAATCTCAAATATCTCGAAAAGGAGGTCCATGAACTATCAATATTTCCTTAATTGATGCTCTACCAGCTTATAGTATAAATTTGAACTTCTTAATTTATTAATTTTTACCTAACCTCACCTTAGTACATCCTTAAATTGTATACAATTAACGAAAACAAGTCTGGTGTTAGGGATCACTGCAGACCATTGTGCTGGTGTGTATTGGGATGTGTTATCTGTTTGAGTATGCAAAAAAAAAATATCATAAATATTATGAAGTATATTATTAACAGAATATTTTAATTTTCAGTATTAAGCTCAAGTTAATATACAATTAAAAATTAAATGGGGAATGTGTTCATGGGACAATGATGATGCTTCCGCTATATCATACACAATTAAAAAGGGATTCAACTGCAAAACGGTACAAATGGCGTTACCCGAATTTGTACTAAATCTGATTTGTATGGTAATTACTATTGTGTATAATTTTCATAACTTTTGGTTGAGAACGAAAACGAAAATTAAACAATTATACCATTTGTAAAGGGTTGTAACTCTATCACAGTAAAAGAGACACCACACAAATTATATTTTGTGAAAATAAGCATGGGGTTAGTTTCATAACATCTGCTTAAGGCAAACTAAATTAAGAGAACAGGAACCCCATTGAAATATAAAAGACATCTTCTTGGACCAACCGGCAACCGAAATGCCTATAAAGGACTAGCTTTAAAACATGCATTCTAATTGCAATAATGACGCTGATAGTTATCAAAACTAATTGCAAGCTATTCGTACAGTACGATGATGCCATTTAACAAATTAGACAGTTGGACTCATTTGTCCTTTACCCTCTCTGATGTTCATTGATAACGATAGATTTAGGCATTTAGTCGATTATGACAGATGTCATTTACATACAAGGTTGGCAAAAAAGTGGTCAATACTAGTATTGACCAGGCCAGCGCTAATAACGGTAAATACCGGGAAATACTGGCAAATACCGGCAAATACTGGTCGATTGAATTTTTGGATGGACATTACTATAACGACCACTCTCTACCTGGTCAATTACTGTTTGTAATGAAATAATGAAATTCTTAAAAGTCATTTAAAATGCTTCATTCTATTTTTATTGTAAATTCTTAATAAAAAAAATGAATTACAATGACTTATTTGTACAAAAGAAAAAAACTGTTTTGTCCCTGCCAAGGGAAATTGTCATTTGACTTTGACACTGACTATATCATTGCAATCATTACATTTTTGCAATGGTTTTGTCGATGTCTTCTTATTTATATTGTATAAAAGTTCTAAATAGAATCTTTAGATTTCAGTTTGGAGTTTAAAGTTTATATGAAGTGGTTATACATTGTGTATGTGAAAATTTATTCTATGTAAAAGTAAAATTTACAGCACATGATATATTTTTTTGTATACACCGTAAATTACAGAAGCCATAAGCAAATGATTATAAGCGAAGAGGATCTTCAGCTTCATACCATCTATTTGCTGTAGGAAGATGATTTTTGTCTTACAGTTTTAAATAGACAGGAAACATTTTATTGTTTAAATCTTTAAATATCCCGTTTATTACTTTCAACCCATGTTTTGTCAAAAATTATAGGGGACTGTTGTTTGAGTAATTAAAATCATCACACCTTGTAATGCCAAGTGATGTCATATATATGACACCTGTAACTTAATTTACCTGTAAAAATTATGCATTTTCAATAAAAAATAATATCTGGATTTTTAAATGTTGAAATCACTAATTAAGTCTTAAAATATCTTTAGTATGCAATATCATAGTCATTATGGACTGAATTTGAAGGTTTAAGTGTTAAAGATGAATAAAACATATTAAATACATTCATTTATATCAGCTGAAACAGGCTTAAAGATAAATAATTAAATATATTTTACTTGTTATCATGATTTTACTTCAATAAATAATAAAAACCACCATGAAAATTTCAATTGACCAGTATTTGCCAGTATTGACCACTTGAAGAGTATTGTCCAGGGCGGTAAATACCGATAAATAACACTGGTAAATACCGCCCAACCTTGTTTACATACGATTGATAAAAGAAACATTTTAATGAGGAAAGTATTGAATGGAAACCCATGATTGCTTTGGTTAATATAGGAACACTTACTTTATAGCGGGATTTTGGTCAACATCCAGAAACCCTACAACACAATACGAATATTTTACGTAAATTGCTTTGGTATATTACAACATTGTATGAATGTGAGAGATGAGCAAACCAATTGTGCATGTTATCTAAATATAAAACCATAGTCCTTAATACACTCATTGAAAACTAACTATTGAATATGTTATGGTGACCGTGTTATCAAAAGATAAAAACCTTTGCTGCATCCCTTTAAAAGTTAAACAAACTTTGGTAGGAAGTATGTAAATGTAGAATCTTATAACTAACAGGATATGAATGTTTATTTTTATGGTGACGTTGTTTATCAGCGTATGAATTGAGATATGATCCATTTAATCTTATTTGAACCTTTACAGGTTTTTCAACTTCCTGGTTGTAATAACTATGACTATTTCCTTTTACTTGGTACTAACATATGTATTTTATAGTGAGTGATATGCATATATATATTTAAACATCGATTGCCCTCTGTAAACAACCTGTTTAGTGTTATACTATATTTTGGCATTGTACAAGGATGATTACTATTCTTTAATATTTGGCTTTTAACAACCTTTCAAACACAGAAATTATCTTTATTTAGTTAGTTGTGTCAATAAGACCAAACTCATTTACATGACTATATATACAATGTCTCCCTTCTGAAATTGGAATATCTCTAAGCATATTTTGTTCAAATCTGGCTTTCTTTACATTGCATATCAAACTTATGTTGACTTCAAGAAAAATCAAACCTTTTTAAAGAGGTTAAGACATAAATATAATTTTTTTGTAGTTTCTTTAACATTTGAACCGAATAAAACCTACGCTTTTTTAACGATTTTATTTCGTAAGTAATTGATTAAGAACTAATACGACTATTCTGTAATAAGTATTTCACTTTCGGCTCAATTATTCCCCTTCCAACAATCCCCACCTTCAACAATAATACACATAGTTTTGACTAGGAGACAGAATCCTGTTTATCATACCATTTTGTTCATTTATTTTGGATAAAAAAAAAATCCGATCTTTAATACCTTTTTTTATGTTATTTTTTTACACATGAATATGATGAGATGTTGTTTGATTAGAAATGAGATACCTGTTTATGCGGGATAAAGGTGTAAACAACGGGTCATCATATTGATTTGCATTACACTAATATCGTACAGCTAACAAAAACAAAACACAAAAGAAATGCAAATTATTGCATCTAGAAAAAGGGCAATCCATGGAATACTGATTCGGAACATGAACACAAACAGTATGTCCGGGTTAGACATGTGTTTAAGTGGTCAATACATATTCTGACCTAGGACAGCGGAGTGACAGATAATCACTTAATTGCGTAAAGAGGTCACAAGCATTAAAACAACTAATAGAAAAAAAAGACATAAAAAGTAAAATCACCAAAAAAAACTCCTAGGAAAATTCAAAACGAAATGTCCCTAATTAAATGGCAAAATCAAAAGCCAAAGCACATCAAACTTAAAACAAAAACTGTCATATTCCTGCCTTACAAGAGGCGATAGTTGCTTGCACATCGTTTCATTCTAGCTACGCCCTTGATGGTCAACTAACATTAGGGCACACTTAGTTTGAAAGTTTTCAGATAAGGTACCCGAGATCTAGTGTTCACAAAGTGTCATGGTGCTACAGTAGACCAAAAAATGTAAAATACGGTCACACATGCAAAACTAATGTCAAGTTGAAATGCCAGGATTTTTTAATTTGTTGGTTTACGGATCCGCCCATTTCCAGAATAAATATAAAATTGACTTTTCATGCTTTTCATGCTTTTTTATGCCTGCCAACCCTATCAAATGCATTATCCCTGAAAAATAATTAAAATAATTTTTTTTTATGAAATTAAATGCATTAATCACTAACAAAATTGATTTGTTTTATAGGTATATAGGCAAAGCATATTAGAATGAAAGACAAGAATACAAAAATTATCATAGAACAATAAATTTGTTTTTGTTGTTGTTAAATGTCACAAACTGTATAGTTTATATGGCAATAAAACTTTGAATTGAATTGAATTGAATAACATTATAACAGGATGTATGAATACAGAGACATGTCATTTGTATAAAAATGGCATATAGACAAAGCATTTTAGAAAAAATAAAACACAAAAATACAAAAGTACATAGTCACGTCAAATGAATACCACTAGAAACAGACTCAACAGTTAAATTAATATTAATAAGGACAAATAAAATAATACTACTATACGTTATTAAGGTAGATGAGGTGTCTAAATTATAATCCATAGAATTTTTTGATAATTTGCCAAAATGTAGTTTATAACCTGCTTGTTTCAAAACATTAATTAAAAAATTGGGTCACCGGACTTATTTTCACACTACAGGTTGTGCAAAATTGTCAGATTTAGTATAGAATATGCATGGAAACCCCAATTTTCCTCATTAAAACGAAAACTACACCATAGAATTTTTAGATGAAATATGAGAAGATGGCTGCAATATTATTCTTTCAGATAAGAAAAAGAAAAATGGGGGTCACCGAACTCGTTTTCTTGCTACATAATAAAATGGGTAAATTCCTAACACATTCTATTGTAAAAATAACACAATCTGAATTATCTGCCCTTGCATTTGAGTTATCTCCGCTTATTTGGCGAAGTTGGGAAAATTTGAATCAAACAAAAGTATACAGTTAATGGTAAAATACAACCATAAATATGATAAAATATTGCATTTTCTATATTATAATGAAAAATCGTACACATGAATTACCTACTTATCTCAAAATTTGCACATTTTATCAAAGATATAGACCTTGTTTCCTGGTATTTCAAAATCCAAAATGGAGGAAGACACCCTATCTACCTTAAGATAATAAAAAAAACGTCAGAACCCAGAATCTATACTTCAAGACCATCGTGTATTATTTGTGAAGTTGATACTGAAATTTTATCAACAAGATCGTGATACCTTATATATTGATCTTTATGATAACACACGACTTTTATCGTACAGGTACCAAAACAAAACACAAGTTATTGTATTTGGAAAAAAATGACAATTCGTGGAACACTGACTCGGAACAGGTACACATTTCGTATCCCAGGCATAGATACCCTTAGCTCTCGTTTGCCAAACTTTTTGGAATTTTGGGTCATCGATGCTCTTCAACTTTGTATTTGGTTGGCTTTCTAACATTTTTTATCTGAGCGTCACTGATGAGTCTTATATAGACGAAACATGCGTCTTGTGTATAAAATGATTATCCTGGTACCACCTTTGATAACTATTGGAGCGGTGTCACTGCTGGTGGACGTTTCGTCCCCGAAGGTATCACCAGCAATTCGATGTTCACATGAATATCAATTACAAGGCCATTTTTATAAATTTACTGTTTGCAAAAGTATGAATAATTCGAATAATAAGGGTTTTTGTACACCAGACATAGATAACCTTAGCCGTATTTGGAACAACTTTCTTTGAATTTTGGGTCATAAATGCTCTTCAACTTTGTACTTAATTGGCTTTCTTTCTATTTTGATCTGAGTTTCATTGAAGAGTCTTATGTAGATTAAACGTCCGTCTGGCGTATTTAATTATAAGCCTGGTACCTTTTTTTCTATTTTTTGCTTTTTTTTAAATTTTAAACATATTTTAATCACCTGTTACATCAACCCTAAGTTACCCAGGGATGCAACTAAATGGCCCCCGATTTTTACAGGCTCATTTGTCGGGGAAAAAACAAATGAGAAAAAAACCTTCCATTTTAAATAATTATGCAACCTCACACCAAATAGAATCATTTGAATATAATATTCATCCTTTCGGGTTTTTTTTCTCTCAGAGGAGCTAGCTGCATTCATTTATAAGCAGTTCAAATTTCATAGCACTTCAAACCGTTCTTTTGTTATACTAATTTATATTTACATTGAATTTCTGGTCGAGTGATCTATTCCCACGTGCTATTCGTTAAAAAAAACTTAAAGGAAGTGTGTAGTTCTTTTATAAAAGTTGGACTTTAGATTGTGTTTCCAAAAAAAAAAGTGTATTTCAAATATATGGTGAGTAAATATTTGCTTATAATATGTACCTGTTGATACTACATGTCATTGTTACAAGTATTTAAATATATACAAAATTTACATACCAAATAGAAAATACATAACACTTAAAGGGAGTTGACAGTAATGTATAAGAGCATTTATTTAGTATTCAAAAGGTCATTACACTGGCTTGGTCACTCACAAAAATATATTTATATAACAAAAGTGTCGAACATAGTAGAAAAGGCTTCATTGTTCGTATGTAGTTTAAAGGATTTGAACAAGAATTGGGTCTCATGTTTTAGCATACTAGTATTGAAAACCATCGATTTACTTATCTCTTTCTTAGTACCTTTAATAACAATACACACACCGTATATCAGGGTTAAAAACATATGTGTAAGTGCCAATTCATATCCCGAAAAAGTCTCCTTAAAGTTTATGATGTTTTAACGCTACTTTTAAGCACCGTATTTAGGCTATTTTGTAGCGACCAGTATTTATTGGTTTATAAAGCCGGAGAGTCCGGAGAAAACCACCAAACTTTGATAGGAAAACTGACAATCCTAGTCAATTAAGATTGGAGTCGAGTGCACCCACACGAGCGGGGTTCGAACACACAACCTCAGTGTTGACTGGCTAGTGATTACAATAGTAACTACTTAAGACATTTCGGCCACCGAGTCCCAAACTGCAATACAAAGTTACACTGTAATATACTACATGTAGTATGTATTGCAAATTTCTCGTTGCATTGAAGACCTGTTGGTGACCTTCTGCTGTTGTCTGCTCTATGGTCGGGTTGTTGTCTCTTTGGCAAATTCCCCATTTCCATTCTCAATTTTAAATTTAGTTTGTATTGCAAAGTCCATCATCTTAAAAACTATATTTCCTGCATGAAGTGATCGGAAAACCATTTCAGTCAATATTTATCAGAGAAACACTTATTTTTAGTAACACAAGTTGACATTTTTATTGATAATTAGTCTCTATTTATAGTTTTTTGAATAAATGATTTATTTCTAATGAAAATCAAAAACAAATTATAAAACAAAACTATTGATTTAATTTCTACTCACTTATGTCAGTACCATAACCCTCATCGGTGGTTGTAAACTCATCCTGTATACAAAATTTAAATTTGACTAAAGTACTCATGATACTTGTAGAGACATAAACAATAGATATTAAGAACATAATAGAAATATATTACTTTTAAGTGATTTTTTTCTTAATAAATTCCGTAATCGATTTAGCAAATAAAAAAACTATTTACATATAATTTATACATAGAGAACAACCCTTAATGACTTCAGTATTTTATCTGGTGAATTATTGCGACTACATACAATTCAAATAGTTAATTTTTACCATCGATATTTATCAAATATATGTCTATTATAATTTAAAAAATGAACTTATGTATGCCTCAGATAAATAAGCATGGAAAATAAGTAACATCACATTCAATATCTTCTAATAATTTGGTAACTGTGTAAAATTACCTCATTATGAATTACAACTTTTAATTTCGCAATCAACTTAGTTCTCTTCCTTTTCTCCTTTAAAAGGTTATTCAGTATTGCTTGTTCATTCTTTGGCCTTATTTGGAATAATGGTCTTCCTATCCACTAAATCAAAATGATATTTCAATTCAATATAAGAACTACGTATAAGTAAAGTTCTATGTATACATTAGTTTGTTCTTCTGGAAAGACAAACACAAACTAACGGACTGTTACTGTTTGGTTCTATTGATGTATGACTACAAAACTGAAACTTCCTAAAACTTCTAACTTTCTAATTTCAGATTTTGAATGCTTTATGATGATAATTTCCTTGTGCTAATACTCTTCATCAAGTATAAGTGATGCGTGCTTGTGAACCGTTACTTAAAATATCACATTTACAGGTAATTGTTGTTAAATACTTAAATATGATTGCAACTCAAAAACACCAAGAACAAACTTAAATCCAGAAATCAGTAGAACAGTAGATGTCATCAATGTACACACACTTGTTTTTCTTATAATGGTAAGAGTGCAATGATACATCTTTTATATACACGAATCAATATCATGTGACTTTTTTTCCGTGGCGACATATCCACAACAATGAGACTCTTTGAATCTGCATTATACTAGTACATGTAACTAATATCCCGTATATTAATGTAACTAACCTTATCTTTTTATTTATCCTTGTGCAAAAAAATGTTTTGAAGCTCTCCAGTTTGTTTCCGTCAGAAGGATTTAAACCAACAAACAGTCTTAACTTTCATTTCCATATAAAATGATGATGTCACTCAGTTACCCACATTGTTATGACTGCTAGCATTTAAAAGGGTAGACATGGCATATGGGAGACAACTCTTACACGTGTAATGAAAGTTATTTGTGCGTTTTAACATAGCAGTATTTTAAACAGTGATCAACCATTTATGTTGTTTACAATTGGCTGTGAGAATTATGCAAACAAATCCAGTTAACTGTACATGTTAAACACCACCAAGCATTAAATTAAAAAAATTCTTTTTTAAGGATCAATAAGGTAAAATTGAGAATGGAAATGGGGAATGTGTCAAAGAGACAACAACCCGCCCAAATAAAAAACAACAGCAGAGGGTCACCAACAGGTCTTCAATGTAGCGAGAAATTCCCGCACCCGGAGGCGTCCTTCAGCTGGCCCCTAAACAAATATATATTAGTCCAGTGATAATGAACGCCATACTAATTTCCAAATTGTACACAAGAAACTAAAATTTAAATAATACAAGACTAACAAAGGCCAGAGGCTCCTGACTTGGGACAGGCGCAAAAATGCGGCGGGGTTAAACATGTTTGTGAGATCTCAACCCTCCCCCTATACCTCTAACCAATGTAGTAAAGTAAACGCATAAAATACGCACATTAAAATTCAGTTCAAGAGAAATCCGAGTCTGATGTCAGAAGATGTAACCAAAGAAAATAAACAAAATGACAATAATACATAAATAACAACAGACTACTAGCAGTTAACTGACATGCCAGCTCCAGACTTCAACTAAACTGACTGAAAGATTATGATTTCATCATATGAACATCAGGCACAATCCTTCCCGTTAGGGGTTTAGTATCATACCATCATAACATATATGAGAAGAACATAACCCGTGTCATGCCAACAACTGTTTTTAGAATAAATGTGTTTAGTTCCGATGCAAAGACCTTATCAATGACTCAATATTAACGCCAAAATATGCAATCTTTAATGACTTGACAACAGTATCGTAATTATATCCCTTCTTAATAAGTCTATTCAATGGTTTTGTAAGTTTCTGAGGTGAATACTGACACCTTTGTGCTTTATAAAGAATATTACCATAAAAAATTGGATGTGAAATACCTGAACGTATTAAAAGTCTGCATGTTGAGCTATATTTACGAATAATGTCTTTATACCGATGATAAAATTTAGTAAATGTTTTGACTAGTTTGTGATATCGAAAACCCTGGTGTAATAATTTTTCAGTAATACATAAATTTCTCTCGTTAAAATCTAAAACATTGTTACATACACGAGCGAATCGTACAAGTTGAGATATATAAACACCGTAAGATGGTGACAAGGGAACGTCACCATCTAAAAACGGATAATTAACGATAGGAAATGAAAAATCATCCCTTTTATCATAAATTTTAGTATTCAGCTTTCCATTAGTGATATAGATATCAAGATCGAGAAAAGGGCAGTGGTCATTGTTAGTATTAGCTTTATTTAAAGTAGGATGAATAGGTAGAAAATTACCATTCATACGTTAAATGCTTTAAAAAGTCACCAATGTACTTAGGGGTTCTGGAACGACTATACTGACTATAGTGTCCTGTGGCATCATTTAGGAAAAAACTTGGACGGATTATGAATTCTGTTTAAATATGCAGTTATATGGTTTCAGTGCTAAGCCATCGATTCAGAGTTTGTACTAAACTGTATGTCTTTGTTTTTTTCCAAATATAATGGGCAATTTTCTAGAAGATATCTGAACATCAATCCTAGTACAAGCTTATGCTAATAGAAAATCTACAATGATACATATATAGTTCTAAGATATTGTCAGACTGTCAAAACAATGAGTTATAATAGCGTCTATTGATGACAGGGGCATTTCAAAGTCTGGAGAGAAAAAAACATACATAATTGAGATATGTCAATTCGTCCTAGAGATATGTAAATTCGTCCCAAGGGTAGTTCCATACTTTTGTCTTATAAATTTGATTACAATTATTATTCGGACAGTACAATTTTGACTATTGCACGTTCATAGAATGCAAAGACAGTCTGTTGATTGTTTTGTAGGGGGAATATTTGCTGTCCGCTAATTTTCATTTTTTTCTTTTGCCTTGTGAGCCAATCTGTTTAAAGATTTTGAAAATTCAAACGGTCAAATTAGATAAAAGTTTGCGATTTTCAAGACCAATATATAACAAATGAATGTTAAAGCATATTTTGGCAGGAATTACATGTACGACACATTTTTTATCTGGCACAGTTTGAAAAAATGTGTTAATTGAGCTGGTAAGAATTTACACCTTATCAATAGTTAAAAACTATTTGTTTACATTAAGGCTATTGTTATTACCATGATATTCCAGATTTACTTGCCAATATGTTTTCTCTATGCATTCATGGATATTTCTAATGACAATATGTGCAAAAACACACAATAATATATACCTATAAGTGTCTTTGATAGTTTTTTTCCGTAGATAAAACTGACATAATCAATATACCCTATAGATAAAATGCAACGTTGCATGTAACAAAGACCTCGGCAGATGTTGCATTGACCACTGCCTTTTATTATGGTAAATAAAAGAAGAAAAAAAAAACGAGAGGAAATTTTGGTGTCACCCTTAAAACCAGGTTCAATTCCCCATTTTCTACATTTCAAAATGTCTGTACCAAGTCAGGAATATGCCATTCGTTTGATGTGTTTTATCATTTGATTTTGAATTTTCCGCGTAATTCAATATTTTTGTGATTTTACCTTTTGATATCTATTGAGATTGAAAATACTACCGAGGAAAAAAGCCATGAGTTGGAATCTCTTGATATTTCCCGATTGATTAACGACTTCAAACTAGAATATATAATAATCGTGATGATTTCAACCCTCTAATTGTCAACTTTCCGTTTCTCAGCATTTATATACCTGCTCCAGCGTATGGGATGTACTTATCTCAGATAATACGTTATGCTTGTACTGTAATGGTTTCATGAGGACTTTGGTGTTCCTCTTACAAAACTGCCCAAACAGACTATCAGAAACAACGAATGGAATCGAAATCATATTTGTTAACGCTGAGTCATGGATTGATTGACCTATACGATATGTCGTCGTCTCAAATTACTATTGACATGTATAACGGTCCTTAAAGTTTCAATACCAATAAACCCTTATGATCTGTAACAGATTATGATATAACCCGATTGTGAAATTTCTACTGAGTGTTAATTAACATTGTGGGTTATGCATGAACATCATTAAATGATTTCGCTGTCGATGGCCCCGTTTTCAGATTTGTATATATTTTTTTTAGCTTCATTTGTCTCTTTTGATTAAGTTACGAGATTTTAACATAGGTGAACTACTGTCGCCTTTCTTTACATTAATTTCTTTTCAAACAATTAACTAAGGGGTTGGTTGTTCTATATAAGTATTTAATCTCTTAATCGTAATTTGTTTTAGCTTCCAGGGTTTTTATTACGAGCGTAGTGCATGAATATTACTTAGAAACACATGTTGGGTGTAGGATAACATTGTATAACACTTATACCAACGTAGATACAAGTATCTTGTCTTAGGGAGGGATAAATCCTACTTTGTAAAGAATCACTCTGATTCAAACAAAAAATTCTCTGAAACTGATATTATCAAGATCCTTGATTTCTTGATTGACAACATATTTGTTACGTTCGGAGGACGTGTTTTTCAACAGACTGTCGGCATTCCAATGGGAACAAACTGTGCCCCTCTACTCGCCGACTTGTTTCTTTATTATTATGAGGCTGACTTCATGCAGGAACTTCTTAGGAAGAAAGATAAGAAGTTAGCAATATCCTTTAACTCTACTTTCCTCTATATAGATGATGTTCTTTCACTAAACAATTCAAAATTTGGTGACTATGTGGAACGCATCTATCCAATCGAACTAGAGATAAAGGATACTACAGATACAGTTAAGTCGGCTTCATATCTTGACTTACATCTAGAAATTGACAATGAGGGTCGGTTGAAAACAAAACGTTACGACAAAAGAGATGATTTCAGCTTTTCAATTGTGAACTTTCCATTTCTAAGTAGCAACATTCCAGCAGCACCTGCATACGGGGTATATATCTCCCAATTGATACGATATTCCTGTGATTGCATTTCCTATCATGATTTTCTTGATAGAGGTTTGCTGCTCACAAGGAAGCTATTAAACCAAGAGTTCCAAATGGTGAAGTTGAAATCATCCCTTCGTAAATTTTACGGACGCCATCACGAGTTGGTTGACCGTTATGGAATAACCGTTTCACAAATGATATCGGATATGTTCCTTACGTCGTAACTACAATCCCCTTCCCTTTCATGAATATGACCTACCGAATTAGACTATTTACCGGATTTGTAATCACTTAAGCAACACGACTGGTGCCACATGTGGAGCAGGTTCTGCTTACCCTTCCGGAGCACCTGAGATCACCCCTAGTTTTTGGTGGGGTTCGTGTTGTTTATTCTTTAGTTTTCTATGTTGTGTCGTGTGTACTATTGTTTTTCTGTTTGTCTTTTTTATTTTTAGCCATGGCGTTGTCAGTTTGTTTTAGATTTATGAGTTTGACTGTCCCTTTGGTATCTTTCGTCCCTCTTTTATACAAAAATGTTGTTGTTTCAAAAATGAAAAGTCTTCTGGATGGTTTCCACGTTGGTGCAAGGATAAAATGAGTTACATTGATCAATTAAACACTGCTTGGTTCTAGATCCTATTTATCATATATCTACATTTTATTTTATTATAGGAATATTTAGTTAAAAGAAAACATTAGATTTCACGAAAAAAAATTCAAAAAATATTGCATTTCCTTGTTTAAATATATAATGTTTTTGAATAATTATTCGTAAATCTTTTCTTCTCAAAGGTGGATAATGTGAACATGTAAGAGAATGTTTAAATCTACATTACCTTTTCATTTACTTTCTTCATATATTTCATATATGTTGCTATGCAATTGTCAAGCAATGGAATCTCGCCAAGTTTTTGTAATGCTTGCTTCATATCAACAACTAAATGGTTTAATGATATACTCCCATCTATAAAAACGTTCAATTTATAAAGGTTGTATAGTTTATTTTTATTAAAATAATCTATCAAAAGAATACACAAACTTATATTGTTTTAGCAAAAAAAAAGACAATATCGTACGATTTCCAATAAGACCACTTTTTACCAGAGAAAATTGATGTAGATGTATGTAAAATATGTCAAATACGGCCTTCATAAAATAATTAAACACATCCTACATAGAAAGGTATAAATCGCCTCGACATGACAAAACAATTCAAGCGAGAAATCAAACAGAATGATGTATATATAAAATAATAAATGAAGAGCAAATATAATATTACGGCTATAAAGCAACATACATGTACGACAACCACTAAATCAAAATGTGCTTCCTTTGGAGCAGTCTTGTACAGTATGTGAAGGGTAGAGTATATTTTTTATTCTGACTTTCATTTTTAGAATAGTATAATTATTCTTGTGATCCTTAATTTGAAAACTTTTGTGCTTATTAGTTTATTTTTTCTTATCTGTTCCGCGAAATATATCTATTGTCTTTTAATAATTTGTTCGCTGTATTTCCAAACAGTATAATAATCTCTAATTCTAAGTTGGAACCTTTCAAGAAATCTATTTAAACAAGAATAACAAGTATTGATGTTAAAGTCATTCCTTACGAAAATATCATCGACCGCATTGAATACCTGTTGCATACATGACGACGGTAATGTACCAAATGTTGTCACCACAATATCGTAATCTCTTCCTCGAACTACTGCGAAGGACATGAGCAAAACATCGGATACAATGTATCGATCAGGATCTGATTACTCTTCCCGACAATCTGAGGGCAACCCCGATTTTAGGTTAAGTTCGTGTTGTTCAGTCGTATTTTCCTATGTTGTGTTTTACAGATTGTTGTTTGTCGTTTGGTCGTTTTTTGCAATGGCATAGTTAATTCATTTTCTAGTTTGGATATCTCTTTGGCTTTTTTCTCCTATCTTTTGTCGGTCAAGTACATTTGTATTTGATGAGGTCTTATAAGATATTTATTGTTTGCGATTTCAAAAGTATTAAAAAAAACAATGGGTCTTTTTTTAATATCATTTGCATCTTTTAATCAAATGCAAAAAAGTAAAACTCTTAATGCAAATATTATAAATCACAATTAACAAATAGGATTATGTACATGTATATCAAACCATTATTTTGTTGTGAAGTTCCATCATAACGTAATGGATGGATATATGCTACTTTCTGATTTTTTGATACATTGGATCACACTACTTTTCATACCTTCTGTTTGATTCTCCTCTAAGTTTTCAATTTCGGAAGTAGTTGCTGTTTTTCTTTTCTTTTGTTCTGGTTCTTAAAAGAAGGATATCACAATTAATAGATTGAGAAAACATATTCCTACAAAATACAATCCTTACAAATTCTAAAGCAATAGAAATTATAAAATCCTTGATATTCAACATTTATATATATTATTGCTGTAGGCATATATAAGAACGGTTTATTAAAAAAAACTACAAACTACATACAAAATATTGTTAACTATTAATACAGTAACAAAGAATGCATAAAGACACCCAAATGCTCTTCTGTATTTTAAAAAATATGGTGTATTTTTTCTTTATTTAACTTCACATTCCTATCCACGTTAACTTTTTCAATTTTTATGGAACAATTTATGGAATCGTGATCAATATACCTAGGCCTGTATTTATAGATCAACGCGTACTTCACTGGTAACCGGAGTTTCGGATACACCAAACCAGGCACTTAATATTCGAGAAACAGGCTATATATGCCCTCTTTTTTAGAATTCATTCATAATTTTTGTAAATTTCAAAATTATCAGAAAAGTATGTCTTCCTCAGACTGATTTTTAGACTTATACCTCCAATTTCACATACATGACCATCTCAGTACCAGAATCTATGAAAATGACACACGAGCTGCTACTCAGAATTTGTAAAACGTCACAGGTGAAGAAAGATTAAGAACGAATGTTAAAGAGCGTCCTGTTCTTTTCTAAAAAAAGTTAATCGGAAGGCACCCAGACCTAATTGATAATTGTTCCGTATCAATTGTTTGTTTTATAATGTTTACGATGATTTACCACAATTTTGAACGATGTATCCCTATTTTTTACCTTTTATGTCCGTTTGTTTCGTTCACACATCGTTGACAGAATAATGAAATTTTGTCCAACTGTCATACAAGTGAGATGTTTAATAAGCTATGAAAATTAGTATTTTATGACAATGTTCAATTTCCTGTTATTTAATCATGGAAATGTATTCAACAATCTGTTGACAACACCTTTACTTTAATGCTTTTGAAATACAATAAAAATCAATATTCAAATGTATACATTCTTGATTAAACCAGAAATCTTAAATTCTGCTATCGCTACATCTCCAACAATTCTTAAAAAATAATTAATATGTGAAAAAGTAATGTCATGTAACGCAATGCAATTAAAATTGAGAATGGAAATGGGGAATGTGCCAAAGAGACAACAGCCGGACCATAGAAAAAAAAACAACAGCAGAAGGTCACCAACAGGTCTTCAATGTAGCGAGAAATTCCCGCACCCGGAGGCGTCCTTCAGCTGGCCCCTAAACAAATATATACTAGTTCAGTGATAATGAACTCCATACTTATTTCCAAATTGTACACAAGAAAATAAATTAAAATCATACAAGACTAACAAAGGCCAGAGGATCCTGACTTGGGACAGGCGCTAAAATGCGGCGGGGTTAAACATGTTTGTGAGATCTCAACCCTCCCCCTTATACCTCTAGCCAATGTAGAAAAGTAAACGCATGAAATGCATGAAATTACACAACATTTGGATAAAGTAATGCATTAAATTAAAATTACAGGTAATGCAAAGAAATTGCTACATTATATATTACATACAATTATTTTTAAAAATGTAATGCATTACCATGCATAACTATTAAAATTTTGCATTACCGCATGCCTAGTAATAAAACTTCCTTTACATGCATTTTTTCGAATGCAATTCTGATTTAAAAATATTGAGACTGTTTTATACTTGCTTGTTTAAATACAGTAACATTTTAAAATCCGGAAAATCGTTTTTTACCTTCTGACATTTCAATTTCTCTTGTTGTTGATGAATTTCTTGTATAGTCCCTGGGTTCTAAGTTAAAAAATAAAAACATTTTTTTCAAATAGTTCACTAAACGCAACGGCAAGTAGCAAATTATCAAAACTAACAACATATAATTAAAGCAATGCATTGGTTCATTTTTATTTTTTTAAATATTATGATGATTATAACAATTAGCATTTATACCTACAGACTTACCACCTGGTTTGAAGTTGCATAACAACACGAAGGGTGCCACATGTCGGGCAAGATCTGCTTACACTTCCGGCGCACCTGAGCTCATCTCGTTGTCTTTCATTTGTTTGCTGTATTGTTTTAATTTTTTTACTACTTGGTTGTCTAATGATCAGTTTGCAGTGCGATATCAAATGCATGCTATCAAGATAACAATTGTTGTGAAATATTCGTTGTTGAAAAATACAGGATTATGGCCAGTTATAGTGGTGTCTGTTTGGGCACTTTTTCCACTTTTTTTTTTAATTTTATATGCTGTATACTTTTGTTTAAAAAAACACTCCAAACACAGATCATTCAGGAAAAATGGGGCTGCTTATAAAATCTTACTTTTCATTGCTTGTTTATTTTGTAATTTAAATTCGAGACTTATTACACATATGTTGAAGGAAATAGATGAATTACTTAAGATACTAATCAAACCTGTTTTAGGAGTTACCTTCGCATTGAAAAAACTCCGAAATTATACATTTAACTCGCTAAAAACTCTTCAAAAAGATAAATACTGTATCCTCCCTTCATATTATAAATTAGAACGTTGACGACGTGATTTGTGTACTTACCTTCGTTGATTGTGTTCTTTTCGGCAGAATAATAAGAGTCGTAGTCAGATTCGTCCTCTACAAGAACATATCCATGATATGGTTGAACAATAAAAGCAGAAAATAAAATACTAGGAATAAAACTATATTAGATCACTGATAATAAAAAAACATAACTATATTAAAAACGCGTTCTTATTGTATCATGTTACGTGTTGACATAATTAAAAGAAATCTCCGAAACTAGAAAAATGTATGAACTATTATGATAAGCGATATCGTGAAGATAATATAACCATATGACGTAAAATGTATTTTATTACATTGAAATATTCTTTTCAACTTTTATATATATTTGTCAATGGAAATAAGAGGCAAACTGTTACGATTGTCTCATAGATCAATTTTCATGATACAAATCGAAGTGAAAAGTTAAACTAATGGATTCGATTGAACCATAAAACGAGCAATACTACATTTACTATATGCGTCGAAGGAGTAAGTGTGTCGTGCCATATCTATATCATCCACCATCGTACTAATGTTATATTCAAGAATACAAGTAGGTAAAAATAGGATGAATAGGCAAATTAACTAACTAATAAGATCAAATTCGTCTTTGAAATTTTAAGACTGCAAGCAAAGCAAATTTTATACAAAGGACACAGTTCCTGAAACTTGATTCGATATAAGTAATCAGCTAGTCAATATACATGAATGTGGTTTTGTCAGGCTATTAATTTTTTGAAATTGATTCTGTTTCATTTATAGTTTTAAAAAAAAACATGTTGTATACAATATTTTGTTTAAAAAGTATGCGTGCTTTGTTAGTTTTTGTAAACCCCTAGTTATCGGTACTACAATGTTTTTGTATAATATTCGTACAGCAGAACTGGACACTTAAAACTTAAAACGACAATCATACCTTCAATCGCTTCTTTCTCTCTCTTCGTTAATGCCTTTTCTAACCCTTGTGTTAGAAGAAAATGTAAGTGTTTTACTCATGCATTGTTTAATGATCAAATTGAATATGATTAACACTTCGAACTAACTGACAAATCATTTAAATCATATCATTGTAACGGTTACTTTACTGATACCGTTATGAATTGGTTTTTGTTTTGCGGATTTTCACTACCAATATGTTTTAATTGTAGTAAAAATGAAAGTAACAAAACTACCGAGGTAAATTTTAAACGAAAAGTCCCTAGGCAAACGGCAAAATCAAAAGCTCAAACACATCTAACGAATTGATAGCAATTGTCAATTACCTGACTTGATACAGGTATTTCCTAATTTAGAAAATAGTGAATTAAACCTGGTTTTATAGCTAGCTAAACATCTCACTTGTTTGACAGTCGCATACAATTCCATTCTATTGACAACGATGTGTGAACACAACCCGTCATGTTTTCCACAAAAGTGAAATAATCCATTGCGAATGTTGTTTACCCTTACAGAGAATGTTAGATTATTTGCAATATCTAGTTGGGTTGGTCAGTTTTGAGTTTTTATAGAATTGTTTTGGTTTTGTCCTATCTCCATATAGTTGCCGGTTTCTATTTTATTTATTTTTTTATTGTTCAAAGATATCTTTTTATCTTCTTTTTGTTGTATTTATGTTCTGACATAAACAATACGACTGTTACTAACACATACTTACTTTGTATTGTTTGATCCTTCATCTTAAGAGCTTTGTCTTGTCTCCTGATATGGTTTATCTTTGACGTGCAGCTTTTGCAGCTAAAACTCTGTGTGCAATTATCACATGTCACAATATTGTCTTTCAATCCAGATATTGATTGGTTTGTTTTCCACTCTCTGTTGAATTTGACTTGAAAGGATTCTGTTGAATATTTGGAAAATCAAAAAAAAAAGCGAAAGATATCTAACTTATAATTTGGAAACGAACAATTTATAGCTGACTATGGGGTATGGGCTCTACTCATTGTTGTAGGCCGTACGATGACCTTTCGTTGATAATATCTGTGTCATTTGTACTCTTGTGAAGATTTGTCTCATTGGCAATCATGCCCCATCTTCTTTTATATATATATATAGATATATAGATATATACCATGACAAAGAACAAAATATGATAACAAAAACAACCATGTATAAAGCACAGCATTAAAATCTAAAGACAAACAGAAGCACCCATACTGTTGCTAATTTTAGCACAAAATCAGAGATAACTCAAGTAAATCATTTATTTACTTCAATTTATATTGATTCTTTTATGACATATCGCAACAAAGGAACTGAGAGAGCCATGGTGTAGTGGTTAGTGCATCGGACTACTAACACAAAGGTTCCTGGTTCGATTCCCGTTTGGGATGAAAATTTCAGGAACTCAATGTGCTCTCCCTTGACACCATCTGCAAGTATGGTCTTGAGGAAACGGTGATAGTCCGTCGGAAGGGGACGATAAATGGCTGACCGGTGTTAAGAGAGAGCCAATATCTCTTGTACGTTAAAGACACCCTTGTAGATTACGAAAAGAGTAGGCTAATGCCGCTACAAGGCAGCACTTGCACCCGCAAAGTGAAAAGGGATTAATATAAGTTGCAAAACTTGTTTCCCAATCCACTATAAATAAATATGTTTAAACTAACAAAGGAACTTATAGGGTTATGTATTCTAATTTAAAGGAGCTTTCAAATGTTCAGACTATAGACATGCTGAATACACAACAACAAAGGCTTACAAAATCATACTAGAGTCTTCTAAAAACATACAAACTACTAAATTGACAAAACTTGTTAACAACTAGCTGTTGAATTAGAATCACAGTGTTTGAGATAAACCTGGTTAACATAGACGTATGCTCTATACCTAAGAATAAAACAGAAATAATTTATGTTGTCCTGTGTCTGTTGTATGATGTTTTACCATTCAGTGTCAGTTTGTTTATTCTGTGTAATCCAACACTGGGTTTGTGTTTGTTTTCGCTCTCGTCCTTGATTTGTATTATATAAAAATTGAATTGACCAATTGACAAAAGTGCATCTATAATTCACCCAATAAATATATCTGTTAAAAATAAATTTAACCTTCTTTCTATATATATTATTTTACAGTTTATTTTCCAATTGGTCTAATGATTATCCTTCCATGGATAGTAATTGTACAACGCAAACCCAACAAAACTATGCTCCAAATTGAGCCTATGTCATTTCTTTATCAATTTATCATTTTTTTCATTCATATAGGTAATCTAAAACAAATCATAATCATTACTCAGAATATATATTCTGATGAACTATTGAAATGTTTAAACTACTATAAAAACTAAGAATAGAAATGTTGAGCTATAACTTATTTACGTGAAAAATAAATACAATTATAAATTTATCATTCATTATTTGTTTTGGATTTTAAATTGTAAGAAAGTTTAACCCTATAAAATAAAGAAAACCTATGTTTCCATCCTTTCATCTGACCATCTCAAGATTTAGAAAGAACATCTTCAATTACCAATCGTGTATTCTTTCGGAGCATCTGGATTTTATCTCCAAAATTTGGTAATCTTAAGTTTTCAATGTGATGTTTTGTTACCGTTGTTTGTTTTGTCGTCGGCTTTATTTTTATCTTTGGTATTTTTCCCTTTATTTGGATTATGAATTATCATTGCCCCTTTGGCCTAGTATCATCTATATCTTTTTAGTAGTAAAGTATCATCAAATCATTTTTGACATGCAAGAGTCATAAAAAAATGCAAATAAATCAGGATGGGAATTTGTGTTTCGCGAGGATTGCTGTTTATGCCTCAGTAGAAGATAACAAGACGTCGACTGAAACAAATGTCCACTATGCTTGAAAAACTCTGTAAAGTAAAGTAAATACAAATATGTTATATAATTAATTGTTAAAAAAAAGTCCTCATGTTCTACATACCTCAATGTATGTGAAGTTAGAAGCCGGTTCGTGCCCTGTGCCCTTTGTCCTAAAATTTTGACATTTTTTGGCTAAAAATTTGTTTTTTTGACTTTCCATAAATATTTCTATTTATAATTCTAAATGTTTCTAGAGTTATCAGTTTTTCCTTTTGTTTTAAGAAATATCATGTACAAAAGTACATCTTTGAAGTCGTTTTATTAACAAAACGTATACTACATAAAGACAAATATGCAACTTAGAAAAGGGTTTATATTCAAAGCTTGAAGGGGTCATTTAACGATTTCCTACTTATCTTTTCAGTCCTCATAACTATGAAAATCAAGTTTTTAATGTTATCAAGTATTTATTTTTTTTGATGATTTTCAACAAAATTTTGAATATCCAACATGTCCAACCGACTGCTAGCAGCCGATTGGATATTGAATATCGAATAACGAATAACGAACCGGCTGCTAACTACACATACATCATACCTCATACTTTAATTTCATTTATTTCTTGTTTAGTCGGTGCTAAGATTTCAGCATTCTCAAACATAACTCGCATAAGTAATTTTAAATTTTACTTGTTTAATAACGACCCTGACCTCCATAATTTCCATTATAAGTATTTACCTTCTTCTGGTTTGGTCATTATAAGAGCAGAAGCAGACAATTCCGCTGGTTCAGTAGATTTAATGGTGGACACATTTAAAATGTTGGCTAAAAGATTTTTCACTGCCACTTCCAGTGATGAGTAGGATCTAAAAACACATCTTTGGGCTGTTGTGTGTATTATCAATCTACTACTTTCATTATACACGAATTCAATGGAAAACTCGTCATGAAAAGCATTAGGGTTGTCTTGGATATTTGATGAAATCAATGATGCGTTCCATTTGGAAGGACATGCTAGTGTCCATTCAACGTAGAGTAACTCAGTATCTGTAGATGATATAAATATCAATGTAACATAGAAAGTTTAAATTAAACTTCTTAACGTGGTATGTTGTACTTACTAGGTGAAATCAAAAAATCAATTTAGAATTTAAAATTGATACTATAATTTAGAAGAGCATTTGTTAAGGAACAAAATAATTTTAAAAAATTGATATGTTATGGAGCTCCTTTTCGAGATTTTAGGAGATTTTAGGAAATCGTTGACCTGGACTTTAAACTTATATTTTGCTTTGGTATTAATTGGGTCTCAAATCCAAAGAACAGAAATATAGAATTTGATTAGATTTTGGGAAATGACCTTTTATGAATTTTTGAATACATATATGACAACACTTTACTCTGTATAGAAGGAAAGTTAGAACTTCTAACAAACGTTCCTTAACCGGACCTAAGTTCATCTGTTATCGAACAAGAATGATAAATATTTGTGTTTCTCATATTGACTAGTGTAATAACTTCCATGGATAAGAGAAATTGTAATGAAATGGTTTAAATCGAATGTCTGAACTTCATATATTTTCAAACTTTATCTAATTTGAATGGGTGGTCAAGTGGTCTAGTTAGTTACTACTGTAATCACTAGCCAGTCAACACTGAGGTTGTGAGTTCGAAACCCGCTAGTGCTGGTGCACTCGACTCCAATCTTAATTGACAAGGATTGTCAGTTTTCCTATCGGAAGTCGGTGGTTTTCTCCGGGCACTCTGGCTTCTTCCACCATTAAAACTGGCCGCCACGAAATAACCTAAATGCGTTGCTTAAAAGTGGCGTTAAAACACAATAGATAAAAAATAATAAAATCTAATTTGAATGTTTATATATTTGCCTTTAATCAATATGAAAAAAGATATTATTGATATTTTATCATGTATCTAATCATAGTAGTTTTAAGATATGTTATGATACCTTTTACATAAGGAGGTCTTTCTTCCGGTTCACTCTGATAAATGTCATTCGGGAGTCCCTTTATTTTTAACAAACATTTCAAGTTGTTAACATCTACAAGAATCTCATCTGAAAACATGAAAGATGATGTAATCATATTTAATGATTTACTATTATAAATTAAAAAAAACCATAACAACCGCATACAATTTATGTGAAAATACCCCACATTATATACTCTGACTATATATAAATATATGGGGATTTTTTGTTTACTGGATTTATCGTCAAAAGTACAATGCAACTTTTAAAGCTGTAAACTAACAAAAATACGCTTCATACAAGCAAAGAATGTAATGAATCCATAGATTAATGTAATTAACATGTATAATTAACATGTATAATCATACTCATTTAAGGTGGTACCTAACACTACAGGGAGATAACTCTGTAAAGTCAGCTAAACGTTTTAATTACGTTGTGTTGTAAACAGAATATTAAGCTTCTCAATGATCAAAATTGGTGTTTGTCAAATTGCTATATAACCAGTGTAATTTTTCTGACAAAACGGTTGGTTCAAATTTTTTTAAATTTTTATATTTTTGTTAAAGTGTCAAAGTAAATACTTTGACAAAATTTTATGAAAATTAAACGAGCAAATTAGTTTAAGTGAAAATGTTGGGTACCACCTTAAATGGTTTTTTTGTAAACTATAAACTATTGGTCTAAAAGGAGTGTTTTCTGAAAAGTAATTAGTCAATGTAAAAGGGGTGTATATGAAGAGCTATGTGGTGGACGAAACGAGTCGGCATTCTACCGAAGAAGTTAAAGAAATAATACCCTAGAATGTAATGTAAAGTCTGCAGCAACACATAAGTGTATATTAATCGTCAAACTTTTAAAACATGTAAACGTTATGAATGACAAAAGCAGAAATCATCCGATATTTGCCATCATTAGGCGTCAGATAATACCATATTTCTCTTCATCTGATGTCTCCTTTTTTACTCTATGGAATGAAGTAGAATCTGTTTCGTCTGCTACATTTGTCTGCACTACAAGTACAAAAATAAAATATATATTGAACTCCTCCCACCAATGTTTGCTTTACGAAAATATTTATTTTGATGTGGAAAATAACATAATCAAATATGTTTCATGATGATGGAAGTGTTTAACGACCTTGACTGGATATGTTTTACCAATTATTACGTCTACCATTTGAAATGTACAGATTGAACCAACTTCATTTCAAAATTGTTTTTGAATAATTTGGTGTTTTTTGGGGCCAAAATTGCAAACGACAATCTTATAGTTGATTTCTAGTAAAATGTTTATAGCATTAACCATAAACAATTACACAAGCCGCATTGTTTTGATTATATAAAATCCTTATAGGTGGACTTTATCTTTACTTGTTAGCTATTGGCGGAGTAGGTCAGTTACCCAGAGTAATTCCTTTCTATGTTTGCCCAAAAATAAAATAGTCTTCTTCCTAGTAGATACGTATCATTCATTAAGGTGGTTCATTTTACAGATAACAACCAAGTGTATCATTATTTTGTGTTCTGTTTATTAAAAAAAAGTGCCACAGGCAGTGTAACAAACAAATGTTTGAACCATCAGATAAAGATAAGATTAAATTTTATATAAAAAAGATATTTTTCCCGAGATTCCTTTCTTTGGTAATAAAAAAACAATACAATTGAACATAATGTTTAAATTATACGATATTAATTTATGTAAAATATAATTGACAAGTTCAAAATGAAAATCTCGCACTAGTGTAACCATGAAACCATATGTGGATGCAGAAACACACAAATAAGTATGTGGCCTCTAACAGCCGCTTTCTTGATTTTTAAGGTTACAGCAATCGTAGATTGACGGGAAAATAAAGATCGATACTATAATAATAGATACAGACAAGAATTTGATTAAATGAATGTACTGATGGGGTGAAAATACATGTATTGTCATTGCATGCAAGTTACATGTGTTTTGTATGTTAATAACTTTAACTGAGACATAAGTAGATTTGATCAGTAAATTTATAATGTAACTCAATCAAAGTTTATGCTGTTTATTTATATTTTCTATTCCTGCGTGAAATTAAAAAAACGAGTGTTACTTCCCTTCACTATAAGAGTTCTAAATTTGCAAAGAGATTAATACATGGCTTTCTCCATATCAGCCAAGGTATAATCCGAGACGTAATCGAGGAGCTGATATGAGTCGAGATAATATATACTCGGACGGATGATAAAAAGCCCATGTATTGATCTCTTTATCATACATTTAGTACTTAATACAGTAGTTCTGAATATTTGATAAATAGCCTGCTGTTTAATCCATATCGCACAACTGTTATCACACCCTTTATCACACCCCTACCCTTTATCGCACCCTTTATCACACCACTACTATTTTTTTTTCATTTTTACATAAAATCCGTTTTATTTATGCAAGCTTCTTCAGAAATATTTTTCCTCGAAACAGTGGTCCTAAATGAACGGTCATTCGGGCGTGGAGCAATTTATTAAATGACGTCATTGTTTGAATTTTACGTCACAAACGTCAAATTTTTATATTTCTGACACACGAAATGCAACTATTAATATATAAAGAACTTAATGAATACCATTCAAAACACACACAAAAATACAATAAACAAAATATTTTTAAAACAACAGCACGCAAAGGTTACCCATGTGCTTCGGATGAGTAATTAAGCAGTTCTTTTAAAGCTTTTAAAACAAGATAAAAGTATAACTGAAGGTAACACAGGTGCTATTTAGCCTATGGATCAGAAAGCAGTTCATTTAAACTGTCCTGTTGAAATATATGATAAAGCGTATAAAACATGGCAAAATCCGTATCACATGCCGTATCACCCTCGACCAATATCATTCCTCGGGCCTAAAGGCCCTCTGGCTGATAATGGTATCTCTGGATGATACGGCATCTGATACAGATTTTGCCAAGTATTAATCTCTATATCCTATACTTCCGAAAATAATGAAGATTAACACCAGTATAGCAGATATAGATTTTTTACCAGGACCGGTACAGTGAGATCAGTCCGGACAGTGACGTCATTGGGCTGATACGGGGTAATCGGTCCGGTTGTGCAAATTCGGCTTGTTTTCCTCCAATCGTTTCACCTATGGATAAGCACTGTATTAGGCATGGAGAATATGATAAATACATATCAATCTTTTTAATAAACATATCATATGCAAAAAAGCACGTGTTATAGTATTATAATTTAATACTTACAATCGGATTTAATCAATCTACCAGGATCCTTTTTTATTGCTGGAGTTAATGATTTGCTATCATGTATATTTTGTTTGACGTCACTCCCAGTTTCTGGCGTCTCCTCTCCAGTCTCAGTTTTGATGAATACTGGATGAGCTAATGAAATTTCTCCTGCAAAGCAAATTTATAAATAGGCGAATTATCTTTTTCTTTTTGGAGTACATAGAGAATTTCATATATCCAATTGACATCAAAATATAACATCGTTTGTACAAATTTAAGTGGTTGGGTTTTTTTTGCAAACAGAAAGCAGCTTATTGACGTCCATTGAAACGTTAATACCCCTAAAAGAGTAGACATCACAGAGATATTCAATACAATTGAACGACTGCAAAATTGTTATTTCTGCAAAGTATTGGTTTTGGATTTTTTCAGAGCATTAGTTGAAAAATGTGGATTTACATATATAAAAATCTACAAGATGCCCAGCGCAATCAATCAATTTTAAATAAGAATTACAACTGATTAAACAAACAATCCTTTACATAAGGAGAGCTTTATGTCGCACGATCTCTTAATGTTACATTCACAAGGTGTCATTGAAGTAGGATAGCGAACAAAGTCAGTACCGGTACTTTCATACATATAATCGTATTAAAATAACATTACACTATGCTCTTTAATGTAATACTTTATTTGTCCTTTAAAAAAAATTATTCGAGCATTACTTATGAATCTTTTGTGGATAATACGTGCGTCTTGCATAAGATTTCAATTATGATATACACGTATATGATTGTCAACCACATATGATTGCAAACAAGTATACAAAGTAAAATGTATCATCAAAAAAATACTGAACTCCGTAGAAAATTCAAAACGGAAATTCCCTAATCAATTTGCAAAATCAAATGATAAAACGCATCAAACGAATGGACAATAACTATCATATTCATGACTTGGTACAGGCATTTTCAAATGTAGAAAATGGTAGATTGAACTTGGTTTTACAAAGTAAGAGAGCTTTGTGCAAACATATCAGAGGTGTTATACATTTAGTGTCACTGTTGTAAATAACTTTAAAGGACCAATTTCCCATCAAAAGGGTCGATTAAAAGTTACGTTATAATATAATCAACAACATGTGTTAGCAAACCATTTTAACTGATTTGAGATGGGTTTTCCCTCAAACGGTGTGAGAAGTGTTCACAATTTATAATTGTAGTACTGAAGTCAAAAAAATGATCAAAAGTCACTACTTCCGTATAATTAGTCGACTATTCATCTGGTTTGTAACAACATGAGCAACACGACGGGTGTTACATGAAGGGCAGGATCTGCTTACCCTTTCAGAGCACACGAGATCACCCCCATATTTTTCTGGGGTTTGTGTTGCTTAGTCCTTTGTTTGTCTATGTTGTGTCTTGTGAACAATATAGTATTTGTCTGTTTGTCTTTTTAAATTTTTTTAGTCATGGCGTTGTCAGTTTATATTCGATCTATGAGTTTGACTGACCCTCTGGTATCTTTCGCCCCACCCCTTTTAATGGTTAACAAATGTGAGATGATCTTATCATTAGTTGTCAGTAGTACAGCCCAAAAATAACAAAATTGTATTAATCCAGATAATTTTTTTTAATCAAACCGACTGTTATATCTTTTTAACAGCAAACGATGACAAAAAAATTAGAGCTCTCAGTAGAGGTTTTCTTTAATACAGGGTGTCATTGTGGAGGAATAATCTTAAATAGTAAAAGATACATAATTTTCATTAAATCTTCAAATCAAACGTTTAAGTAAATTCAATGTAATACAATTTATCCAAATAGAGATACAAGTTTTATGTCAAACGTTCGATAGGTTTGTTTTACGCTTACGGACGGAAGAACAGACAGATTATTGTTTGTGTTCCATGTTGTTCTAGAAATTACTTCGTTTGCATCAAAGTGTTTAAGTCATTTCTTTTTTTAATCTAAGAACGAGAGGCGAAATGGAACCAAGGGATATAGCTTGATCGATATCTCTGGTAGTAGACTGCTTGTCAGTAAGGATATCATCAGAGCACTATTTCGTTATAAAGGTAAAAACCTGATTTTATTATTTTCGCAGTTGTCAGGAATTTTGCTGTGGTCAATACATACCGAAACTACCTGTTGAAATAGTTGCCGAAACATCAGACATATGTCCTGTTCCATTTGAATGCCTCAACATGGTTGTTACTGTTTCTCCTAGTGTTGCCTTCAGTTTCATGTCAGTTTCAAAGTCAGACCTTTCTATTTCAAAGTCAAAACAAAGCTGAGGTGCTGATTCTTGCATAAACAGCTGCATTGTAGTATATTCTAAAAAAACACAGATACATACTTTAAGGGTAATTCATCTTACTTTTGGTTTATAAGTTATTAGATATAGGAAGAAGAAGTATGAGTGCAAATGAGACAACTCTCCATGCAAATAACAATTTATAAAAGTATACCATTATAGGTCAAGGTACGGCCTTCAACACGGAGCCTTGGCTCACACCTAACAACAAGCTATAAGGGGACCTAAAATTACTAGTATAAAACCATTCAAAGGGGAAAACCAACGGTCTAATTTATATTAAAAACGAGAAACGAGAAATACATATATATTGCATAAGCAAACGACTGTACATCAGATTCCTGACTTAGGACAGGTGCAAACATTTGCAGCGGGATTAAACGTTTCAATGGTACCAAACCTTCTCCCTTTTTCTGAAACAATAGTATAACATCACAACATAAAAAATATTGCAAGGGTTCCGTGGTACCCAGTGTCTCGCCTACTTTTGCTGTAAATTACAGGCTCGACAAATATGAGGGAAAAATCAATAAAAATATTCCGCTTAATACTATCTTTTGATTGTATGAAGCTTCTGTCCAAGTTTGGTAAAAATCCAGGGTAGTTTATGAATCTAATAAATGTTTTAAAAACTTTAACTGCAAACTGTATGTAATGTTTACTGGAAGAAAAACTAAGTCTATTTATAAGTAAAATACAGATACGCAGGTACAAAATATTAACAAAATTTCCTTCTAGAGTTATATTACAAAATTTCCTTCTAGATACTAGCTTTTGATCATAAACAAGCTTCTGTCCATGTTTGGTACAAATTAAAAAAAGTATAAAAAAAAGTTATCATTTTTTTTTTAATTTAACCACAGGAGTGACAGAGTGAAAAATCTAAGTCCATTTAAAGTAAAATACGGAGTGAAAAATCTAAGTCCATTTAAAGTAAAATACGGAAAAATGGATTTATCGTTTTACAAAATTTACTTCTGGATACTATCTAATGATCATAAACAAACTTCTGTCTAAATTTGGTACAAACCAAGGATAGTTTAAAAAAGATATTAAAATTCTAAAAACTTTAACCACAGAGTGAATGTTATGTTTCCCCGCAGAAAAAACTAAGTCCATTTATAAGTAAAATACGGAAAAAATGGAATTTTATTTTTACAAAATTTACATCTGGATACTATCTTATGATCATAAACAAGCTTCTGTCCAAGTTTGTTAGACATCCAGTGTAGTTTAAGAAAGTTACTTAAATTTCAAAAACTTTAACCACAGAGTGAATATTTGTGGACACCGCCGCCGACGACGACGCCGACGACGACGACGGAAAGTAGGATCGCTTAGTCTCGCTTTTTCGACAAAAGTCGAAGGCTCGACAACACTCCTTCTTTGTTTAAGATAAATAAAAATTCAAATTAGAACAGCAAAGCTTACCAATACAATAAATGAAAAACAATTATATGGCAAACGACCAAAACTGACTATCTTTGTGAGGTAGGACAGACGTAGGAATAGAGTAGATGAAGCATGTTTAGGAATGATCAAATATTTATCCTACCAAAACCGATGTATGCTCACCCAAAAATGTAATAAAACATATCTTACTGTAAGCGATATCAATGATTTGCATTGAAAACATTCCCTGAATGTCACAATTATCTTATTTACAGTATAATAATACTATGAAAATAGTACTAACAGTTGTCGTCCGGGAAAACAAAATATCTATATACTAACCGTCTTCTTGAACAAGAACTATGTCTACATTGCCAATGGTCGGTAACCTTAGGTGACCTGTCTGCAATACTTTATCAACAAATTGAACCAATGTCAGCTGGAAAGTTTCTTCTGAACAGACAGCCTCTTGGAGAATACCAACATGTAATATAATCGAACCTATCGATACTCTTTTTAGCTTTATTGAAATCAGCCCTTTGTTGATTTCGTCTTTGAATTCTTCATCAATTAGTCTTGAAATAGCACTTTCGTCTTCGATATTCTGGACAACTATTTGCAAGCAAAGCTTTTCTTCAGTAACATCTGTGTTTTTATTTAAAAGAAAAACTATAAATATTCATTACCATTATCGTCCCAACGTTATCATATTTTAACCGTTGTTGTGGCTAACAAATGTATATAAACCCAGCTTAACATAAATTGATTATATTGACTCGCATATTATTGTCTACTATGGAGTGTTTTGCTCTGTTAAATTTCTGCTTATATCATCATGCAAGGCTTTTTGACAATACATTTAGAAAATGATTCATGTCAATGCAGTCAGCATTTATAAATGTTTGACCAAGACGCAAAGTCTAATATGTACTAAACATAATACTTCCACGCTACATTGTATTGCATTTATGTCAATTCTGATATGTTATACGAAATGGAATATGTCAACGAAGATAAATTAAAATGTTGGGTACCATAAATGTGTTCAATGTTTATAAAACTTGCAATCGTGAATTTCTGTAAGTACGTTGAACTATTCGAACTGTAAATATGGATATAAGAAATGTCAAGTTGATAGTACAAAATATGTGTTTTAAATTCATTTCTGTTAATGTCGTCCTGTATATGTCTTTTTGATGTTTATTATAGGATTAAACGCCTTTTTAAAGGATTTCATTGGTGTATAAACTCGACTAATTCACTCACAAACAAATGAAAGTCCGAAGGACTTTTATGATATGTTTGTGAGTGACTTGGTCCAGTTTATACACCAATAAATTCCTTTAAAAAGGCGTTTAATTCTTATAATTCTTTAAAATTGGAGATAGGGAATATATTTTTCCACTCTCGTTACCTCTATCACAAGGAAATTGTATATTTATGTCATTGAATAGACCTGGCGCATGAAGATATTTGTTGGTTAACGCAAAAATATGTACTCAATGAAATTTGCTATCTGATAAAAAAGTAAAACTGCAAAAACTCTTATTATCATTCAAACGAATGTTTTTTTGTATTATGTTATTTAAATATTAACGTGCAGTGAAAATAAATTTGGTAACGTCGGTGTTATTATCGCTGGCATCTTGTTTACATTGGTTACGAAAAGAAGTTCGGTCAACGTTGTCTATCGAACAATAACCAACGTCAAGATCAATTACCGGAAGTTCTCTCGACCAATCAAATCAACGTATTTCCTAATATGCAAATCATATAAGAATTATTGTTGTTTGGATTTTTCTCAATGTCATATATCTGACATCTCTATTCGCACGTTGTATGCGTACTTCTTTTTTGATAGATTATGTTCATTTACCTTTCCGTTTGTCCTTTTCATCCTTAAAAATTTGTCTCAAATTCTTTAAACTGGTCTCAACAGCTTCTCCCCAGTAAAAATTTACCGGTGTCTTAACGAATCTTACTGTAATGAATAGTATTCTCATATATAAAAAAAAAATAAGTTAAACCTAAAGTTCAATCTGTGCAAATCATTAAAATAGATTTTAAAAATTACAATTTCATTTTTCCAGTCAATTGAAATTTAATCATGTTGATGAAATGCGGAATACGTGAATATAGGATTTTTGCGTATGTCGATTTTAATTGGTATAAGGGAATTTAAACTTGGTACAAAGACGCCAGTAGTATTCAATACATAATACGTTTCATTCGTAAATCAGTCCCTACTTCACCTAAAGAAAGCATATTAATTCCAAATTTCTACGGGTATAGGTTTTATAACATATAAAGCATCCGAACTGTTAGAATTGAATTGTATCTGTTACTTAGCTGTTTTTTTTATTAAGAAGTGTGCACACAAGCATTACACCATATTCCGAATTTAAGCAGTTCCAGTTCCAGATATAAATTCAACAGATATGTCAAATCCGAGTTGACATTTGATCCTATGCGCAATAAACGACTATTCAAAAAGAAGTATCCCCAGGGAACAGTCTTGTTCCAGCCACGTACTAACTTTTTTCTGCAAACCATAAAAATGATAATGCATATACGAATCCTCCATCATGGTATGTGCCCCCCCTGCGTACTTCCTATATTTTTAGTGGAGCGAGTGTGCCGCAAAACAGGGTCCCTTTTCCATGTCCTGCTGGTTAGAACATGGTCGCTTTTTAATGCCCTGTTGGTGAGAATATGGTCTTTTAATAACAAAGTACTTGTCTAGAACTGGATCGCTTATTTGACTGTTTAAGATACAATCTAGAACCCCGGTCTTAACTTGTACAAGGGAAATTCTATACTAACGTTAGTATAGACTGTCCCTACAGTATTTGAACTGCGCGGGACGACAAGCTACAGTGCCGATTCAGATTGTTCAAATCGGAACTACTCGGCCTGTCTGGTTGCACAAAGAATAACATTTTGTACTGCGTAACGAGACTGGCCGAGGAGTTACGAAAGAGCGTCTGTCTATTCCTATGTTTTAATTGGATTGCTATATTTAGTGTTAGTGGCTCACCAATGAATCGTTAGTCTGCCTCTTCCATGACTGTAATATGTATGTTTAAGTACAGGGGTTTAGTGCGATCTAACTAAAATAAGAATTCCAATTTAACTTTGTCTAGAACATATAGGTCTCTGTTTAAAGCAAGTTATACATTTTCTGTGCATGTCTAGGACAGGATATACATATTATGTGTGTGTCTAGAATAGAGTATACATTTTCTAGGCGTGTTAGAATATTGTATGTTTTTAAATAATTCTGTTTAGGACAGGGTATGTTTTTCAATTCCTCTGTTTAGAACAGAGTATGTACATTTATAGTTATGCTTGTTCCGATAATGTTTATAACCTCAATACATGCGAATATCAGAATAAAAAGGTTTATGGAACGTCTAGTTATTTTTGTTGTTGTCTGTTTAAATACTCAGTATCTTGTAATGTTACGATTATGAAGCAACGAACGGACGAATATTTTGTAAAATTCTACATTCATAATGGTTCTACTTAAACCTGACAACAAACTAATACGTGTAAACTAATGTTCATCTCAAAGTCAATAATCCATGGCTGAGCAACAAGCCCAAATAATTTAACAAAGCGAGAACAAAATACCAAACTAATGACGTCAATCAATGATAAAGACAGTCTTGGACTGTCTCAATGAGCATTTTCTAGACATTCATTCCCATTTTGTTATCATTATTAGAAATAACTTACATTTAATATTTTCTAACTCTTGAAGAGATTTTTGGTAGTTTTGTCTCCATTGGTTATCCATTGGAGTAGTTTCTTTTCTACTAACATCGTTTTCATACCCAGATGCACGATCATTCTTAAAGTATACATCCATTCTACGGCAAATATCCTTAAATGTAGAAAAGGTGTCATCAAACTCAGATTGTGTAGTATTGATATTACTTCTGTGGGCAAAATCATTTCTCAGGAAACGTATGCGTTCAATATCGTCCCCAGTTGATATATGACTGCTACTGGGTTGTTGACCCCATGCGTTTGCTGGCTCTTGGATAAGGCTGAATTGTCTCAGAAGTCGGTATACCAGGGGTATGTCAAGGAGATCATATGTATTTGAGGAATTCATTGATTTTAATTTATTTTGCTCGTCATACGAAAAACGACCCCAATTGGGCGGGGTTGAACAATGTTTGTACATGACATCCGCAGCTATCTTCATTTGAATAACAGCTCTTAAAATTTTTGGAAAAATATCTATGATCACCCATCCTATTCTTGCAAAGCGTTCTCCGTTTTCTATCTCCATATCTGATAGAGAAGGCGCTGTCGTACTTGTAACTACAAAAATAATTGAGATTTTTTTACATTTCAAATTTTTTTTAAAACTTGGGTATGACAGCTACAAAAGCCTGTTCTTTAAAAAGAACGTCGATTCTATCAATGTCTATAACATAACCACGGAAATTCGACAATAAAATTATCATTTATATCATTACCATGGAAATTCGATAATAACATAACTATTTAGTAGTGTATATCAATTTTTTAACTAGATGTTGGTTTTTTTTTTACCTCAGTTCTGATAGCAGTTATAAGTATCTGATCTTAATTCATAATTGAGAACAATCATTTGCTAACCTTTTCAAAATGTATATTAAGTAAAAAAAGGAAGCTGTTTAAATTGTTTTTTAGTTGCATTCTTTTTAACAATAAGTATAAAGAACGTCTGAGCTAATGAACATCAATCAAACATCCTTTGGATATATTTGTAGTACTAAAAAGTGAGAATAATGAGCTATGCAAAACAATGAATTCAGTATATTTTTGCTCCTGTCCCAAGTCAGGAGCCTCTGGCCTTTGTTAGTCTTGTATTACTCTTAATTTTTGTTTCTTGTGTATAATTCGGAGTTTAGTATGACGTCCATTATCACTGAACTAGTATATATTTGTTTAGGGGCCAGATGAAGAACGCCTCCGGGTGCGGGAATTTCTCGTTGCATTGAAGACCTATTGGCGACCTTCAGTTGCTGTCTGTTCTATGGTCGGGTTTTGTCTCTATGACACATTCCCCATTTCCATTCTCAATTTTAGTGAATAGATATAAGAAGTCAATACATCAATTAGTTTGTAAACATTTATTAACCGAAGAAATACTATGAAAAAAGGAGACATGATTATGAACTCGGAATATATCATTACAAAAGGGGAATAAATAAAGGCAACAGTAGAATACCGCTGTTCGAAATTTATAAATCGATTGAGAAAAAAAAACAAATCCGGGTTACAAACTAAAACCGAGGGAAAAGCATCAAATATAAGAGAACTACGACACAACAGAAACACAACATTAAAATGTATCACACAGAAACGAACTATACATCTGACTGTGAATAAGAGACATATATTACTTATTTGACTTATGTGGATGAAACGATCTTTTGGCGTACCAATTAAATAGAAAGTATTTTAGTGCGACTTTGCTACTCTGATGCGCGAATGTATCAAAAGACCAGGGGTCAACACTTCTGTGTTGACAAGAAATATCATTGATGCATATTTATTTTTGTTAATGAACTGTTATGAAAACATTAAGATTGTTCTATCCCCAAATAAGGCTTCCATGCATCGTAGAATTTGTAACAGTATTGCAAAACTTTTTGGGTTTAATTTTCCATAATAATGAGTATCATGTATATACTTAAGCATGTATCAGGTAACAGATCATAAGCCTTGTATTAATAATGAGTATATATTCCTTTAAAATGGGCTGACATAATAGACAGGAAACACTCATGCGCATCTTTATCCGCATTTGTGAGTCAACTGTGGATATGATGTATAATAGAAAAAAATGGTTTTGATACATTATCTTCAAGTTGTTAATCCTTTATACATAATGCATACACATATTGTTTTTAATTCAATAGATGACAAACAGAATTGTGTTCTTTAATAATATTCAGTTTCTTTGACAAATACCAAATATTTCATGTGAACTTAAATAACACTATATCTGTTTGTCTCTTATGGGTCACAATCAATACAGAACAGACTGTATGGCTATTATAAAATCTTCCTACTTTAATGTTGTACTTAATCAGATCAGATGTGGATTGCAAAAAATATTAAATGTAATTGCACAACATAGTTGGTCCTCATAAGAGTATCATTTGAATATATATCTATTATGCTAAAATTAAATTACCTCAGAGAGTGTCTACCTCACGGTTTTCATTTAGAACAAAATTTGCTTTTAAATAATTTTCCACTGAAAATGAATATAATTCTAATCATTTATCAGGTCTAACATGTCTAAGTTTATCATGTCTATTGATTTCTTTGGATATTGTGAATTTCCATGACAATGTATAGAATAAACTTATACCAGGATTGAAATTTTATAGTTACGCCAGATGCACGTTTCGTCTACAAATACTCATCAGTGCCGTTCCAATCAAAAATTGTTAAAAAGGCCAAGTAAAGTACGAAGTTTAAGAGCATTGAGGACCAAAAAGATACAGGAACCGAATATCTATATGCCTTTCAGTCAATGTCAGAATAAACTATTTTGATACACATTGTTGCGACAGTTGCCGTGTTTTAGTTTTTCTGCCTTCAACATAGTCTTGTATCCTCTTACCAATTGATCATACCTTCCTGAACAAGATCTCATATTTTTTTGTATATATTAATACGTACTCGATAAAGGTTTAATCACTTACAATCGATTTCCCGCATTTTTTGCAACTCTGTCATGCATCTATCTAAATCTGTCTCAAGTGGAATATCTTCCTCATACCAATGTTTACATGATTCTATGCTTAAGTATGAATCAATTCGGGCAACTATTTCTTCCACTCTGCCTTTAAACGTCTCATAAGATGTGTTCGAAACATCCTCTCCCAGTTTGTGTAATACATCATTTGTATCAAATACAATTCTTTTGATATCGTCTGTTATCTCCTGGTGATCCTTTTCTGGTGGAACCTCCCACTGACTGGATGGTTTCGGAACTAATTTTTCAAATCTTAAAATTTTATAACAAAGTTCTATGGTAAATTCTGCCATTTTAGGTAGCTTTTCCATTTCCGATTTTTCTTTTTCCGTTAGGACAAATTTCATATCACTATTATTGTATTTATTTAGTAAACCTCTGGGAGTTATGAAGCTTTGAAGCAGCAGTCGCATCAGCTTAGGAAACAGTACAAAGACAACGTTTAACACCCATACCTTCCTTTGGTCGAAAGAGATTGGCTCCTGTTTTGGCTTCATTCCGCTTTTTTTCAATTGCAATACATATAATTCTACAGTTCTACAAAACGAAATTAAAATAAATTATCAATAGTAAAAAGTTCTGAAATACAGGAGAATTGAGAAAATTTTCAATGCAATTAGTATATGTTCATGGGTAAATCAAAACCAATTTACAATACTGCAGTTGACGAATGTCTTAAAGCAAGACTTCCGATATCATCATTCGTTAATTTTACGAATGTCACGACGAATTGGTTGACCGCTTTGAAATATCTATTTTACAGTTGACGATCGTAATGTTTTAATTGTCGTAACTATAACCCAGTCCCTGTGACCAACCAAGTTAGACTTTACACTGGGTTTGTACTAACACAAATAACACGACGGGTGCCACATGAGAAGTTCGTTCTGCTTAGTCTTCCGGGGCAACTGATCATGAGATCACCACTACTTTTTGTTGGTTCGTATTGCTCAGTCTTAAGATTTTTTATGTTGTGTTTATCGTATTAATAATAATAAATACAATATTTATAGAGCGCATTATATAATAACAAAAATGCTCGTGACTGAAGGAGTTGGAACCATACTTTCAGATATAAACAACCAGTTTCAGAAAAGTAGGTCAGAAATCATGCCATTACCAGAAAACTGACTACTGAGCTGAGGATACACTTTGGGACTATTAGTCCTTCATCAGGAAGGCCCAAAACCAAATGTTTGCAAGGATGTATAGGAAACGAAACATGTTAAAAGCTATATGATCGCCGGTAACCTACAAATAGTAGCCTCAACTATATAAGGAGTTTGGAACTTAATTTCGCAATAAATTTGTTATTTTATAATCGGAAAATGAAAGAAAGGTGCGTTTTAAATCATGCTAGTAGCAATCAAGACAATAGATTATTCCGTTCAATATTGTCGAAATTCAAACAATTATTTCACCATTGTTTATTGCATTCTTTGATTGTCTACCTTTAATTTCTAGTGTGGAAATTATTGAGTTGAATTTGTCAGATTTTGTATTTTGATATTTGCATTTTGTTGTTGCTCATGATTGATTTATTTTAACTTAATAAGTGATGTCACAATCAAGGATAAGGTGTCGGCGTTGATACATCAACAAGAAGTGCATACACGTTGTGGTCTGTGATATAGATATTAAAAAACGGTTGACCAAATTATGATATCGTCCGTAAACTTTAAAAAGGAATGATTTCAATTTTACAATGAATGAAGGTGTGATTTCTTATAGGAATTTTTTATTCGATGTTATGAAACAAAGTTATAGAATGCAATTTAAAAAAAACCATTCGATATTGATTTAGGATTTGCAGAGAGAGAACAACGCATTTGTCAAGCGGTAGGACAGGTCCTAGGAAACATTTGATTTTTTAAGAAGGTTGTGCATAGACCCTTTTTCATAATTAATTTGATACTTGCATCAACTACCTTGTAACTTTCGGAAAGATCATTTCAACTCATACAAATTTGTCCATTGTCTGTCCGTCATGATATTCGACTTAGTCTATATGGATTTTAAAGTTGTGACGCCAGTTTATGGACTTTTACATAACGTGTTTCGGCTTACAGATTAATTGGAGAAGTAATCTTGACAAAGACATGACTGATAGCTTGATAAGCGGAACTATACATAGAAGGGTGAAATTGCATCACATTAAGTGTGTTCTAATCATTCTTATCATTTAAATTTATTTTGTAAATCATTTAATTTTAGAACTCAAATTCTTTTTTATTTTAGCCTTGGCGTTTTCAGTTTATTTTTTATCTTTTAGTTTTAGTATCCCTCTGGTATCTTTCGCTCCTCTGTAACAAGGACATCGCGAAGAGTATGATATGTGCAATGACGATAAATTTCTGTACCGCAGGCATAGTTGAAAGGTTTTACAAGAGGTAAACAAAATATAATTCATTTCATCCTATGTTTGGATGAAGTTATATTTTATCTGTTATCAATTTTTTTTCAAATTTGAGGAACTTTGAGGTTTTACTTTTACTTTCGTACGTTCTTGATGTTCAAAGTAATGCAGATCAAACATACTTTGCTGCTAATGTGTACACTGGTGAGTGCGAAAATCTTTAGAATTATCCTACAGGAATCTTTTTTTTTTCCATTTAACTGTGAGGAAATATTATTATATTGCCGTACAAAATTAAAATCTTATCAACTTATTTTTGGTCAAACGTCACTGTTGCTTCTTTTTTAGATGAAACGCGCGCCCGGAGTACAGGAGTCAGTTTCACAAAAAAACACTCACCGACTAAGATTGATCGTAAGTCATGAACAATGCAGTATCACCCTGTATAACCCCGATACAGATGAAACCGGACGTTGACTCGTTCGAATCGAACACACCGTGTAACAGAGTTCAGACAGTAAGGAATTCATACTTTTAAAGACAATCAAATATCTATTCTTCGGATATTTTGCTCCAATATATTCTTTGCCATAATACTCATCAGTTACTAAAAGTTTTTTTTTTTAAATGTGACATTTTTATATACAAACATAAAAAAACGCACGACGATTTCAATGATATAACGTGCTTGGTATTTTTAAACATTCAAAACTTAATGTTTCTCGTACCTCATAGTTTTTAAAACATACATTTTTGAAAACTTCATAATATAAATTATCTAACTTATAAAGATCGTTTGTTTATGTTGTATCTAGAAACAAAAAAAATACACGTTTTGAAGTGTCTTTATTTTCATGGTGTGTAGGCTTCGTTGTCATTACACCTTTTTATACTGTACGCTTCGTTGACACAATATTGCGTTTGTCAACGATTTTCGCATGTATTAAATTATCCTTTGATATGATTATAACCAATATGCATGTTTGAAAATAATAATTTACCACCATTACATGCAGACAGCAACCCATAATGTCCGTTGTAGTGTCGAAAAACTCTTGCAGGAAATTTTTACATGTAAAAAAAAATCCTCATGTATACGAAAGTGTGAATTGGTAGGAAAATACAATAACTGCGATTAGTTGCTCGCAGTAACATCTCATTTTCTCTTGCGATACAATATTTTATTTTACTGAATTGTACATATTTCTTCAATCGAAACATTATATAAACACATGACATATAACATTGTTCCTCTTTCGCATCGTTTCTTTTCCCCCGGCTAATGCCTCCAACGCCTGTACGTACAATAAACATAGCAGCAACTGCACATATACCTATGTGACCAACTTCAATGCGACGTAACTGTTATACAATAAGGTGCAGCTATGGCTAAGCATACAGATACAGACGTCCGATTTCTAATTTGATAGCATTTTTTGAAAGTGTTTACGATACGACAGTCAATGAACGGTTAGGTGGTGGGTTGGGTGCCCGCTAACATGTTTAATCCCGCCATATTATGTATGTTCCTGTCCAAAGCCAGGAGCGTGTAATTCAGTAGTTATATATATATTTTTGTTCACTATTTTGTGCATAAATTGGGCAGTTAGTTTTTTCGTATGAATTGTACTCCATTTCTCATTTCGGTGTGTTTTATGGCGGTTTGGGTTTTGTTCATTGTTTAAGGCGGCTGTACGGTGACCTATAGTTGTTCATTTTTGTTTCCTTTGTTCTCTTGCGAAGAGCTGTTTCAATACCACATCTTCTTTTTGATATAGAAAGCAATCAAAAACAATCAATGGATAATAGGTTAAGTCTTTTGGCCTGAATCTCAGATGCTGGTCCTAGCGGGTCATAAATTACAATAGAGTTACATTAAGGCTAAAGAATATGTGTATACAATGAACATGTTACTGATAGCCTGCAATAGTAATACAGTTACTTGAATGTGAAGATATAAAGACGAAGAGACAATTCCTAATATTAACTGGTTTGCTTTCTTCAATTATGTTTTTGTGTTTGTTTAATTTTTAAGGTTTAAAGATTATGCTTAAATTCTTCGAGCATTACAGTCTTTCTACTGTGGTGCAAAAATCTAAATGATTGGTCATTCTGGTTATTATAAGCACCTTAAAGTCTATACCCACCCATAATCATTTCATTTAAATTTTGATTTATTTCGCAGAAGACCACAGGGACCATATTTATATTCCCAAGTTACCTTGGCGTCATCGGTAAATTATGAGTTGAGCAAAGCATCAATCATCAACCTAACCTAAAACATTTGCTGTGTTTCTTCTTTCATGTTGGTACTGAACAATTTATGAACCCTGATTATTGGTTGCTTAAAGTTCACTTGCAAATATGGCTGATTGTTGGTTGCTTAAAGTTCACTTGCAAATATGTCATGCATGTTCAGGATAAGCACAGGATAAGCACAAAGTAGAAACTACATGTAAGTCCTGGAAGGAGGCCTTTCGGAATTACATCAGGGACGTTTGAACTGCCACTGGATAAAATGATGTACATTGAATAAGGACACAAATGTTGCCTTTCAACAGGCTATTTATCAACCTCTCTTAGAGTTTAGCGTGGTACTCTCTTTTCACGAGACATTGGATTTTATATTCCCATTTGGACTGGACGTGAGTGTGTACTTTTACATCCCACACAACTAAACGGGTGGCCAACTTCGGTCAGTTTTTACTGCCGGTCAGAAAAATACCAAAGTGATCATTTCTAATAGTTTATTTCCCAGTTACCCTTCACCAAATTCTTTCATAAATATAAAAAAAAAAAAATGGCCACAATATAGAACGTTTTGCTGTACCTGTTAAATCAAAACATCACTTAACATTATTTCAATATATGCACACTTATGAGAACTCATAATACTGTACATCCTCTCGATACTGTTTATATTTGGCATTGCACAAGTTCATGCGTTTTATTACGTCTTTACCTAAAAGGTAGGATATACTGATTAACAATTTAGATACATGATTTACTTCTTAGTTGTAATTCGCTTTGAAATACCTATCAGTTACTACAATTATGTATATGATTTTTGTGCATTGTACCGACATTTTGAGTTTAGCCAATTACAACTGAACTTTTTTATCATGTTGTGCTGTTACACCAGTGTGCTAGGTTATTAAAGTTTTAATGACTGTACTATACTTTTTGAAACTTCCTCTGAAATATATTAATCAACTGTTCATTTCATCTGGAATAACATTGAAAGTCTCAATTTTCAATAGAAACATTCAAAGCAGATGAACGCTGGTTAAATATTTCAATTTTGGCTTTGTATAACAAATATTTTAAGTTCAACTACTTTGACTAAGTTAACAGATACACATTTACAATAAAATACAGAAAAAGGGTCGTCGACACCATCTCGAAAACCTTGACAAGAAAGTGATTTGTGACGGTTTTTGTCAACGAACTGTACAGTGATTATTTCAAAACGCACAACGAACGCGACACATTTGGTGGAACGAACAATACAGTAAGAGAAAAAATATTTTGTATGATATTCCGTTTATTCTAAGTTCTAGTGCACATTTGAAGGCACGTAGTAGTTCAATGTATAGTTATTTGGTATTGGTTAAGGTATTTATACGCAAAGGTGTATGCACAAAAAGATATTCAGCATTGTTTATATCATAAACCGTATGAAATTGCACCCTGTCTGTGCGTTTTGCATCTAGCAGTTTTATCAAACGTTTTATACTATATCTAAAACTTACAACAACTGTATAATTGAATAAATAAACTAACATGCACATTGACATATTTATATATACTCAAATAAGTTCCATAGAGGCATTCAAAATTGTTGTCATCCCAAATGTTGTCCTGATTATCGCTTCGAACGCGTCAACGTCCGGATTCATTTGTATCGGGGTTATACGGGGTGAGTATACTTACGATAAATCTCAGTCGTAAGTTTTTTTTGTGAAACCCACTTCAGAGTTAGGTCCCCAGAGTTAGAAGACTGGAATTTATGGTTACTTTATATAAATGCATTTATAATGTACGAATCAAGTTAAAGGAAATTATTCAACACCAAAAGAAGCGAGGTCGGGCCGAATTCAGGATCCTGTAATTTGTCGTTTGCTGCTATAAATGAATGTTTTACATTTGGTCCTATTTGGTCTTTTTTATCTTCTTAATGCGTCATTTGAGTAAAACATCAAGTTGGCCAGTAATAGTGCAACATTATGTAACATTGGAATACCGACTGTTTGTTGAATAGAAATGCATCAACCTCAACAAGTATGGTGTCCATCAAAAAAAAGTATAGCATTTGAGTATATTATCTTTGGTGTGTTTGTTGTTGCGTTGGAAACATAGTGGTTCTTTAGAATATACTATTTATTATTTCCTCGAGTAAGAAATGTGTATACGATTCCAAATGTTGTAGAAAGGTTGTCTAATGAGACCATGTAATCAGTCTTTCAATTCAGCATGGTGAATAAGTAGAGATTTTGATATCACTGCAAAGTTTTGAGGATTGTAAATGGTCAAGGAAGATGAACTCCAAGTAATGGTAAAAGTTTATTGGTTCACATGTGTTGTTGGTTTTTTTTTGTATCAAACGTTGTTGGTATTAATTCAATCACATAACCATGTTTAACTGTTCAATTTTAAAACAAAATACGTTTATTACTGTGACTTGACTGCAAGTTTTGCTCTCTGCAGTTTATTCAAATTTCTGTCAAAATTGGAATTTGTTTTTATCAAACCAATGTGTTCAACTGGTCAAAATAAAAATAAAAATGCTGTATAAAAACTCAGTTTAGTGCCTTAAGTGTAAGGTGATAAAATAAAGCATACTTGCAATCCTGTAAGACTTGATTTCCACTTCAAATATATAATAAAATATCAGTTTAAAACAAAAATGTGTCCATAGTACACGGATTCCTCACTATCATTTTTCATGTTCAGTGGACCTTGAAATTGTAATCAAAACTTTAATATGGAATTTAAATTAGAAAGATCATATCATAGGGAACATGTGTACTAAGTTTCAAGTTGATGTGACTTCAACTTCATCAAAAACTACCTTGACCAAAAACTTTAACCAAAACTTTAACCTGAACTTCACACTAATACTTTCTGTGTTCAGTGGACCGTGAAATTGTGATAAAACTTTTAATTTGGCATTAATATTAGAAAGATCATATCATGGGGAACATGTGTACTAAGTTTCAAGTTGATTGTACTTCAACTTCATCAAAAACTACCTTGACCAAATACTTTAACATGAAGCGGGACGAACGGACGAACGAACGAACGAACGAACGGACGGATGAACGGACGCACAGACCAGAAAACATAATGCCCCTCTACTGTCGTAGGTGGGGCATAAAAATCTATACAAATTTTATTGTAATTGTCATGCAAAAAAGTTACTGGTGAATCGCATTCAAAGTTTGTACGATCACGGAAAATAATTGAATTAAATTGGATTAAAAAATTACAGACAGTTTACCCTCTCGGTCTAAATGATAATATCATGGGAATTGGTAATATATCTAGAACCAATTCCGTTAACATTTTGGATATAGTTTCTAAAACTGTTCGTAAAAAACGTTCTCACGGTCGTAGAACAAATCGCAATCAAAGAAGATTTCGGGCCAATCATACCAATATTTCGGATCTAATTTCTATTTCAAAAAACAACGGCAGACATTATCTGTTAACAAAACTCTGTTCGTTACCGGTTAATAAGTTAAATAAAATTTTGGAGGATTGCAACACAATTTCATATAGCAGTCCTAAGTATGAAATTGTTCAAATTATTATGGCATATTGTTATTCTAAATTATTTCCCAAAATTGATCGCCCTGAAGATCATAAAAAACATTTTATTAAAATTAAGTATGTCAATAAAGGCTTTGATTTTGTAAATATTGCCGGTATATTTAACGACCATTCTGTTAAAGAACAAATTCCTGGATATTTTGACAATACTGAGCTACCTCTTATTTGTTATATTTACAAGAAATCTACCCGGAAATTTGTGTTTAATTATAGTCAATTGTGTAAAGATGTTAATATCAGTGAAAATACACCTACTTCATGTAATTGCAGTAATTCCGAATATATTTATGGCCCCATTTCCCATGTTATAACAGGAGATCTTAACATCGTTAAAGACCGAGAGTTAAAATCATTCCTCAGGAAAGGACCTAAATATCGTCCCCCGTCAATTATTAATTGGAATGAGTGTCGTAATATCATCCACGACTCACTCCATACTTACTGTATGAAATGGATAAAACGGGAAAAAGCTGACAAAAAATCTTTGGACTCTTTTTTTAATTCAGTAATGAAGATAGTTGATATACGTATTCAACATTTTAAAGAACATTTTACTATAAACCCTTACAACAATAAACCTATTTTTCGTATCAAACATAAACTAAAAGAACTAGCCAAGGAATTTGTTTTTGTCCCGGCAGATAAAGCTGCTAATAATATTATTATTGTTTGACGTAAATTTTACATTGAGGTTCTGAAAAAGGAAATCACCAATTCACCAACATTCCAACTGACTCCATTTTCAGAAAACGAAATCTGTAACAAACATAAACTTTTAGGCACCGCTTTACAAGCAGAGCCAAATACAATGAAAGTCCCAACTATGTATTGGCTTCCGAAGCTACACAAAACCCCTTACAAATATAGATTTATTTCGTCTTCAAGCCATTGTTCAACTACTAAATTGTCTATTCTTCTTACCAGCACACTTGGTACAATTAAAAACCTGATAATAAATTGTTCAAATAAGGCCTTCGAAAATAGTGGAATAAATTACTTTTGGAGTGTCAAGAACTCGTTGGAAGTACTTGATAAATTGCATGCTTATATTGGTGATTTTGAATCTGTTCAAAGTTTTGATTTTTCTACCCTGTATACCACATTGCCTCACATTCTCATTAAGAAAAAATTCACACACCTAATTAAATGGGCATTCAAAAAATCTGAATGTGAATATATATGTTCAAACTCTTTTAGGTCATTTTTTAGTAGCAATAAACAAAAAAACTATATTAATTGGACATGCTTTGATACTATATATGCCCTTGAATTTTTACTAGATAACATTTTTGTTCGCTTTGGGGATTCCGTATATCGTCAGATTATCGGAATTCCAATGGGGACTAACTGTGCACCACTTATTGCGGACCTGTTTTTGTATTGTTATGAGTTACAATTTATGACAAAAATAAGCAAAGACCCATCGAAACAACATCTGATAAACAAATTTAATAATACTTTTAGATATTTGGATGATATTTTGGCTCTCAATAATGACGACTTCAGTATGTATATTAATGAAATTTATCCTGTTGAACTTACTTTAAATAAAGCTAATACTAACAATGACCACTGCCCTTTTCTCGATCTTGATATCTATATCACTAATGGAAAGCTGAATACTAAAATTTATGATAAAAGGGATGATTTTTCATTTCCTATCGTTAATTATCCGTTTTTAGATGGTGACGTTCCCTTGTCACCATCTTACGGTGTTTATATATCTCAACTTGTACGATTCGCTCGTGTATGTAACAATGTTTTAGATTTTAACGAGAGAAATTTGTGTGTTACTGAAAGGTTGTTACACCAGGGTTTTCGATATCACAAACTAGTCAAAACTGTTACTAAATTTTATCGTCGGTATAAAGACATTATTCGTAAATATAGCTCAACATGCAGACTTTTAATACGTTCAGGTATTTCACATCCAATGTTTTATGGTAATATTCTTTATAAAGCACAAAGGTGTCAGTATTCACCTCAGAAACTTACAAAACCTTTGAATAGACTTATTAAGAAGGGATATAATTCAATACTGTTGTCAAGTCATTAAAGATTGCATATTTTGGCGTTAATATTGAGTCATTGATAAGGTCTTTGCATCGGAACTAAACACATTTATTCTAAAAACAGTTGTTGGCATGACACGGGTTATGTTCTTCTCATATATGTTATGATGGTATGATACTAAACCCCTAACGGGAAGGATTGTGCCTGATGTTCATATGATGAAATCATAATCTTTCAGTCAGTTTAGTTGAAGTCTGGAGCTGGCATGTCAGTTAACTGCTAGTAGTCTGTTGTTATTTATGTATTATTGTCATTTTGTTTATTTTCTTTGGTTACATCTTCTGACATCAGACTCGGATTTCTCTTGAACTGAATTTTAATGTGCGTATTGTTATGCGTTTACTTTACTACATTGGTTAGAGGTATAGGGGGAGGGTTGAGATCTCACAAACATGTTTAACCCCGCCGCATTTTTGCGCCTGTCCCAAGTCAGGAGCCTCTGGCCTTTGTTAGTCTTGTATTATTTTAATTTTAGTTTCTTGTGTACAATTTGGAAATTAGTATGGCGTTCATTATCACTGGACTAGTATATATTTGTTTAGGGGCCAGCTGAAGGACGCCTCCGGGTGCGGGAATTTCTCGCTACATTGAAGACCTGTTGGTGACCCTCTGCTGTTGTTTTTTATTTGGGCGGGTTGTTGTCTCTTTGACACATTCCCCATTTCCATTCTCAATTTTATTGTTTTTGAATTGCGAAGAAATGTCCAAATTTTAATGTTTTGAATTAATTTTTATATTGTGTGTTTCTATGCATGGTACAAAATGTCCTTTGAATAATCTATAAACTTCTTGGTGAAACATTCTTGAAGCTGCTAAATATTCTTCTGAAGGTTTAAAGGGAGATAATGTCATAATTTTGAAAGATCAATGATTTTATACCCATGGAAACTTATCAACAACGTATTGTTATTTCACATATTTTTTACTGAATATAAGATGTTTGTTTGTTTACACATTTGTTTGTTTTTACAGTGATTAAGATTATAACCCAATGTTGACTGCGGTACCCCTGTCTTTACATTTTTACTTATAGTGTCTGTTTGTTTTGTTCGCACATCGTTGTCAATTTAATAGAATTTTATGCAATTGTCATACAAGTGAGAGGTTTAGCTAGCTATAAAACCAGGTTTAATCCACCATTTTCTACCCATGAAAATTCCGGTACTTAGTCAGGAATATGACAGTTGTTCTCCATTTGTTTTATATGTTTGAGCTTTTGATTTTGCCATTTGATTAGGAAATTACCGTTTTGAATTTTCCTCGGAGTTTTCCAAAGAAAAATTATCTGAAAGCTGAGTTCGGACATTTTATAGCAATTGAAAAATAAATTTGTACAGAAATTGTTAAACTAATTTTTTTAAATATCTTTGAAATTGAATTAAAGTCTTATGTTATTGTAAGTATGTTTTATATCATCATCGTGATCTTTCACCACTTGACTGTGTTTTTCTACAGCAATTTGTTAAAGTTTCTGACCAGATGAACAATTATACACTCATATGCAGTTTTGTAGTATTGTTTAAAAAAAACAGTACTGAAAAAAATGGTATAATGCTCCTGTCTCTTTATTAGCAGTCTTGTGTGTAGTTTTAATAGAATAAATAAGTATATTTTTTTATAATAAGGTTGAATACTTACTTGGCTTTTTCTGGAAATCAAATAAATATATCGTCTGTAATTACTAACTGGAAAAATAGATATAGGAACACAAATAGTAGCAATGCTTCCATATTGAAGAAGGACGCAATATGGCGACTATTGTTACCATGGTGGGAGTGAAACCAATCTTATATTTGATTTAGTCGATATGATATCCATGAGTATTTTAATGTATTTATCTTTCAACATTGATATATGTTGATTGTTATTTTGTACTAACTTTTTCAACTGATCTTAAATATTGATCATAATTCAAATGTGTCACTTAACACAACCCTAATGTAACCTCTTTGACAACAAATTTCAATGAAAATTTCCCACAAATTACCAAAGGCTATTGAATTGGTGACGTTTTATTAGATTTAGAAAAATATAAAAGATTTCATTTATTAAAAAAAGTAAATTCAAAGTTGCTTTATTGTGAGTATCTAGTTTCATTTTTAGGGTATTTCCACCTCCATTGTTACCTTGTTGATTTGTGTCTATTCTTATGACATACCCATTCACGTTTAAATACACTGTTTAAACATTCACCAATAAAATGTTTAGTACAGGTGGGTCATTTTTCAATAACTTACTCTTTTTAAACGTTGATTGATTAATTAATTAAAAAAAAGATGTGAAGACAACCCTGTACAATAGACACTGCAATTAACAATTAAAGGTCACTGTACGGCCTTCTAAAATGACAAAAGTCAATACCGCATCGTCAGGTATAAAAGGCCCCAAAGTAGAAAACTAATGGTCTGATCTTGATAAATGTATAAGTAATTGCCTATTCACTTTGAAATCCAACATATACACGACACTTACTAAAGAGAAAATCCTGGATCTTGGATACAGAAACTTCATAAATGTCCTATAAACAAAGATATATTGTTGGGTCTTTCAAGTGCTCCACGAAACTTCTTTCTAAATTATTAACATCTATTTTATCAGCAATCAAAGCTGTGCTTCGAAGTTATTGTGAAACTGCCTATTTTAGAGGTGTTGTGAATCAGCTGTGAATACTTAACAATTCCGAAGATCTTTTAGAGTACATTATATCTAAGACTCTTTCATCTTGCTATTAAAACATTTGACTTTTCTACACTTTACACAAGTATTCCCACTTCCTATTTAAAAATAAATTGAAAGAGTTGGTATTGATTTTTTTCATAAGAAAAGAATGACCAACGTAGATACTAGTATCTTGTCTTATGGAAGGATAAATCCCACTTCGTAAAAAATGAATCTAATTCAAACAAAATTCTCTGTAACTTACATTATCAAGATGCTAGATTTCTTTATTGAAAACATGTTTGCGACGTTTGGTGGACATGTTTTTCAACAAACTATTGGCATTCCAATGGGAACCAACTGTGCGCTTCTCCATGCCGACTTTTTCCTTTATTCTTAAGAGGCTGACTTCAAACATGAACTTCTTATGTAGAAAGAAAAGAAGATGGCAGCATCCTTTAACTTTAATTTCCGCTATATAGATGATATTCTCTCACTAACTAAATCATAGTGTGGTGACTATGTTAAACACATCTATCCTATCGAAGTAGAGATAAAGAATACAACATATACAGTTAAGTCTGCCACATATCTTGAAATTGATAATGAGGGTTGGTTGAAAACAAAAATATACGAAAAAAGAGATGAGTTCAGCATTCCAATTGTGAACCTTCAATTTCTATGTAGCAAGATTTCCGCAGCTCCTGAGTATATATGTAGGACTCGGAACCACGATGGTCACGCTGAAGTGCGATGGTCCACGCTGAAGTACGTTGGTTAATACGCTGAAGTGCGATGGTGACATTGTGACGTTAACTTGTTGATAACTATACGCCGAAGTGCGATGATGGTTACGCTGAAGTACGATGGTCTTCCTGTGACATTGGAAAAAAAGCAAAATGTATATACAAGCTGGTTAAATGAAATAATATCATAACGATTTGAGAAAATGTATAGCCCTTAGCCTCGAATTATGAAGATTTTAATTTTCTGTTTATGTCAAACAAAACTTAAGGCTTTAAATTTTGATTTTTTTAATCTAATTTTAAAATATGCTAATTCTCCGATTAGCACGCAGTAGTTGAGAGTAAAATAGTATGCCGTTCAAGACGAAAAAAAAGATACAGCGTGTAGGTCTATATAATAGTACCTAGAAGGGTCCATCTCATTTTATTATATATTACGACAAAACTTATAAATTGCTCACAACAATTATTCATCCATTTATATATACCAGATTGCTCACGGAGTAAAAAAACACTTTGTGCATTTATATGTATGACAAATAGCGATCCTTGTCGATTATTCCACGAAAAAAATAGGTGTTGACAAATTGGGAAGTACATGTAGGGATCAGTTACATTGTAGGTCAATTTTGGCCTAACATGTTGTAAAACATCAACACTGCACCCACTATAAAAAAAAAGACTAGAATGACAGTGTTCTTACAAATCAGGATTCATCATTATAGCAACTTGATATAGCAAAAACATTACTAGTACAATAGTACATTTTTTTTCTATTAAATTGTCGACATAGAATCACGAGAATTTTACTTAAAGGTAAATCCAAATTAATATTTAGATCAATATGCTTTATTTATTGGCATGTTAGGCACTGGCTACGGTTACCTGGAAATGTAACAATAATAAAAATATTATTGTTACATTGGAGACTTAATGCCGGAATGCATGGCTGGGTAAGGACAAGATTATTTACGAATGTAACAATAACAACTGAGTCTATGGTTACATTGTGTTATTGTTATATAATTAATGCACTTCAATATGCGCTTGATTAATTGAACTTAAACCTTGTGTTGCTTAATCACCCCTCCCCCCAACCCCAAATAAGAATGAAATAACTATCACAAAACATCAAAACAACAATGTACGATGGGACTTGTAATATGTATTAAATAATAAAAGTTGAAGAAATTTATTCTATATTTGCAATACATACAATTTCTTTATTTTTTTTAATTTATAATGACAGTTTCTATATATCAAGTAATATATATAAGTGGTTTTTGATATTGATATTGTTTCAAATTCGTTTCAAATGCATCCAAAGTTTTAAATTCTTCATCCAAAACAAAATTGGTAAAAGGAATCTATACATCCATTGTTCAAAGTATAATGACAATAATAAGAGTAGGTGTACAGTCAAATACTTAAAAAGTGAACACTTTTCTTAGTCCGAGTTCTCAACAACAAACCATTGAACTATATTTTTCGCCTTTGACACTACTTATCTGAAGTAGTACCTTTAAGAACATCAAAACCATTTACGTAATCCTTTTCAAACACAATTTTTGAATAATAATATTTATTATTTATCATTATTGTAGGTAAACTATTATTTAGTACATATGAAAGAATAAAGCAACACAACTATACTATAGAAGATTTAAATTTAATAAATCTTGCGTACATTGCTGTATTTCATGTAACAATAACACAATGTAACCGCAGCCTCAATAATTATTGTTACATTCGTAATTAATCGGTTCCTTACCCAACTTTGCATTCCGGCAATTAGTCCCCGATGTAACAATAATATTTTTATTATTGTTACATTTCCATGTAACTGTAGCCAGTGCCTTATTTATTTGTTTTTGGTTTGTGGCATAATTCCTAACACTGGTTTTCCGATATGCAGACCAAGTTCATCCATCAGCTGCTTTGCTCTCAATGATTTGTTGCACGACTAGTTTGTAACCTCAACTTATAATGCTCAAAACTCTTCGGAACTTGAATAGTTCGGTACTTTCTTTTCCCCTTCGTATCCTTTGTTAACATGAAACCTTCATCTACACAACCCTATCGTCCTTCCTGCGAATCTATGTTGTATTTTACTAAGGCTAAACGTCACAATATGCTAACGTCAGACCAAACCATCGCACCTCAGCGAAAGGACCATCGTACTTCGGCGTGGACCATCGCACTTCAGCGTGACCATCGCACTTCAGCGTCCCCATCGCACCTCCGAGTCTTACAATATCCGTTACTGATCATAGCGGATACTTTCCTAATGTAGTTACTACAATCCTGTTCCCTTTTCACGAATGTGACCTACGTACATAATTAGACTATTTACCGGGTTTGTACCAACACGCGCAACACTACAGGTGCCACATGTGGAGCAGAATCTGCTTATCCGGAGCACCTGAGATCAACCCCAGTTTTTGGTTCGGTTGCATAGTATTTAGTTCTATAGTGTTTTTTTGTGTACTATTTATTGTTTGTCTGTTTGTCTGTTTTTACTTTTACAGCCATGACGTTGTCAATTTATTTTCCATTTATGAGTTTGAAGTCCATCTGGTATCTTTTCCCCTTTTTTATGTACATAATTATAATCGAAAAACAAATACAATATACAGCAACAACCGACAAACTGGTTCATGACTTAAGGGACAGGCACATGTAGTATATGGCGGGGTTAAACGTGTTTGTCCAACCCTCCCCTAACCTGGGACACTGAAAACATAACAAAAATGTGTTAAAGAGCGCATCACTCATCAGATAGATAAAAGTAACAAAAACGCAGTGGTCGTGGCAGGGTACTAGTTCTTGTATATCCTCACAACAAAAGACGTTAAATACAGTTTTGAGAGTACTCGTAGTTACTTACAGATAGTTCAAAGCCACTAACAATTAATAAACAGAAATCATGTATTTAAGACTAGTATGTATTACACGTATGTTTCAAATAAACTACAACACGTTGACCATGGAATAATGCATAAAAAGGATTACTTCAATCGTATAAATGCCTCACATAACACTTCAACATGCATATAATCGGTCTGTTTTTAGACGTATTTATAGGCATACCTCATGAGAAAAAAAATGAGCATATGAATATATCAAAGGAACTTATGCAGCAGTAAAGAAATGGTCCTCTTCATATGCTAGAAATTAGATGCATGGATGTAAGTGCATCTGTTCACTGAAACTGGTAATTTTCCCCTTCCAAAGGCATCTAATCATAATTAACATCAGTGTTGATGGAAAAGATGTTAGGCACTTGCTACGGTCACATGGAAATGTATCAATAATAAAATAATTATTGTTACATTGGAGACAAATTATCGTGAGCTATGCTAATAGATACGTTTAGCAACAGACCGATTATTCGCATGTTATTCCCGCCATCATATATTGTATTCTCGTCTTTCATTGTTGCTTGATATGTAATTCTTCTATATGTCATTTTATTTTTCTTTGTTGACATATTTGTTTGTTTTTCGTAATTAAGATTACATAACACAATGTAGACTGCTGTATCCCTATTTTTGACATTTTTACTTTTTATGTTTGTTTGTTTTGTTCACATTTTAATATTGTTGTCATTATAATAGAACTTTATGCGACTGTAAATGTGAGGTTTAGCTAGCTAGAAAACTAGGTATAATCACCATCTTCTTCAAGATGAAATGCCTGTACTTAGTTAGGAATTTGACAGTTGTTTTACGCTCGTTTGATGTGTGTGAGCTTATGATTAAAAATTAGGTTATTTAACGTGTGTTTTCACTTAGTCTTCAATTGTCAATTCTCAATCATGTCATTACAAGATTATTGAACTTTTTTTCAACTAAAATGAACTCATCCACTTATCATGAGAAGTGCACTATATTTACATTGTTTCATTAGATTCATGTCAATGGTCAATTGTTAACATATTTGAATCCGTGTCTAGTCATTTGGTTTTATAGTAAAACAATTCATTAATATAAAGCAAATTATTAACGTAGTAATAGGATAAAACAGAAAATTAAACTCTAAACCTTCACAGATACCAGTACATCAATTTTTTTTTAGTTTATTTATTTTTTCAACACTATCAATCAAATTATTTTTTTCAAAAAATAGGGGAAATCTGCATTCAGAATTTTTTTTTTTGTCATCTGCTTGACAAGAATATTTTTATCAAATAATAAAAAATGACATTAAAGTTTGATGTTCGGTTCAATCATTCACATTCAATTGACAAAAATAACTTGTGCCAAGTTAGACTAATAAAAGTCATATGACAACCATTAAAATGAGAATCATTTGAAGAAATTTCTTCTAAATCTATCCTAGTCAAAATGGTGCATTTTTTTTAGTTCCTAATATAATTAAAAGTTACATAATTGTGTAATTCCTCTTTCTCACATAAAAAAATAGTTTTAAGTTAACTTATTACCGGTTAATTAAACTGTGACTTATAAAACTTAACCTTTGTCACTATTGCATGTTTTGTAAGACAGCATGAACTATTCATGATGGGATGCTATATCTTCTTGGTGCATCTTTCCATTTATAATAAGTGGATGTATTAATGATGATATTTTAAGTTAATAACTATAGTACCATGAAATAGAAGTTACAATAAAAGGAAGTGTTCTTTTTAGTTAACATTAATGAGATAGCAATTCAACTTTCTAGGTGTCATCATCAGATTTTACTAAACTGCAAAATTATAAAGTTGTGTGGCAATCACTTCTGAATAATTGCTATGAAGGCAATTATGTCATTAGTATGTGGATAGCCAAAATCATGTACTTCAGTGGCATATCTTTATGTTTTTACCTATAGGTATAAATGACTTATTTTAAACCGCAATACTCCATTTATTTGATTATGTTGTTGCTGATGGTATTTCATTATTTCCCACCTTTCATGCAAAGTAATAAAAAGCAGACAAAATGTTATAAAATATCTACTGTGGATTCATTTATTTTCATGGGTATCAATTTTCGTGAATAGAGAAAAAAAGACGTTTCGTGGTATACATAAATTCGTGGATTGCTGATTACAACAACAAAAAGTTAGATACGTAATTCGTGGATTTCTTTTTGATTGAGGAGATCATATAACCTCCTTGGTTTGATCTATAATAACAAAAAAACAAAAAAAGAAGGAATTAATTGAAAAAGTTTTGATTCGTCAAAATCCTCGCTTGGTCATTCTAGGTTAAAGTGTTCATTGGTAACTTCGATTACAATAATGGACAGAGACAACTAATTATTTGTTTGTTTTACAATTTATAAATTCTTGTTTGAATCCTATAAGGCATTCAAAACTTTATGATTGAAAGCTCATTTCCCTAATTACAATATAATAAACAATGATATAAGTTTAAGGTGTGAAAATAAATGTTCCTGTCATAAACAATATTACCTACGGGCAATATCCCTGTACTTAATCCTATTGATTTTTAATCAGTGGTAAACCAAACTATGACACGGTAATTAACAACTTACAGTTATTTTCCATGAACAGTTTTAATAAATTTTATAAAGTAAATTATCACTGATATTCGATATATTTATTATAGATTTAATCAAAATACTTGTATCTTCTTTCAATAAAAAACATGTGTTATGTTACAATGTTTGTCCCTAGTCAACACTATACTAGAACTGCATAACATCCGACTCCATACACATTTCTTGGGATTATTCTTCGTATAATTCTTAAATTCATGGTTCGCTGTGACCCACGAAACCCACGAAATGTGGTATACCACGAATAAAAATGAATCCACAGTATTATTTTCAATTTTAACACGTTCTTCCATTAAAAAAACAAACTTTAAGCTCAAAACTAACTCTCAGTCAATGATATTCCAATTATAATGTATATACACTTTAAACTGAGTTTAATACACCATTTTCTACATAAGGAAATGCCTGTACCAAGTTAGGAATATGACATTTGTTTTCCATTTGTCTGATGTGTTTGAACTGTCCTTGGAGTTTGATATTTTTTGGCATTTTACTGTTCATGTAAGTAAACTTAATGATATAAATAGCCATAATATTGACTCTTGTCACTTAGTTTTTTTCTTCAAAATAACATAATAAGTAAACTTAATGATATAAATAGCCATAATATTGACTCTTGTCACTTAGTTTTTTCTTCAAAATAACATAATAAGGACAGAGAGTTTCAACTGAATCTCCTGTTTCATTTCCACACAGTAATGGTATTTTTGTTTGCAGAAACATTATCAATCAATTGTGACTTGATTTGTTACTATTGGTGACTGCATCAATGGTTACAGGTAAGCTTCAGCTTGGTGAGCGGTCAGAAAACAATGGAGAATCAGACCTTGCTACCATCTGGTGACCTCCATGTTGTTGCCATAGATCTAATGCCTTGACAACCACAACATCTCCACTATCTTCCGGTAACTATAAATAAAAAAATATTAAGACCAAATTAGTGGGTTATCAGCACTTGATATATAAATATAATTTGTCATGTTTATTATGGCTCTATTTCAGACCAAAAATTGTTTATGACATTCAATGAAATTCAACTTTGTGAAATTTTAACATCTATTCTCCCCAGCAACTCAACCACAATTTCCAGCTTTCCATATTCTGTGTTGACTTTTATTCCATTGTTCAAATAAGTTGTCATCCGGCTGGTAGCTGAACTGTGCAGGCTTCATTTTGTGTTCTACTTTTGCAACAATTGGTCTAGATAGGCAAAGCAGATTGTATGTTGGCTTCTCAAACTGGTTTAACATTACCACATTTTGATTTTTAGTGTAAAACTCTAAAATCTGATCAACATAAGAGTTTAAAATGTAAGAAACTGACAGTAATAAATTAAAGGCAAGATCTACTATCTATTATTTAAATTTTACTTTTAAAATGGTTATTGGATAAGTTTATGATTGTTGTACTTGTGTCCAAAATATTTTCTTTGTTTGGTGTGTGTGTGGAAAGGGAGATAATCCTATGTTTTATGAAACACTGTTTTCAGAGTACTACATGTACAAGAGACAAAATTTATTAAATTCTTTTTGTGTGCATAATTTCTAATGTTAATTATCTTATGCAATTAAGGTAAATCATGACAGGAACAGTTAGTTATTGTATGCATATTAAGGATAAAACATATAAATATTTTATGCATTTTCAAGATGGAAACCTCTCATCTATATGTTCCAGACCATATGAGTATTTGGACAGTAAGCATTCAGGATGGGAACCTTTAATTATCTTCTACATATTCAGAATAGGAACCTTTAGATATCTTATGCATATTTCAGTAAAGCTAGTCAAAAATTATAAAGCTACATGTATGGAAATGTGTACTGCCACAAGAAAAAAATTTGTAAGGGTTCCTCGCCTACTTTTGCTGTTAATGGCAGGCTCAACAAAAAAGAGGAAAAAAAAATTAATAAAAAATATTCCCCTTGATACTATCTTTTAATTGTAAGAAGCTTCTGTCCAAGTTTGGTAAAAATCCAGGATAGTTAAGGCCACACCAATTTAATTCCTTGTTAGATGGACCTATTTTTTTATATTCCCACTTCCCTTCTTGCATCTGGAAATGTAATCATGTCTATTTCCCGCACCGTTTTTTTGTAAATATTATAAAAAGATACCAACATTTGTTTTTTTTAAATCACAGTCTAACCTGTATATAATGATTTTAAACCCCATGACACTGTGTAAATATCTGTGAGAATATTTATTTCAGCATGTAATCAATTAATCCAACGTGAGAGTGCTCTGATATAAATATATAACAGCCGAAATACCTGTACAGAACAAAACATTGGTTTCTTTCCCTCTTACTTATATTCCCATCAAAAAATGTTCGTTGTTGGGGTCCCTTATAGCTTGCTGTTTGGTCTGGATCAAAACCCTGTGCAAAAGGCCGTACTTTGACCTGTGTTTGTTAAATATTATCAGGTTGGGGAAAACCCTCCCTCAGCCAAGGGGTCATTTTACTGTTGTAGAAAAGGAAATAGAAATACCAAGCTTTTGTATAGTGCTACTATACAAAACCTTGGAAAATTAAGAATTTTTTACTCAAAAAGAGGACAAATACATCATATTTTAAACAACTTTTCTAAAAGAGGGGTCCACTTATTTTGAATAATATTAAACTGTTAAATGTGTTAACATGGTTTAAGTCCAGGAACATTACAAAGTTCTTGGACATCTTTTGACTATTTAATACAAGATAGATATAAAGTTCTTTGGGAAAATATAAGCCCTTTTGTACTAATAAGTGTTTTTTACAAAGAAATATATTATAACTTATATTGACCCCTTATAAAAAGGGATATTTATAACATTAAGGGGTTGTTCCCAACCTGATTATGACTTAGATGGAGAATTGTCTCATTGTCAGTCACACATACATAGCCCAGATTTAATTATACAATTATTTCTTGGTGAACAGGGAAAAAATACTTCATAAATTAAAGAAATGTCAAAGTACAAGTGATAAATCAAGTTTTAATATTGTCAAACCTTCTATCTTATGTTTACAAAAAAAAAATTATAATCGCTCGCCTTTACTTTTTAAGTTTCGCCTCAAAAATTTGCAAATTAAATATTTTTTTATTAAAATTTTCAAATCACTCGCTCGCCCCAACTTAAGGAGTCCAAAAATCCGTAGAACAAGAAATTAAATTGGTGTGGCCTTATGAATCTAAAAAAAAAATTTAAACTTTAACTGCAGACTGAATGTAATGCTAACTGAAACCAGTTGCTTCGCAGGGCGCAGCATTATACGACCGCAGAGGTTGAACCCTGAACGGTTGGGGCAAGTATGGACACAACATTCAAGCTGGATTCAGCTCTAAATTTGGATTGTGATTAAATAGTTGACACAGCATAGGTTTCTGACACAGAATGAATGTGGTCTAATGAACTGTTTGAAGAAATTTTCTTTTTTATTTATGAAATTTCAAATGAGAAAAAATTGAACCCAATTTTTTTAATCACATCCCCCTTTCCCTTATTCCAAAACTAATCTCAATTAAAATTTCTAATGGAGTTTGCAACAATAACTACTCATTTAAATACATCATAAAATATTAAGATGTAAAAAAACTGCTTGTTATCACTGAATGGTAAAGATTATTTTAATTTATCAGTTGGTAGTAAAAAGTGAATATACATTGTATATTGTATATAACAAAGATTTAAGTTGATTCTGGACAAAGAAAGATAACTCCATTTAAAAAAAAATCTTGCTATTGCACAATATTTTGCAATTAGATATTTCTTGCTTACTATTCTGGACAAAGAAAGATAACTCTAATTAAAAAAAAAATTGCTATTTCACAATATTGTGCAATTAGATATTTTTTGCCATTGCGCAATACTGTGCAATTGAAAAGACTTGCTATTGCACAATACTTAATATAATAATTTTAACTTGAAAACTGGGCCCATAATAAAAAATCTAAGTACATTTTTGGATTCAGCATATCAAAGAACCTCAAGATTTCAATTTTTGTTAAAATCAGACTAAGTTTAATTTTGGACCCTTTGGACTTTAGTGTAGACCAATTTGAAAACAGGACCAAAAATGAAGAATCTACATACACAGTTAGATTTGGTATATCAAAGAACCCCATTTATTCAATTTTTGATGAAATCAAACAAAGTTTAATTTTGGACCCCGATTTGGACCAACTTGAAAACTGGGCCAATAATCAAGAATCTAAGTACATTTTTAGATTCAGCATATCAAAGAACCTAACTGATTCATTTTTTGTCAAAATCAAACTAAGTTTAATTTTGGACCCTTCGGCCCTTAATGTAGACCAATTTGAAAACGGGACCAAAAGTTAAAAATCTACATACACAGTCATGACAGTTAGATTCGGCATATCAAAGAACCCCAATTATTCAATTTTGATGAAATCAAACAAAGTTTAATTTTGGACCCTTTGGGCCCCTTAATCTGTTGGGACCAAAACTCCCAAAATCAATACCAACCTTCCTTTTATGGTCATAAACCTTGTGTTTAAATTTCATAGATTTCTATTTACTTATACTAACGTTATGGTGCAAAAACCAAGAAAAATGCTTATTTGGGTCCCTTTTTGGCCCCTAATTCCTAAACTGTTGGGACCTAAACTCCCAAAATCAATACCAACCTTCCTTTTGTAGTCATTAACATTGTGTTTAAATTTCATTGATTTCTATTTACTTAAACTAAAGTTATTGTGCGAAAACCAAGAATAATGCTTATTTGGGCCCTTTTTTGGCCCCTAATTCCTAAACTGTTGAAACCTAAACTCCCAAAATCAATCCCAACCTGTGCTTTTGTGGTCATAAACCTTGTGTCAAAATTTCATAGATTTCTATTAACTTTAACTAAAGTTATAGTGCGAAAACCAAGAAAATGCTTATTTGGGCCCTTTTTGGCCCCTAATTCCTAAAATGTTGGGACCAAAACTCCCAAAATCAATACCAACCTTCCTTTTGTGGTCATAAACCTTGTGTTAAAATTTCATAGATTTCCATTCACTTTTACTAAAGTTAGAGTGCGAAAACTAAAAGTATTCGGACGCCGGACGACGACGACGACGACGACGCAGACGCCAACGTGATAGCAATATACGACGAAAAATTTTTCAAATTTTGCGGTCGTATAAAAACTAAGTAAAATACAGAAAAAATATAATTTTATTTTTTACAAAATTTACTTTTGGATTCTATCGAATGATCATAAACAAGCTTCTGTCCAAGTTTTGGTAGAAATCCAGTATAGTTTAAGAAAGTTATCAAAATTTCAAAAACTTCAACCACAGAGTGAGTATTTGTGGACGCCGCCGCCAACGATAATGCGGATGGAATGTTTGATTGCTATGTCTCATTTTTTCGACTAAAGTCGAAGGCTCGCAAAAAAGGGTATGTATGCAGTCTTAAATCTAGCATTCAAAAGAAGCACTATGATGAATAATAAATTATTAAGGATGACTAAGGCATGAATCTTTCCCATAAAGCGAAATTGGATTTGATATTCCCATTATAACAAGGTGTCAGTAAAGCACCAGGGATCTACCAGTATGGCTAAGTATTCTAAAAGACATGAAAGACAAAAATCAATGACTTGGGAAAACATACACATGTGGCAGGGTTAATTTATTTTTATTTTACTTGACACTGTGCATTTTTAAATTCCTTACTTTTGATAAATACTTTAACATAGATTCTCTGTTGTTCATACTCAGCAGAGGTCGTTTGAAAGTCAAGAAGATTGCCACAGCTACATGTACCAAAACTGCAAAAGATCCTCCAACCACTTTGTCCCATATTCTGAAATAAAAAAACTCCAATTAAATTTCAAGTCTACCTAATTGAATCAAAACAGATAAAAAATAATTCCACTGTAATTGTCCAGTATTAAGAAACTATTTCTTATTATAATTTATGCTAAATTTCAAAAATTTACTGAGATTTATAGAATAACTTCCAATAATTCAGAGGCGGATTTAAGAAAATTTGAGAAAAAAAATTGGTTGCTTATATAGGGAATCATTGAAGCATGACGAGATCGGGACCCCTCTTAGGCAGCCAGTGGGCCCCCACTTATGAAAATTTCTGGATCCGCCACTGTCAAATAAATTTATAAAAATTTTCAACTAGTCATTGGATAACATATTAGTTCACAAATGTTATTTGCATTTTGATATTTTTTACATGAATTATACATAACTTTTCTCGATATCTCAAAAATTTGAATTGCATTTAAGTCAAAAATTACATAATCACAATGATACACCCATTGTTGCATGACGTCTAGGATTAAGATTGTCAGATTCATTTCACATGTGAAATTATTGGGGTTTTTTTTCACTGGAAAATCAAGGTAATTCATTGCAAACAATGTTATAAAATTTATCAATTCAACTCTGACAGATCTTCATTATACATGTAGGTGATTATAGAAGTATTTTTATTCAATATTTCTTAATACAAAGAGATTAAACAATAGTCCAAACCTTTCCATGGATGTATTGGGTAAAATATCAGCAAATCCTGATAGAAACCAGGCTCTGAGTGGTAGTATAATAAACATGTCATGTTGGTTCAAGTGCTGCCAAATCTTAGGGTCCTCTTTCTTCAGGCTGTTCACAGCTTTTTCTGCCTGTGAAATATAATAAGTAGCTATTTATAGATTTGAACTTATTCTAAAGGTATCAACTTTGTCATCATGGTCATTGTGAAAAATTGTTAAATTTCATATTTTTTGTATGATGTTATACAAGAGACCGTCAAAACAACAACAATCAAAATTTTTTTCGCAATAATCAGTGTCAATGTTTATGCAATCTAGGACCATAACTCAGAACAGCAAAAGTCAATTTCAACACAATCAATCAGACCTCCATTTTGTAACAAGAAACCTTAATAACATCAAATCATTGTAACAGGTTAAATCAAGTAATCTCAATTTGTTCGATTGGAATTGACATAAAAGGCATTTTCCAATTTGGATTAGACTCTTGAACTGCATGCAAATGAGAACACCATAAAAAAACTTCACTTTCATTTTCATCAGTAGCATACCAAAAGTTTAAATGCCTTGGTTGTATACTTTTCTGAATTTATATGGTGCACACAGAAACAGCTAAAGATGCCTGAAATCCAGAACCCCTGAACGTCTGCCCAGTGTTCTAACTAAATTCAATAAACCAGATTATGTTCTTTCATTCATAATATATATGTAGGACTCGGAACCCCGATGGTACTCCGAACCGCGATGGTCACGCTGAAGTGCGTTGGTTAACACGCTGAAGTGCAATGGTAACATTGTGACGTTAACTTGTTGATATCTACGCTGAAGTGCGATGTAGGCTCTGTCAGAGATGGTCTAACTATAAAGTTGACTTTAATGAAACGATTAAGTGTGATGGTTTATACCAGCTAAGTCGATGGTCTGAAGTAAGAACTCTATTGAAAGAGGTGTGGTGTAGTGGTTAGCGTTCTAGCTTCGCATTTGGTAGATCGGTTTCAATTTTTAGTCAGGTCTAATAAAAAATACATACAATTCTAATTTGCTAATCATCCGCTTAGCACGCAGAAGTATGGATTCAGAAAAAAATGGGCTAGATGGCTTAAATTTAGTATCCATGATTCGAGTTGGAGGAAATGTCAAGTGTGCAAAAAATAAAAAAGGTTCAGCGTGTCGGTCTATATAGTGCTACGCAGGGTCCATCTCATTTCATACAATATAACTTGTTCTCTTCATATCATAGCCGAGAAATTGCTCATAAGACACTCATTCATCCATTTATATAATATCGTAAGTTTTTAACAAATAAAAGCCATCAAGTACATGTATGCTTGACTTATAGCGAAACGTGACGCGAGTTCTGTGAAAAACTTGAGATTAAGCTGATTTTCCGCTATTCAGCAGACTAACCTGTTGCAGAAGATTTATACTGTAAGAACAATAAAATTAGACTAATATATAGTGCGAGTTTTCTTACAAAGCAGAATTCATCTCAATAATAAAGCAAAATTATATCGACTCGATAAATATGATTGCTTTTAATAATTTTTATTTTATTTTTAAAAATTTCACACCAAATTAAGTGAAACATACTTGAAGCAAAGACCCAGACATTTTATTGGTCGTACAAAATGTTTGCGGCATAACACCAAACGCTAGATAACCAATCTGCAGACCAAGATCATCTTTTAGCCGATTTGTTCCTTATGATTTGTAGCATGACTTAGTTATAAATTATTTTGTAACCTCAATCTCTAATGCTCAAAACTGTTCTGGACTTGAATTGTTTGTTACTTTGTTGGGTTTTTTTTAAATTCCTTTGTTCGCAATAAATCTTCATCTAACAAATCTTATCCACCTGCCTGCGAATCCGTGTTGTTTAGAAAACATCACAACAACTTAAGGTCGTGCTAAACCATCGCACTTCAGCGAAAGGACCATCGCACTTCGGCGTAGACCATGGCACTTCAGCCTGACCATCGCACTTCAGCGTCCCCATCGCACCTCCGAGTCCTACATATATAAGGATATAGGAAGATGTGGTGTGAGTGCAAAACCCCTGAACGTCTGCCCAGTGTTCTTACTAAATTCAATAAACCAGATTATGTTCTTTCATTCATAATATATATAAGGATATAGGAAGATGTGGGTGCCAATGAGACGACTCTCCATCAGAATAACAATTTATAAAAGTAAACCATTATACATAATAAGTCAATGTACGGCCTTCAACACAGAGCCTTGGCTCACAGTGAACAACAAGCTATAAAGGGCCCCAAAATTACTAGTGTAAAACCATTCAAACGGGAAAACCAACGGTCTAATCTATATAAAAAAAAAACGAAACAAGAAACATGTATAAATTACATAAACAAACGACAACTACTGTACATTCCTGACTTAGGATATATGTTTTATGGTAATTTGTTTGTGAAAAAAAATTCAGAAATTTTTTTTTAGAAACATGATATTAGAGGCGGATTTAGGGGGGGGGGGGGGTCCAGGGGGCCTGCCCCCCCCCCCCCCCCCACCACCTTTTTGGGGAAAAATTTGGTTGCTTATATAGGGAATCACTGAAGCGTGACTGGAGCGGGCCCCCTATTAGGCAGTTAGTGGGCCCCCCACCACTGGATATTATGCTGTCATCATAGTCTTCAGAATTCATTACAAACCTCTATTAATCTTTTTTAAAATAAACCTCCATCTATAAATACTCCAATAAGAACAGAAAATTACACTACAAACTGCAGTTATGTCCCAATCAACAATTTTAAACAGAGGCAATTACAAAAATTACAAACCAGACTCAAAATTGGCTCCTTCCATTTCAGAAAATATTCATAAAACTTTTTTGCAATCCAGTAAACATTAATATCATCTTCCTCAATATTACTTAAAGCTTCTGAGATAGTAAACAAAGCCATATCATCTGGATCCACCTGAAAATATAGTAAAAATTATCACATGCACTCAGTAGAGATTTTATAATTACTTACAATTCTGTGACAATTTATTGTGGATTTGCTACATTGGCTAGAGGTATAGGGGGAGGGTTGAGATCTCATAAACATGTTTAACCCCGCGGTATTTTTGTGCCTGTCCCAAGTCAGGAGCCCCTGGCCTTTGTTAGTCTTGTATTATTTTAATTTTTGTTTCTTGTGTACAATTTGGAAATTAGTATGGCGTTCATTTTCACTGAACTAGTATATATTAGTTTAGGGGCCAGCTGAAGGACGCCTCCGGGTGCGGGAATTTCTCGCTACATTGAAGACCTGTTGTTGACCTTCTGCTATTGTTTTTTCTATGGTCGGGTTGTTGTCTCTTTGACACATTCCCCATTTCCATTCTCAATTTTATCATTTATTTTCGTGGATACCAATTTTGTGGATTGAGGAAAAAATTATATTTTGTTAACATTTGATATAGTCATGATAGTGGTTTTGCAAAAATGTCTTAAATAAACATTTATATTTTTGGCACACATTTTACATGTTGTATGTTAAAATTAACTTAACTGAGCAATAATATTTAGAAATATAAGAAAGTAGGACCAAATAACATATCAAAATATTGTTAGTAAGCTGAAATTTATATTTATTTTTTTACAATTTATTTATGTCTTGTAAGACTTTTTTTTACCGGCAGTCTACCATAATTTTTTTTATGAAAATCGAGAGTGGCCTGAGAGTAATATAAACTTACTAATTCTTGTTCTTCAAAAGTCAGCATACCAGTTTCTAATTTGTACATTTTTAGAACCAGTAATCCTGCTGTAGTAGAGTTGTCTACCCTTCTCATCAATTTTAGGGCATGTAGTAAATCATTATATTGTTGCTTTCTTTGATCCATCACAAAGTCATGAGATCCTTGACCACATGGCAAAATACCTTAAAAAATAAAAGTTTTATATGTTAAGTGCATATAGCTATAATTCATAACATCAAACTATTTTGTCAATTGTAAGTTTTCTAACCCTGAATAGTGAAAAGTACTTCATTTTTATTATGCCCCTTCCACTATAGTTAACATTGCTCACCCTTCTGGGGGGTCTGGAAAGGGGATTATAGAATAGAGAATAATGAGCCAAAACTACAGAAAAGTTGGCCATAAAAATAAAGATTATTTTAATATAAGTGGAAAAGTCAAGAATAGAAAATCAAGGGAAGCTAAAATTAAACATTTAAAAGAGTAAGAAAACAATGGTCAAAATTTATATAGAATAGAAATAATAAATGCTGAATTAAAGGACCCCCCATCCAATCCTGAGTTCCTTCTTCTGGACTCCCTGAGAGCCCGAGTATTTTTCTTTTTTTCATTGGTGTTCTCTTAAAGTTGCTCAATTTTTTCTTACTTTTGAACACATAAAAATGTGACAAGTTTTGTGGATTTCTGTCTGTTTTTCTTTAATTTCACAGGCAGCTCATCTAAACTTATCTACATTGCTCTTTGTTCATAACTAAATAGATAGACTGCATAACAGAGATAAATGATATTAATCTAACAAATTACCTAAAATAACTTTCCATAAATATATTCTGTACTTTGCTGGCACTTGGAACATCAGACAGAATTGTCGTAATTTGTCAATGTTCAATGGATGGTCGTTCAGGAGTATTTCAATGGATTTCTTCTCTTCCACCCCACCTATTCCAAACTTCTTGTAGTAGTATGTACGGAAATTTCTCTCATCTGACATCTTAACTCAGTACCTCAGATATGTATTTGAATTATCTCCCTTAGACCACCACAAACCAGAGTTAGGACAGCTGTAAAATTTTGAAATATTTTAATTAGTCTAGATATGCACATGAGATTTGAAAAGTAGAAATGTTCAGGAAAGATATAAACTGAGGTGAAAAATTTCTTACTAATTTTCAACCAGTGCTAGAAATGAAAACCAAAGTGTTCTCCATATATACAAATATAATGTAGAGCTAAACCTACATGCCTTCATGTTGTATTATGTAGTTGAACTGATTATGACGTCTTTAAAAGCTATTTTTATCAACAACAAAATTTTATTTGAAGCGATATCTTTCATGCCTTTTTACATATTTTTAGACATTTAACAGACTTTACAAAACTAAAATTAAAATAGCTTTTCAAGATTCCTTAATAATAGACACATTTCAATTTCATACGCTTCCCCTAACATATCCTTTGTCACAGTAAAAACAAGTACGCCAAGTTCCAGGAGTTACAATTTACTTAAATCTCTCATGTGAATTCCATCACCATGTGATCAAATTGTAAGCATAACACTTCCATTGCATATGTTGAGCAAACATTGAGCAAACAAGTGTAAAAGTTTGATCTTACATTGCACAAAATATTTTGGAGATAAAAGTATTTAACATTTTGGTAATTTATTGAATTTTGTCTCCGAATGACCTTACATCTGCTCTGAATAACTTTCAAGCAACATCAGTTTTTAATTGTGACGTTTAATTTTTAACAGATGGCCTGTCATGTTTTTTTTTCAAACATCATTACATGATAAATTTATAAAAATACATGAAGAACCATTTGATTTTTTAAAATACTGTAATGGACTGATAAATGGATTCTTAAAGTGGGAAGCAATAGCAGACGAGAACCAGGGTTCCATAGAACCCTTTTCAAAATTTTAATATTGCACCTGAACATCTATCAGGGTCTATAAATAAGACAAAAAGTATGTTGCTATTGATGAGTTTCTAATGACAGGAATAAAATATAATTTTCGATATAAACTCGTTAGCTTTCGTGGCACAGGCACTTGTTTCTGTCAATATGGGGTTTACTATCCATACCCAGTACAAAAAAACGTTTTTCTGTACTGGGTATGGATAGTAAACCCCATATTGACAGAAACAAGTGCCTGTGTTTCGTGGGCTTTGCCTCTTGTCAAGCCCACTACGAACAGTGCTTTTAACAAGATTTATTTCTTCCTCTTTGCAGCGAATTTGTCACAATAAATTGACCTGGACCTGCTAGGGACTCTCATACTCCTCTCCATGGTTTTGGCGTACATGTAAAAAGTACTAAGCTAATTAGCCACTGAGTGTGAGTACAATGATAACATCCTAATATTTTGTTTGCAACTTCATGAACTTGGAACAGTGTTACTGTTGACATGCATTTTGTGCTTATACTAGTGAATTATACCTAGAACTAGCAACAGTCTACTCCTTTATAGAAAAGAGAATGTTGCTTTGATTTTAAACAAAAAATCAGGTAGTACAGAACTGTTTCAACTCTCACTCTGAACTGTCATCTGACTGTCCAATTATTCAGGATGGATAAACCAAAGTAAGTTCCGATAATATAAATCAGCATCAGTTAAACACTTTATGTAACAGAAACATTAATCGAAGCTTCCCTAGTACCCAGATTATTTTATTTCGGCTTGTCTTGGATATTTACATTGCTTTAAATATGATGTTTAGCGGTAAATTTTCTGAAATGAAATGATTATTTTTGAACTCTTGATTTATTTTGGATCTAGCAAATGCATCTTTATGTTTTGAGGGCATACAGTTATATAGACTTCCCAGTATATTCATAGGTAATACAAATGATAGCATGTCATATTTGAGAGAGGAAAATACACTGAAAAACATGCCATTTTTTAGTTTTTTTCTCCTGAAAATTATTCCGATTACGCAATTCTGCGAACAACAAATATCATTTATTCTCCTTTAAAAAACACGCACAATGTCTTCATGTACAGTTTTATTGATTTCAAAGTCCTAAGCAATTGACTTGGTTTGATAAAAAAAATAAACAAATCTGTGGCGGATACAAAACTTTTTTTTATAATGGAGGACCTCTAACTGACCTAAGGTGAGGGGCTGGGCCCGTGTCAGTTGTGCGTCAGTGATTCCCTATATAATCAACCATTTTCTCCCCTGGATCAGCCTATGAACTAAGTGCATGAGTTTCCTGACAAAATGTCCACTACCACCCTCCAGTAATAGAGCACTAGTAGAACAGTCAGTGGCAGATCCAGAAATTTTCATAAGTGGGGGCCCATTGGCTGCCTAAGAGGGGGACTAATCTCGTCACGCTTCAGTTATTCCCTATATAAGCAACCAAATTTTTTTCTCAAAAGGGGGGGGGGGGGGGGGGGGCCACCCCCTAAATCCGCCTCTGACAGTGACAGTGTAAAACCAGGAATGTTTGTCCATTCTCCCCAAAAATTGGTCCCGCCGATTCAGTATTACGTTTACCCTGTCGTATTATGGTATTACTTTTACTTGTGTTTTAGAACAATAATATATTTGTCTTATAATTTGTTTTTAAAACTATATTTGTACAATATATAATAAACTTGCAAAATGCATTATTTGTGCATCCTTGTCCAGAAAATACATACACAAATTGTGAAATACATAGAACTGAAATCAAACAAGAGGAAAACATAAAATGTGAATAGTTTTCATCATGTTATTTAGTGTATTGCCTAATTTAACGATATTTATCATGTTTATGCATATTGATTAAAGAATTTGATGACAATCTTGAGTTTTCAACAGGTGTTCACTATTTACAATGATTGTACATTTGTATATTCTGGCGCGTGTAATTGTATAGTCTGACGCGTGTACAAAGTTGAAGGTGTTAATTGGATGTTATTGTAGCAATAAAGCAAGGGACACACGCCTCGTTAATCTCATTTGATGTTCTACTCTGTGTATTACCTTTAATAGGATGAAGCCACAGCTAACGTTGGTCCTATCAGGAAAAATTAATTGTACAGTTAGAAAGGAAATAATATTTCATGTTTTTGTTTCAATAAATCCTTCAAAGGGAAGGTGACAAATCTTTGTTTTTATTTTCATTTTATATCGTGTACATTTCCTGTGTATATACATGTATGTCTCTGCTCTTACAAATGTTATTTTCTTCATCTATCAATATAATAATAAAAAACTACATAATCCCTTCCTCGCAAATTTTTAATTTCTTCATCTATCAATAGAATTATCAATTTATTTCTGCCCGTAAATTAAAAATGACTAAATGCATATTTTTTTATATTATTACATTTATAAAAAATGTTTTCTTGTCGCTAAATAGCTTCTTGTCTCTAAAATTATTATTCTTGACGCTTCTTGTCGCTTCTTGTTGCTTCTTGTCACTTCTTGACGCTTCTTGTCGCTAATTAGTGAGACCTGTGACAGTGTAAAACCAGGAATCCGTGTCCGTTCTCCCAAATAAACTTGTTCCTGCCAAATCACATTCGTCCCCGTTCACTTTTGCACCCTGCATGTTCACACCCAAAGTCTGTTTACACCCTACATATTTGTTTTCTTCAAACATTTGTCTAATCTAACTTTATCTGGCCTCCTGTCTATTTATGCTATTTGAGAGTCAATTGCAATAACACTTTAATAGAGTTGGACTTGTAACCAGGAAGAAGAAAATGCTACTTTTTTAAATTTTTTAAAACTCTACATACATGACATACATGTACTAAGCCAAGCATGGAATTGTACATACACATGTACATTTTTATTTTTAAATTACAAACGAAAGTGAACCAACGCCTGGTGAATCTGTAGTACGATAGTCCCAAAAGTTGTGACTGACATGACTTAGTGATCAAACAAGCTGATAGATACATAGATAAAGACAACAAGACTCAACAGCAATGATACCTTTACTACATGTAGTGTGGCAGTGAAATAACAGCGATTTCAATATTGTTGTATATTATTTTAATAAATCAATGTGAGCTTCTATCATGTCTATAGATCTGTATTGCTACTCTATATTTGTTTACGTTTCAGATAAAATCATGGAAATTTTAATCTCAAGGTTGTACTTATAATGTCAGACATTGATGTGGAAGGTTCGGATGATGAAATTATAGTTGTAACAGAATCACCAGAGCGGCACATTGATATTGACGTGGAGGCAGTGACAGACGAAGAATTATTTCCAGATTCTGAGGTTGTTAAATTAAAATTATTTTAAGATTAAGACAATCAATGTTTTATAACATCTTTTAATATACCTATTACACCTATGCTTTCTCAAATAAAACAACAAATTCATGACCAAATTTTACAAGAACAGAATTCATACATTACAGAATCATCAAAATTATCATTTTTTCGACATTTTTGTTTTTAAAATAAACGTGCACACTATGTTGACCAATTGAATATGTTGAAAGCAGGGATCTCCATGGCCTGTTTAACAATGGCGCTCCGCCATCGTTCAAATGTCTTGCGCCATCGTCAAATGACTCGCGCCATTGTTAAATTATCTTGCGCCATTGTTAAATTGTCTTCCGCCATCGTTCACAACTTCATCGTTTTTTGTAGCCCAACGCCATTTTTTTTATCAATTATAATCAAATGCATGTAATTGCATAACCCTTAGACTTTTTATGTTATAATCCAATACAGTTCTAACGCCTGAGGGATATCCGGATTAAGATAGCTAATCACTTGTACCTGAGCTTGTACAGGTAGATCAACAAACCAGACAGGAGAATACTATCTGAGGATAGACGATCCATTTGTCAAATTAATCAAGTTTCAGCAAATGATTATCATGATTATGATAATTTAGATTAAATAAATAAATTAATAATCCAGTTACAAAGAAAACAGTTCAACAAGTCGAACACGTGCTTTATTTTGACTTACGCAATCAGCATCCCCCTTTTTTAAGAAGTAAAAAATAGGACGCAAAACAGTAAATATTATTTCATCGCAAATAACTCGAGTACTGCTGTAACGATAATTTAGAATTACTTTAAAAGTTTAAAAGTAAAAACTTAAATATTTCCTGTAAAGAAATATCGTATCGTAATTCCGAATTAATTTCGTATATTACAATCAAATTGATGCATCCGCGTTTCCAGTTTCTATTCAGACTCGAAAGATGCATGTTGCATAGCATCAATTTGCCAGATAAAGTCATTAAAAACCTTTTCATTTGTCAACGTTTGCTTTACAAATCTCTTCAACCTTTTAAATAACCCGTACGAATCGTTTTGTTGTTGCTGCAAATCAGCCATACCGGTGATGGGTTCTGAATTTGACAGTGTGCATGAAAAATCAGCTCCACATCATATGATTTTAACCCCCATAACAATTACCAAAAATACAAGAAATCTACATGGGGACCTTCATGACAGCTTTTGGTCATTCTCGACTAAGGGGGGACCATGAAGACTTGGCATTTGAATGGTTAAAAACGGGAATAAATGAAAATATTGACACTTCTAATTCTACAGTTCTATAATGAAAATTCAAATAAATATAATTTAAATAAGTAATGAATTAGCATGTTCACCATTCCTTGTATGGAGGGATAAAATACTTCCGATCGCGCTACACTGTACAGCGTAGACACGGTTTGTAATGGTGAAAGTTCCTCCATCGTTCAATTTTCATCCATGGAGATCCCTGGAAAGATAGGGCACCTTTGGCAAAACTAAGGCTAAGTACACACAATCTTGAAATTGAAAGTGGTAGATACATGCAAGTTAACAGAGAAGAAAGGTTGTGCAAATTATGTCATAATAAAAATATAGAAGACGAAAAACATTTTATCTTGCACTGCACAAAATATGAATCAAAGAAATGTTCTTATATCAAAATTGTCCTATTTTAAAAATTATGACGAACAATCCAAAACTGAGGATGAATATATCAAACTACTACTTAATAGCAAGTGTAGAAAAACACTTAGATTAATATCATCTTTTATTAATCAATCATTTAAATTAAGGAAAAATGTCCTTATAAATGAGTAATATGAACAGTTTGAAGCTATAACATACAATATCCCTATGTCGGTAGTCTATTCTTACAAATTAACCTATATATATTGATATATTTATAACTGCACATTTCATTTTTCGAAATGTGCCCAATGATATGCTATGTAGTATTGTTTAATTGCTGTATCATTACTATTTGTATACTAGTTGCCAATTATTGTAATTGAGTTTGTGCCAATAAAATATTTGTATTTGTATTTTATCATTTATTTTATTGGAACTTGTTTTGCCATTATATGTGCATAGCTGAAATGGTAAAATATTCTTCCTAGACAAAATACTTATAGTCAATCAGAGGATGTGTTACATTCAAAATGGAATTATTAATCAATAATTATTGTTGTATTTTAGGGAGAAGACAATGATTCTGATGTCAGTATCGTGTCAGAGGTCAACGTAGAGGACAGTGATGATGAAGATGTAGAAGTAGACGTAGACACACTTCCAAATCATGTAATTGATCAGTTTATAATCTATAATAGAAATCTATTATTTTGCCCTAGTCATTTCGCCCAAAATTGTATGGCAAGTTTATGATGGTAAACAAGTAACAACTTTATTTCAATGTTTAGGTATTTTCAACTTATGTTGATGTTCGAAATCAAGAAAAATAAGACTATTTGGGTATATGTTGAAGTTAATGCCTTTATATTGAAAAGCAAACCTGAATGGCTCTCAGATTTTCTTAAAGGCTACTATGAAATCCACTTTTGGGAGTCCTTGGCCTATGTCCCAGAATAATGCAATTGGCTGGACTCATAAATACTTTTAAGCTGCAAAAAAAATATTATTAAAGAGCTAAAATCAATAGCATATATATATATACATCTTGAGAGACAAATAACTGATTCATGGACAACAATAATTGTCCTACATCTGAATTTTTTCTTTATCATTATACCCCCGCTTTAAAAAAGGGGGGGTATACTGTTTTACCTCTGTCTGTCCTTCCGTCAGTCCGTCCTTCCCATGAATATTTTTCGTCGCATTTTTCTCAGGAACTACAATACAAGGATTTCTGAAATTTGGTTTCAGGGTTTATCTAAGTCAGCTATACCGTGTGATGCGTTTTCAGATTGATCACTTGACAACTTCCTGTTTACCGAACACTTGTATGATTTTACACATGATAGCCAAGTTGAAAATTTTCGTCACATTTTTCTCAGGAACTACAATACAAGGATTTCTGAAATTTGGTTTCAGGATTTATATAAGTCAGCTATATCGTGTGATGCATTTTCAGATTCATCACTCGACAACTTCCTGTTTACCGAACACTTGCATATTTTTACACTATTAATATTATCCACTTGCGGCGGGGGTATCATCAGTGAGCAGTAGCTCGCAGTTTCACTTGTTAATCATGTTAATATAATGTGGATGAATATTATAACACATTGAAGTCCATCACAATTTGATCTGTCTCCCTATCCCCAGGGATTAATTCATTTAAAAAAAATTGTAAAACCAGCTGGTACGTAAGGTGTTCATTATATTTTCTTCCACGACCTTCCACTTGGTGTTCTGAAAATTTTCAAACTAAAAATCGCCGGAAAGGTGGAATTGAACCACTCTGACGCTAATCAGCTACAGGTTTGAAGCCTGCACCCCAGACCACTGAGGTTCATTCCGGCAATGGTAGTGGTTACTTAAATATTTATATACCCACAAATTTTCTGAGTTTCATCAACTAAGCTATAACATATTTAAATATTATTAGAATAAAGTTTGCAAATATTTCATGATTTTATTGTGTAACAGTATAGATGGATAACTATGTCATGGGAATTTTAAAACAATTTCATTCAATAAAGGCTTATTTTTGAATTAATGAAATCTCTACTTTATGGGGGAAAATGGCTTTTTTCACAAATATTAAAAAAAAATCTAGAGTTATTTCCCTTGATGGAAATGACATAAACTGATAAAGTGAAGATACAGGTAACCATCTTAACTGATAAACAACATAAGATGAACCTTGAACTCCAGATGTTACATCAACATTTCATTTCCAATCAGTAATTTTATTATATTAGAAATTTTTAATTTGTTTTACCAAATATTTGTTTTTTGCATATATTTTAGGTAATATCATAAAGATTTTGGAATTTTTTTAATACAAATTTTTTTTGGCAGAAACTTCAAAATTGTATCTTTGTAAATAAGTTCAATTACTAGATTGTATATTTATGGTACATGTACTATAAATGTTATTTCTATTTTTAACTTATTATCTTTATTTTATCTCAAGGGGGGGGGGGGGACTTGAACAAATAATTTCTTTTAAAATATAATGCATGTTAATAATGGTGAATGATAAAGTGTTTTAGAAAAACAAGCTGACATAAGTTTGATTATGAGAATTGTCAATTTTAAAGGACAATAGGGATGGAGGATGGGTCCTGATCGTGAAACTTAAAGTTGCCTCATAATATTATATTATATATATATATATATATATATAGTATTATAAGCTTTTTGTAAGAAGTTATATCTTTTAACCTCTGAAAACAAGATAACTAGGTGCTTCCTCATCTTTTCAATTTGTTTTTGTCAAGCCTGCCGCAAAAGTAGTAGAACCTAGACAGAGGGATCATTAATAGATATTTTTTAGACATCAATTACTTATTCATATATATCTTCTTAAAAATCAAAAGGAAATATCCAGGGCAAATTTTTTATCCCCCCTCTATTTAACTGATAAATTTCTTCTGGTTTTTTTTACCAAAGTAAACTAAGTGAACCTGGGGAAAAGTCAAACATCATTGATAAGTAAATAACAAACAATGAGTTTAACTTCTGATTGAGAAATTTATGATCTTAACAACTGGTTCAAGCATACATACCTCATTTATTTTGTTAGGAAGAAAACCAACAAGTGCTGCCATCTGTTGGAGCAGCTACAGTTGTGGATTCAGGATCTCAATCATCCAGGTCAACATTACCTGGTGTTATTACCCTGCCACCACTTCCCAGTCTGAATCTGGAAACAAATGCGGAGACATCTGTTGAATCCATCACTAACATCACCATCCAATCAAATGCTGTCACAACAATGGATTCTGTCCACAATATCACCATGCAGCCCATCACAACATCCTCGTCAAACTCTTTATCTACAATCTTATCATCATCATCTTCATCCAATCAACCATCAACATCTGTTTCCATGGAAACAACAGGTAGTAGTGTTCCTCATTCTGCATCTAATCAACCATCAACATCTGCTCCACCAGTTGACATGGGAACAACTGGAAGCGGTGGTTCTAACTCTTCACCTAATCAGCCATCAACATCATCTGCTCCATCTGTTGCCATGGAAACAGCAGGAAATGGTGGTCCTTACTTAGGAGCACCTTCAACACTGTCTACAGTATTATCTTCTGTATCAGCCACCAATGCTGTGCAGGTTATTCAGGGTCATACAGATTCACCTAGAGATTTCAGGTCACCAAAACGACGGAGGATAATGACGCCAGAGAAACCTGGTGGTGGTGAACCAGAGGACGAAGGCAATGTATGATCACTTTAAAGTTTGTAGCCATGTTCAAGTTCAAACAATAATTCCTGCTATTTGCATTAAATACCTGAAATATTGAATCATCTGAAAAATGATAAGAGCAATCTTTTCTTCCATTTTAGGGGAAGGAGAGATGGGAGGAGAATTGCCAGTATTTTTGTTATTCATGATTATGTAAATTATTAGTTTCAATAATACCAGGTAGTGGCTTTACAAGAGTTTATTTATTTATTGACATCAAGCATAGTATAATTCGTTTTAAACTTGTATAATTTTTTCCTTAATTTTCCTTGATGCAGTTAATTCCTCTTAATTGCATCAAACAATTGTTGGCAAAAGAACAAACAATTTTGCGATAAATGGTATTATGCACTTCTGTATTTTGACGTTCAATTATGAAGAATCAAATTTCAAGTATGTGCAGAGATTTTGACACTGCCAAGTTTTAGTTGTACAGGAAAAAAAATGTGCATTATTAAAATTTTGAAATATAAAAAGCTCAAAAACCTTATAAAGAAGTCTTAGACATTTGTTACTTAGCCTTAGGAGAAAAAACATTTGCTATCCAAATAGTATTATACAATTAAAAATGCACAAATACATTTTGTTTCAGTGCTGTCCTATATGTTTTGAAGAATGGACAAGTTCTGGTAATCACAGACTAGCTTCATTAAAATGTGGCCATCTTTTTGGACAGAGGTAGTTATACACTATAATTCTACATATAAACTTGTGATTAACTTTTGTTGATATGAATATAGATATGTGATTATGTCAAGGAGACAGCAATCCAACATTAAAAAAGATCTTGAAAACATCTTACTCCATGATTGAGGATAAGATTGTGATAAGGAGAAATATAGATTTCAAGGATCTGTTTTGATGGCATTGTAATTGGAAATGTAGAAAATAAGGAACTTATCAAATTTCAGACTGTCATGTGTATTTCAATAAACGTTTAAGAACCAAAAAACTAAATAAAAAAACAAAGATTATTAGTTTCAAAATTCTTATGGCAAGCAAAACAGATTTATCTGGTCTGTTTGTGCATAAATTCACTCGTGGTGATTTTAAACATTTGCAGGTAAGTTACAGATTTTTGAAATGTAATATCAATGACAATGTAATTTATTTTTAGTTGTATAGATAAATGGTTGAAAGGTCAAGGAGGAAAGTGCCCTCAGTGTAATTCTAAAGCTAAAAGACAAGACATTCGAGTGTTGTATGCTAAATGTTTAAAGGTTGGTAGGAATATGATAATATTCAGTATAGGAACATTGTAGCTTCTGGTTTTTATGCCCCACCTACGATAGTAGGGGGGCATTATGTTTTCTGGTCTGTGCGTCCGTTCGTCTATTCGTCCGTTCGTCTGGTGAAATCTGTTCGTTTGTCCGTCTGGCCTTCCTTCCGTCTGTCCTGCTTCAGGTTAAAGTTTTTGGTCAAGGTAGTTTTTGATGAAGTTGAAGTCCAATCGACTTCAAACTTGGTACACATGTTCCCTATTATATGATCTTTCTAATTTTAATGCCAAATTGAGAGTTTTTACCCCAATGTCACGGTCCACTGAACATGGAAAATGATAGTGTGAGTGGAGCATTCGTGTACTGGGGACACATTCTTTATAGTTGTTTTTTAGTTTTTTGCCATGATATTTGTAGGATTATTTTCATATTGAACTATCCCAGTGGGGTCTTCTGCCTCTCAATCTCTTGAAGAGAATGCACATGTTGGAGGAATTAATCTTAATGGTTTAGCATTACCTTGAGTTTTTATTCAAAAATCACTTTATTATTTTTACCATGTTTACCTGCAAGTTCAATATTTAGGTTGAAGATACTACAGAAAGGGACAGAGCTCTTCAGGATTTAGAAAAAGAAAAAGAGGGCAGGAGGAGAAGTGAAATGGAGGCTGCACAAATAAGAATGCAGTATCAGATGACTGTCGGAGACAATAACAAGCTACGGACAGAGATTGCAAAGTTACGAGAACAACTACAAAATGTCAGGTAAAGTTTTGATAGAGGCTTATACATCTTAATATAAATATAAGGAGATATGGTATGATTGCTAAAGAGATAACGAGAACATTACAAAATGTCGGGTATAGTTTTGAAAGAGATTTGTTGATAATTTACTTATCTTAATATAAATATGTGGTATGATTGCCATTTAGACAACTCTCCCCCACAGACCAAATGATGTAGAAGTAAACATCTCTAGGTCACTGTAGTGCCTTCAACATTGAGCAAAACCTGTACCTCCTAGCAAGCTACAAAAGTCCAGAAATAACAAATGTAAAACGATTTAACCAGAAAACTTGCGTCTAATTTTAGTTCAAAACAATAAATGGAAAACAAATACGACAAGTAGCAAGAAACAACAACAACTGAATTAATTTTCATATGTTCAGGGCTCTGGGTTCTGTTTCTTCAAGTTTATATACAGATACATTCAATTCACCTTTTCAGAATCTAAAGGACTATGGGTAATCTCATTGTTCGTACACCAAAATGAAAATATCGTCACGTCAGTGGTTGAATTTCTATTGTTTATCACGTTTTAAACCTATCACAAAGCTTGGTGTATGCTTTTCAAAATATTTCCCAGAATGCATTAGATTCTGAAACGGCAAATTACTTTTAGGCCTGGAAGTTTTCGTTTGAATATGTGAAAATGTTGAAAATCTTTACAAATTCCTCTAAATAAGTAAATTGTTTTGAATTCAAATTATTCTCTGTTTTATTTTTGCTGTTCTGTCTTAGATCACCTGGGTCTATGCACATCTCCAGTCCAAAAATGTGGACTAGAACTGAATTAAGAAGAATTGTTATTTTTGAAAATCATGAACATGATGAAAATGAAACACATTATTTTGGAAAAACATGAAAATAAGACACATTTTATTATTTTAAAATCCACATATTATTTTTATTTACAGATCGCAGCCATCACAGATGTCTATAAATTCATCGCAGTCAAATGTATCAGATAATACTACCTCTACACAGAGTGATGGACAGTTTATCTTGGACAAAACAATCAAAATATGGGATGTGAGTTAAAAACATGTTTAGCTTGTTTTCTTATATGTATACTTGTACTTTTACAAAAAGGAATAAGTCTTAAAAGTTGCTAGGATTTCTGTTTTACAAGGGCCTTGATGGACGAGTGGTCCAAAATAATTCAACTACTGTATCACTAGCAAGTCTACACTGAGATTGTGAGTTTGAACCCACATATTTTGAGGATGCTTTTGGGTCCAATCTTAATTGACTAGGATTATCAGCTGTCCTGCCAAATTGTGGTGGTTCTCAGGAGACTGACTGGCTTTCTTTACAAAACTGAAAAGATCATTTGTTCTTCAACTATTCAATGACATAAATTATATGCAAAATCAACTTTGTTTTTATTATATGAATGACTAAATTACTATTCTCTGAACAATGTGTCGTACTGTTTCAACTGGCTCTTAATATCATTATTGGAAGTCCACTTATAAAAAAGTGGTTAGACATTGGAATAATCGTAAACATTTGGTTGTTATGATCATAAAAATCGTTTTCAGTTTGTTGAAACCAACAAAAGGATCTAGAAAGATCCAGTGGCTCTGAATTATTACTGCGTTTTTATTAGAAAAAAATGATTATCATTGATGCAAGGAAATACTAGACTTCTTTTTCTGGTTCATTCTGTAAAGTTTTGCTTAAGTTGAAAAAATCTTCACCTGATTTTTAATATATGAAAAATTGGATAGATATCTTTTGGAAATCGATATAAATAATAAATGGATAAAATTGTTAACTAGGAAACAAGAAAAACTTCCTCATATTTTATATTTGTAAAAATATAGAAACTGTTTAACTAAATTATATTTCATGTCAATAAACATTTTCAAAGTATGAATATCAGGTGAGCATCGTATTGCAGCATACAAGCTTTGCATGTAGATGGATAATGAATACCCTTCAAGTTTCATTTTAACACTTTTTTATAAGTTATTTAAGAAATAATTGATGCCAGCTATACTTTATTCAAGTTTTAACATGGGTAGGCATTATATTCGTGATTATTTTTGCCAGAGCGATAGCGAGGGCTAAAATAACACGAATATAATGCCTACCCATGTTAAAACTACAATAAAGTATAGCTGGCATCAATTATTTTGATTCTGATTAGGACAATTACGGTAATTTCTATGTTCGCTGTGTATAAGTGTAGAGTATTTGTGTAGGCTCTTCCATCAACCTTCCTGTCGATTTTTATCCAACTAGTTCAAACCAGTTTAATTTCATAAAGTTGTATTTCTAAAATTCAAAAATGAAACAGAAATAAGCAAACTAATTTATTAACTAAAACAATATTTGTGTCACAATATAACAGAAAAATATATTACAACAGTCTTTTCCTTTGAGGTCAATTTCTGACACGCAAATTTTCAAGTCAGTTGTCATTGGCGGTGGACGCACAAGGAGAATCAGGTAGGTCTTTATTTACTTAATTAATCGTAAATATTCCACCGATTAATATTGTAGCATTGGTAAATATGTTCATATCTGATAGAGGATTCCTTGATAAAGTTGTGCTGACATTTGGCAGAGGGGCCCTTTGACAGAGATCCATTTATACTTGCGGTGGCTACACCTTGTAAAGTTGATCAAAGGGCACGCCTTTGTGCATCTGACGATTTCAAATGCTGTATTACATGATGATTAAAATTAATACTGGGTGACAATCTTGTTGCATTTGTAAAATGGATTGGAAACCTTGGTGGTATATTGGTAATTACGCCTATTATTTTATAGGAGAATGGGGTTCGATTCCCTGCTAGGGTCAATCCATTTTATCAGAGATATGAAACAATTTTGTCATTTCAGTATAACAGTAGTAATAATAACCTATACTTTATTTTATATTTTATCGTCGGAACATATGTTTCAATGAAATTATTATATACAATGACATGCCTTTTTAACAGGAGAGATGAAACGTGTTTTTCAGAGGGAGGGGTTTTGAAGTTAGAACAGCCAACATGAACGTTGTGGTATCTAGGTCAAATATGTCAATTACGAATTGTAACACATTGTTGTCATTGTTAAAGTATTAATAACAAAATGTGTATCATTTTAGTGTTTGAAAATGTTTTAATTTAAGGAAATATATTAAATGCATACCAATTTGATGAAATTCATTTTTCAGCCGTAGTCAATATACGCATGTGTGCAAACTAATTCTATTGGATAATAAAGATTGGTTTCTTTACAAAGCTAAAGAAGCACGTCATATTAGAATTAAAATAAGAAAACTTTTGATTAAATTCACACTGAACAAAATCTTGTTTTAATTTCTCCGTGAAACGTTACACAAAAAAAAAACGTTTGTTTGTCACCAGTGTGGTTTATTACTTACCTGATTTTGCGAATAAATCAAGGAAAGATATCCTCAGCCATTTTGATTGTTTGCCATATGTGGAAGTCAATATGGCGACTCTTTTAACCACTTTGGGAATCTCATTTTAATTACATTTTCCCGCGTTTCAACGAATAGCGGGAAACATTTGTATTAACGATGCGTATGAATTTTCTTATTTAGTCACGTGAAAATTTTCATGTGCGGGAAAATATTTCGAAAGCCTTCACTTTCTACCCAACAGTCGTAGTGTCAAGTTTATTTTTACATATTTTAGATATGTAACAATTTAGTTTAATTCATGTTTCTGATCATGGTTAGTGTTTTTTTTGTAACGAATAATTGTAACTCAAATTTTGTGTATACTGTCCAAGTATACCTCTGGAGACGGTCTTCCGAGCACAGGGTTTGGACGCAGGTTTCCAACTTTTTTCCACTACATATTTGGTATTTAATGTAGTTTGACCCGAGATAACTCGTTTTGGTTGGTTTTTCCTGGCCGGGGGGATCGTTGATGAAAGAGCCTTTGCTATTATTTGGTATTTAACTAAATATACTACATGTATGTCATATATCAGCATCCAGTAATCATCTATAATTGTATTGATTTATTTATGTATTTATGCTTATGAATTGTATTTTCAACTAATTAAAATCCGGTGTCCTTCAAGCTGTATGGGTTATCGGCAATATGCATATATTGTTTTGTTTTATTATAGCCTATGTATTCAAAGGGAAAAAGGTTAAGGTAATACTCTGTAATTAATTTTAATTTGAACCTATATAATAAGCATAGTATTGCATTTATTTAAACTGTGTAAAACAATTTAATCATAAAATTTGGACTTTTTATTAACTGCTGATATTAAATAAGTATTTATTGTATTATTAAAACCCTTATGTGACCTCTCTCACAAAAACAATGACAGACAAATTTACCATATACAACAAATGGTTTGCGATAAATGTTTTATCCGGCCTACCAAGAATTACATATCATATGAGTGAATATTTCCAACTAAAACTTTAGGAAGTAAATACTAACAATTAATTTGTTAAGTATGTTATATTTAAGATTTGACTATTATTAAAAACATAATATTTTCTAGTTTTTGACACGTTTTTTGTTTTTAAACTGTTTCACATTCTTATTAAAAGAATTTAAGAAGACGGTTAAAGAAGAATAGGTAAAAACAAATTTAGTTGTCGATAGTTTTGATCGAGCGCCATTGAAGAGCACTACTACATCCTGTATAATGAAACACGCATCCGAAGTAAACAGTTATAAGCGTTGTACTTTTGATGAAAAACATTCAAACTAATAAGCGGCATAACAAGAGCCAACAAGAATAAAAGACAAATTACAGCATACAAAACACAACACACATAACTGATGTATGGTAAATGCTGGTTGAATCGTCAAATTTTAGATAGAGTAGAAAACATTCTTAGGCAATATTTCAATAGATATTCAGTAACTGAACTTAAAGAGCAAGAACATTCTCGTTTTACACGGGAAACAAATTGCAATGGGTTAAAATTCAGTGTATGGAGAGTTTTTTAAAATCATTTTATTTGGGGAGCTAACTGCTTTAAATTTCATTTCGTCTTTACAAAAACATATTTGAAGCACAATGTTAAACAGTTAAAGGTTGACTTCAAAAGTTTGAATACATGAACTACAGATACATGAACAGATACACTATGTCAAATCTAACAACTATAGCACTCACTTGTCTAATATTCGGTATAGCTTGGTATTAGAAAAAAACATAATAATTTTATCATGGAAGACTACGGACAAAGAGAAACATTCTGTAAACTCAACTTCGTAAGGCATCAAATTTTATCAAAACAGGTGACACATTTGTTTCAAACTGGCCCTATTTTATAAGAAGTTAAGATTTAAAGAATAGTTTTGCATCAATCAATTTTCTCCTTTTAATATGTCAATGCTTGCCACTCTGTAGTGATGTTAACCATGTCGACTTAATAAAACGAAAAGATACCAAAGAAATCACATGTCCGATTATAACGTTAACAATGAACAACTCAGTCACAAAACGTTTTTTTTTTTATCTTATTATCATGATTATTAGGTAATCTCAAAATGCGGGGCGAAAAATGTTTGAAATTAAAAACAAATATGAGAGCGTCTGCGGGTATATCAACAATGCATTAGTTTATGATTAGGTTAGTTTATGGGAAACCAGTCGTACTATTTCATTATCATCTCATTGTCATGGATATTAATTGGCTCTGCTGCATCAGTCATGGTCTATTGACTTTGAAACTTTTGCGTATAGTTTGCATGTTTTAGTTATGATAAGGATAGTTTATGGTGATCACCTTTGTCTAGTGGTAGTTCAAGGATATTTGGTATGCAGTTGCATTAGTGTTTACGTGGAAAATATTTTGTCTCAACGACTCATACATGGTCTATGGACTTTGAACTTTTGCATAGTTAATTAATATATGAGAAGATGTTATATGAGTGTCAATGATACAACTCTCCATCCAAGTCATAATATGTAAAAGAAAAACCAGTCAAGGTCAAAATACAGTCCTCAACACGGAGCCTCGGCTCACACCGAAAGTGAGCTATAAAGGGCTCCAAAAAAATTTCTAGTGTAAAACCCTTCTAAGGGGAAAAACAACGGTCTTATCTATATATAAACAAGAAACGAGAAACACTTATCATTTTAAGCCACATCAACAAACAACAACTACATCAGATTACTGACAGGATTGCAGCGGGTTAGAAGGAAGTTCAGGAATTAGAAGCTGACTGGATCAAATATGTCTGTGGCAATGCATTAATTTTCAAACTTTCAATGTGATTTGCCATAACAGTGATATTTGACTTAAATCATGTTATTCCCAATCTTTTTTTTTATCGTTGATATCATTTCCAATGTTTGCATAGCAATGACCAGTTAATACACACACATTTCTATCCGAATAATTATAATTATGTGTTCAAAACATTCCAAAAATTGATCTTTTCAGGACAAAACCTTGTTTCTGTTGAAAATTCAAAAAGAACTGGAATTGTGTTTCAGTATTTTCTAAATAATTTACAAATGCTAGTATATTAAACCAATTGACAAAAGAAAAACATTGATATGTGAGATTGCTGGTCCTTACTTTTTATAAGTACCGATCAGTAGGTTGCACGTGCTTTTTACCTGGGGTTCTTTGATTGTGAAATGAAATCCTTATTATTGCCTCTATTCAAAATGTGAAATTTCAAATTGAAAGTTGCCTGAATTTGGATTCAACACTGTTCAAGACAGATTCTAAACACCCAACGGTAAATAAAATGCATATTTAGGACCAGAACATTTTACCGTTAAAACAATATCAAACCTGCCTGTCACGCTGCATCTTATTTTAAACGTGCCTTTTACAGATGACTATGCAGTATGGGTTTTCTTCAATTTTGAAGGCTGTACGATGACCAATTGCTGTTAACTTATGTGTCATTGTGTATCTTGGTAAGAGTTGTCTCATTGGCAATTATACTACAGCTTTTTTTATAGTTCAAAAGATAACAGTCCACAGCCATACATGTCACTCCACCTGACAAAACACACACACTCATTATTCTGACTCCTAGCCGAGTAGTCTTTGCTTTTTCTCCTTTTTGCAGTGTGTTTGAAAAAGGCATAGCACCTAGTACGTTGAACTTTAACAAATTATTCCAACAACTCTTTAGATGACTTATGGATCAGGGATGGGGTAATTAAAAATGTAATGGTAATAAAGTGTAATGCATTACAATTTTCCATGTAATTGAATGTAATGTGTAATTGAGCATTTTTTTAATTACATGTAATGGTAATTTAATTAATTACATTGAAAAAAGCATGTAATGCTCAATTACGTTGAATTACATTTCAATTACATGTACTTTTATGGTGTTACAGTTAAGGATTTGTGTTTAATAATATAAATTGTAAAATTATATATATTTTTCAAATATTAATATCAATGCTTTTTTAATATATGAAGTCTGTAATTTATTCTGAAGTTTTTATATCATTTATTTGACCTACATATTTTTTTTAATAGTCTTATAATTTAAAAAATGTGATAATCATATATTTTTAAGAAAGATCTTTAACTAAATAGATTGATAAGTAATAAACACTTTGTTAAACAAAAACAATAAAATGTGTCACTGTGAAACATCTTTCTGAGACAGTTCATTTAGATTTTAAAATCACTGCATACAATCATTTTGTCAAATTAGTATACACAAAAGGATTATAGAAATAAAAATTAACTGCTAGAACTTAATATGCAAGATTGATTTGCCACATTGTGTTTAGCAAACATCAACCAGTCAATCAATTACACAGCTTATATTTGGCACATGTTTTTGGAATTTTGGGACCTCAATTCTTTTCAATTAATTACTTGTTTGGCTTTATATTGACGCAAAGCGCGTCTGGCGTATTAAATCATAAGCATGGTAGTTTTGATAACTATATTCATAATGTCTTCGTTTGTGTAAATAGTTTTTGTACAATACTTGCTGCATTTCAGTAAAAGTATAGATGTTTGTCGTATAACAGGAACAATTTTTGTTAAATGTTATATAATTCTGAGGCCATTGTCCTATTTAAATGCAGACAATACATATACATGATATATATTAATAAATTTTATAAACTACACATCAATTTTCAAAGCTGTCGGTGATTGTTTTTTAAAAAAAAAATTTATCTTCTCATTGAACATGTTGAAAGACAAACCCATATACAAAGCATTATTAATTTCGATTAACACGTGGTGTCCTTCAAATATGACAAATAAGCGCCATGATGGAAACAATGTGGTATAAAACAAACAAACAATAAATCACAAAGACACGGCTAGTAATCTACACACGCAGAACATTTGGTTCTGCAATGAAAACTGTGAGAGGATTTTCCGGTTGTGCTTGAGTGGAGTAATTGTCACCGCTTCAACAGGTGTGTGCATTTCTAAATCGGAATTCTCTTATTCAACTGATCAAAAGATTGAACATCGGAAAATGTTTTGCTGTGGTGAATACTTTAACGAAGAGATACATGTATCATTTATTGTTGTACGTAGGCATGGTAGAGTTGAATACCTACAAAACCAGTTGTCCAATGGGAAATTGCCTAAAAAAGTGACATTTACATTTTGAAATGGTTCTATTACCAGACCTACTAGTTCAAATTTACTTTTTATTCGGTCAATGGGTATAAATGTCGTTTTAGGCGGCGTGTACGCTATCCCGTGTTGGAAGACATCTTAATAAATCTAAAAACCTCGTGTTTTCATTATGTCATGGGTGAGGGGATCGGTTCTGATTGCGGACATCGTGAATGTGTGAAGGGACGCGAAATCATATCTTTATATCCAAGGTATGTGTCTTTGAAAATTGCCTAAATGTGGTCAGATTGTTCATAAAAAAAAACACATTTGTGTGCATTAAAAAAAAATATGAGATAGAATTTTGAAATAAATTGTGGGAAGATAAGTTTTATATGTTTTACAAAAACTAAAAAGAAAATATTGTGAGAACGATTTTGTTTCTTGCTACAAATAAAAGTTTAAAAAGTTCCTATCAGCCCAATACATATCTTTTACGAAAAGAGTTATCTCCCCTTGAATTGCTAATATAAGAAAATTGATCGTGAAAACACAAATTTCGATATTTGTTTAAATGTTTTGATCTATACAACAAATCACCAACTTTTCTGTATATGAATAAACTGTCTAACCAATAAATAGCAAATATGTCTCCAATAAAGGCAGTAGTAAACCGCTGTTTGAAATTCATAAATCGATTGAGAAAAAAAAGCGAATCCGGATTTCAAACTAAAACTGAGGAAGCACATCAAATATAAGAGAAGAACTACGACACAACATGCAGAAACACAACATTCAAATGTAACACACACAGAAACGAATTATAATATAACAATGGCCATTTTCCTGACTTGATACAAGACATTTAAAACAAACAATGGTGGGATGAACCTGGCATTGTGCATGCCAAAATCTCCCGCTTTTATGGCAATGTTAAATATAACATTACATGACTACATTACATGACATGAATACAATACAAATAAATGAGAGAACAAAAAGGACAGAGAAGCCCACTAATAATAGCTAACAAAAGGTACCAGGTTTAAAACAAAATATACACCAGACGCGCGTTTCGCCCACACAAGACTAACCAGTGACGCTCAGATGGAAAAAGTTCGAAAGCAAAAACAAGTACATTGAAAAATTAAAAAAAGTTGTGCCTAATACGGCTAGGGTTTTCTGCCTGTGATAAGAACATGAATTTTCATTATTTAGAATAACTCATACTTTTGCAACCAGTAATTTTTTTATATAAAATGACTACAAAATAGATATACATGCTATAATCGAAGTGGTGACTAACTACAGAATAAAAACGGATACATAAAACAACCAAAATTACCACATACAATCCCACAGCCGAGTTAGCCAAAGCCATCAACGCACAAAGTGACGTCACTTTTGAATTTATAAAAAAAATCCCAAACATAAAATAGACTTAAGATAGAATTCAAGATTAGATTTGTTATACTGATGTAACATTTATTGATAACAATGAAAATTACAATATTAATTGATATCAAATTGTGGTAGTAAACTAGACCGATTATTCGCCCAAATCTACGAATTTGTAGACATATCTGCAAGTAATTGGTTAGACTGTTTGTTTATTCATATAAAGAAAACTGGGTGTTCAATTGTTATTTCAAAATTCCATCTCACATTTTTCTTAATGCATTCAAAAGTGTGTTTTTTTTATGAACAATTTAACCATATTAAGGCAACTTTCAACGACTCGTAGCTTGTATATGAATATATGATTTCACGTCCCCTCACGCATTCACGATGTCCTCAATCAGAAGCGATCCCCTCACGCATGACATAAAGATAATATGAGGTTTTTAGATTTATTAGGGTGTCTATCAACACGGAACAGCGTAAACGTCGCCCAAAACGACAATCATACCCATTGACCTAAAAAAAAAAAGTAAATTTGAACTTGTAGGTTTGTTAATAGAGCCATTTTAAAATTTAGATGTCACATTTTTAGGCAATTTCTGGTGGGGCAACTGCTTTTCTGAGTTCAACTCCACGTACAGCAGTAAGAAATACATGTATGTCTTCGTTTAAGTGTTCACCACAGCATAGTATTCTCCGATTTTCAATATTTTGATCAGTTGAATAAGAAATTCACGATTTAGAAATGCACATACCGTTTGAAGCGGTGACAATTACTCAACTCAAGCACAACCGGAAAATCCTCTCACGGTTTTCATTGCAGAACCAATTGTTCTGCGTATGTAGATTACCAGCCAAGTATTGAACTTATAAAACTGATCTTTGATCTCCTCCATAAATACAACCTGGATTCAAGGATATATATAACCAGGGTAAACTTATCTGAAAATGGCGTTTTAAAAGCAACAATCAATTAAAACCTAATGAACATTAAAAACAAAAATTAGCCTCTATTGCATTATCTGCGTCGATTGCGCTTAGTTTGATTTATCAATATCAGGAATTTTTAACGCCGCCTATAGTTGTACAGCTACGGAAGTCTATAGGCTCGAGAACGTAAGGAGCTATGTGTATAGAAAGCACATTAAGAGTAAAGTCAAATATAAATATTAAATTTCCCTGAGAAAGTTGGAATACACGTTTAATCATTATCTGTAATTTCCGAAATTATCAAAGGAAAATCTTAAAATAAAAATGTTTTCAATTTTTTTCAATAACAAAGCACACTTACAACATAGCTGATGACGTAACTGTTATTTTACAAAAGGAAGAAGAGAAACGTATTCGTAAATGCTGCGTGCTAAGTTTAGGGACAAATCAACTGCCAAGTGTTAAAAGTAATGTGAAACGAGTGACTGTTGAAAAATAATGCTAATCCAATTCTTAAACCAATGCATTGTATACATGGTATATATCATAAATTTAGTATTCTGTGAACAATTTTACATTTTTTACGCACTCATATAGCATTTGTAAAGTAATATCGTCAGATAAATATTTCACTCGGTCGGTGTTGATGTGAAAATATTGCAGCTAATTAATGGTCATGTTTTGAAACCGAAGTTAACATAATGTCACCTTTGTAAACCTTCAGCAAAGAAGCATTGATATTCAGATAAGCTCGTATATAACATTTACAATAAAACACTGTTTATATTGATGACGAAGTGATGTTTACGATTTTTGACTCTCTCTCTGCCAATTTGGTTAATCAATTTAAACTTTCGTATTACGCATTGCGATCAAATTTTTTTTCGAGAATGGTCACGCTGAGGTAACTGGTTACGGAAAATATGTCGGCGAATTGTTGTCTGGAATCCAACAATTACATTTGAAGAAATCAAATAATTGTCTTTAAAAAAAAGTATAAGTTTTATAATATACATAAGCCAATTAGTTATAAAACAAATATGCATTATTTTTTTTCTTTGAAGTTTTATATGACTTTAGGTCTTTGATTTGATGCGATGGGGGTCCAAAACCATGACCTCTCGCATTCAAGACAAACACGCAACCACTAGATCACCGAGGCGGCTCTTAAATTTATTAAATTAGTGGAACAACTTTTATGTCAATAGGTAAATACTGAATATTTTGTCAGAAATCGACTTTTAATGTTTAAATCAGTGTTTATAATGAACAAATTGAAAACTTTCATTTTTTCGCAATAAGTAAAATTTTAGATGTTAGTTGTATAACGAGAAAGCAGAACATTAAAACAAAAGTAGTTTTTTACGCATGACTAAAATGATTTTCAAACGCATTTTCTAGATAATGACGCTATGTGTACAATATTATGCAATTGTGAGGCCATTGTCCTATTAAAAACCAGACAATGAATCACTTTTTATGACTTATAATTAAACTACCTATCAAGTTTCAAATACAAGCTATTTGCTAAATATTATATAAACATTTTGTATTTTGAATGAAAGACAAAGAAAGATACAAATTAACTCATCATAGATACCAGGGTAAGATTTTGTATTTACGCCGGACGCGCGTTTCGTCTACAAAAGATTCATCAAAAGACTCACGAAAATGTCATGATGTAGACAATGTCACTAACATAGTTGTAAAAATCAAACAAAAACAAAAAATCACACAGACACTTTCAACAAAGAGCAGATAATACTTACTGCAAATTCAAGTTGGCATTAACAAGGTTATCTGGTGCAAGAAAATTGGTACCGTTAATTTTATTACTACCACTGGGTCGATGCCTCTGTTGGTTGACTATTAGTCCCAGAGGGTTTCACCAGCCCAGTAGCCAGTACTTCGGTACTGGCATGAAAATACGGGTTTTTGTGTTATTAAAATTTGCTGTTACAAGATGATAGAAATTATAATAAATTAAGGAATGTATCTCCCTCATGCAAAGCTCTGATTCCTTTCACGGATTTGGCTAAACCTTTTGGACCTTTTGGATTATAGCTCTTCGTCTTTTATATAAGCTTTGGATTTCAAATATTTTGGCCACGAGCATCACTGAAGAGACATGTATTGTCGAAATGTGGATCTGGTGCAAGAAAATTGGTACCGTTAATTTGATTAGAGTGTATTGTTTGCTAAATCTGAATCACAATAGATATGTGCATTAAAGAACACATCTACAGTTTATCCTAGCTAGTAAAGGAACAACTTTATCCGACATAACCCATTCTAAAGTTTCTGAAATTTTAACTTATCAAACCCCTTGTATTTTCCTCCATTAGCTTAAACAGGATGCTACGATACGCTAACTTCATACAGGAATGTCTAAGGGAGAAAGATAAGAAGTTAGCAGTGTCTTTTAAATTTACTTTACGCTATATTGATGATGTTCTCCCATTAAATAATTCAAAATTAATTGGCTGTGTTGAACACATCTATCCCATCGAACTAGAGTTAAAGGATACAAAATAGGGTCGAAAGATACCAGAGGGACAGTCAAACTCATAAATCGAAAATAAACTGACAACGCCTGGATAGAAATGAAAGAAGACAAACAGACAAACAATATAAGATATGACACAACATAGAAAATTTAAGAATAAAAAACAGATACAATTAACATGGTTAAGTCGGCCTCATATCTTGACTTACATCTAGAAATTGACAGTGAGGGTCCGTTGAAATCTAAATTTTACGACAATAGTGACTATTTCGGCGTTTATTGTAACGTCTTTTATCACTATACACTTTTGATTAAAGGCCAGTTAAATCACGCCGTCGGTTTCGGGAGTTTTTCGCTGCATTGAAGACCCATTGGTAGACTTCGGCTGTTGTCTGTTCTTTAGACGAGTTGCTGTCTCTTTGACACACTCCCTATTACCATTCTCAATTTTACTTATCTAGCATATATATTATCTTCCGCTAATTATAATATTTGCAGTTTTTTTTTAGTTCAATGCCCACACTGCTCCTGCATATTATAATGATGCGTTGAGGTTTGAAAACGCCCAATGATTCATTTGTAATGGGAATTTAAACTCCCTTTTTAATCTAGAAAACAACCTTTTTAAAGTGAAAATAGAAATATCACTGTAACTGTATGAAACAAGACATAATAGTTATCAAAGGTACCAGGTTGATAATTTAGTACGCCAGACGCGCGTTTCGTCTACAAAAGACTTATCAGTGACGCTCAAATCAAAATATTTATAAAGCCAAACAAGAGCATTGATGATCCAAAATTCAAAAAAGTTTTGCCAAATACAGCTAAGGAAATCTATACCTGGAATAAGAAAATCCTTAAACCATTTGTTATGATAAATACAAGTCACAGTGTAAGCAATTTACTGCATCAGTTAGTTTATTGACAGGGAAGCTATTCTATTATCTCTTTCGTGATATTTTATTGTGGACAAGCTGGTGATATTTATATTATCTTCAACAAAATGTTCGTTGTAATTGTTTTCATCACTCTTGATTGTCAATATTCAATTAGAAAACTTATTCAGAATTAGATATTATACTTCCCGTCCAAAACCCTATCATAAAGCAGGTGACAGTTATTCAATAGAAATCAGAAATAGTTGGTTTATTTATCATTTGATAAATTGAAGATATATTTAGATGTAAATAGTTAAGAATTGACACGAAATTGAAATACACGTGCATACAAAAGAACAAAGTATTGTCGATAGAGCAAGGGTAAGCTTCCTATGCAGTGTGAATTAAAAAAATTTTAACATCCTTTCCACCAATGTGGTAACTCTGGCTTGTTTTAAAAGTGGTATAAAAAGTTTGCATTGTTAAATTCATCTCGAATAATGTTTCTTTATTGTAGCGATAAATTAAGAATTGTTTAAGAAATAATTCACATTGCTTTTGATCATGGCAGCATACGCCATTAATTGATTGCTTTCGGATACCATACGGCATATTTTGTTAAAAGTTAACACCCAAATATATATTGTAAGTGATGAGTTCGAGTTTGTGTTTCTAATTGACAGCATATCTGTTGAAATTTGAGGTAGACTTTTTTGCAAGTTGTCGAATTCCTATATATGAGAAAGAACTGTGCGCCTCTTCTTGTCAACTTCTTGTCATTTTGTATAAATCGGAGTTCCTATTTTTGACATTTCAGAAAACCAAAGGAGCTCGGTCATTTAATTGCACATTGAGATATATTAATGACGTTTTTTCCATTCACAACCAAACGATTTATGGATTGGGTTCCACTTAAGTTTCCTCCGAAACTGGAAGTTAAATAAACAACAGACACGGCTTCCTATGTCTAATGTTTAGACTTATACCTCGGTTTTGACATAAGCGGTCATCTATATTAATGTAAATACCATAATCGGTGACAAGCGGAAGGATTTAAATTTTGAAATTATAGATATTCCTCACCTTAGCAGCAATATTTACCTTCAACCTTCACCTGCATATGGGATATACATTTCCCAAGTCATTCGGTATTCAAGAGCTTGCAGATACTACTCGGCCTTTATAAAGCATCACCAGTGTTTGAACAGAATGTTGTCGAGCAAATGTTATGTCAAAGAATGTCTCGTCCATTCCCTAAAAAACTTTGACAACCTTTAAAAATAATCCGTATTAAATTCTACATAATACACGATGGTCTTGAAGTATATATTTACTGTACTGATGTTGGTTGACATCTTAATTACGTGTTAGGTTTCCTTTACTTGTCCTTATACTTCTTATATTTATGTTTATGATTATATACTGAAGACATACCTCGGTACTTATACTTCCCACCATTGTATGTATGTTGTATGGTAAAATTTCTCACTCATTTTTAACTTAATATGTACTTTGTTTTTATGCCATTTTGTGTTGAAACAATTAGTTGTGCGTAGAGTGATTAAGATTAAATAATATGCTGACTGCTGTAATCAATTTGTTTTTGTTTCTTCCTCTTATATCTGTTTGTTTTGCTCTCACATTGTTATCAATATTATTGAATTCAATACGACTTCCGTACAATTGAGAGGTAAAGCCAGCTTTAAAACCCGGTAAAATCAATCATGTTCTACATTAGGATATTTTGTACAAATTTAGAAGCTAGATATATCACATTCGATTCCATTTGTTTGATTTCATCGAGCTTTTGATTTTGCTATTTTATAAAGGACTTTCCGTTTGAGTTAGTTTTTTCTAATAATTTTATTTTTTTTCCTGCAAAAACCAACAACACACGATAACTGCTAAACGACGAAAATATCAATGTTGAAATCGATTAATAAGATACAAATATAGGTGACAAAAAACACACGGACCCAATAAAAAGCGTAACAGAATGTGTCATCAGGGCAACTTTTCCCCTGCTATGAATGCATTGCGCATCATGCATATACACATTCAGTTAAATGTCACAATCTGGGGAACAGGACAGAATCGATTAAATTACAGTCAATAGAAATGTACTGATATCTTAAGATCTAAGACTGAGAAACTCGTTAGATTCTTATCACTTAAAGTTGAATATTTATAACAAGAATGTAAAATCAGGTCATTTATATACGCAGTATTTTACAATATGGTTTTGAATAATGTGTGTTTCATCATTGTGACTTTAGCTATACGTCATAACAGTGCTGGTATTATACATCATGATAGTAAGTTTGATTTATTGTTTTAAACAACAATTTGCAATTGTTTTCATTAGTTTGTTTCTTATAGATAATATGGTTGATTAAAATTTGATACTCATTCATAACAAAATAACAGTAAAAGTTCATTTGGTCTGTTACGTATTATGAATAAAGCAATGCAAAGAGAACAGAAATACAACGAATACAAACAGGAAACAAAATATATCAAATTATTCATCATATGATATATCATTGTATATTATAAGATCAGTTGATAAAGATGATTGTTATTTGCTATATAAGTTATGTGTATATAGTTTCCCAAAATATACATAATCATTATCAGTCTTAGTTCTAAATTATATTTTGCAACATTAAACATATATTTTGTATAAACGGTGCAATGTCTTTATAAAACTCTGTCTGCTACTTAAGGGTATACTCGAAAGCGGCCGAACTTTTACTTTACAACAATTCAAGTCATCTACGGACCAAAATAATTGATGAATGTGTTATTTAATAATGACAGTCTTTAATAGGTGGCATTAGATTATCATCCTCTTTATACCAAACGTGAATGGGTATTTATTAATCTCGTAAACACTTACATACAACGATGAAAGTATGCATAACAAGGAATTAGAATACCTTAGAAAAAGATTTTTATCACGTAGTAAAAGGTTAGTTATTAGAACACGAATATGAATAGTGAATAAAAATTTGAATTTCATTAAGACACAAAGAGGGCCATCTATGTAATTCAGACATCCCTGTCGAAAAAAAACCCAACACATAAACAATTGTTTTTAAAACCTTCAAGCAGAACACAATTCGTGGAAGTGATTGATAATGTGAAAAGAAAACTATTATTACAATCATTCCTAAATTTTATCATTTAGGATAGTATGAATCTCTCCCTTCCCTACAATCGAAAACAAAACAAAAGAACAATTCAACTTACATAAAACAGATTCTTGGTTACCCATATAAGCCAAATTTGACGGCATTTTGTGCAAGTATTAAATAAGTTAGTTTAAAAAGAAGCTGCAATTGTAACAGGTATAGAAATATATCAAACAAGTGTAACTTAAGGTCAAGTTACAGTAAATGGGCTATGTTACAGATTTCAGTAAAATTTGGCATACAACTCTGGCTCGATGAACTTCAACTGAAAATCGAAAAAAAATGCATTTATCTCAATTATCATTTGAAATATTACTAATTGAATTCTTACAAAATGGGTGAACATTTGTATAGAAAGCACATAAAATTGGCGAAAACCCTTCTAAAATTTGTCTTAAAATCACAAAATCTCTAATTCTATTCCATAGATTTTTCTTAAAAAACTATATGTTGTTGATACATAAATTTCTGTTTTAATGATATAAAATATTCATAGTGTCACCGACTCCGTTTTTTGTCTAACAATCAATTTGTTACCTTGTTGGTAGTGAAAAACGTCAAAAACCAACGTTTTACGGCCTGCAACGCGATAACGTTACAATTATTTCGACGTTTTGTTAGATTTTTTCACAAAGAACGCAACTTTGAATAATGAATACCGTAAAAACGAAGTCGGTGACCCTATCTTTATTTTGCATCATTAAAACAGAAATTTATGTATCAACAACATATAGTTTTTTTAGAAAAATCTATGGAGTAGAATTGGAGACTTGGCGATTTAAAGACAAATTTTAGAAGGGTTTTCGCCAATTTTATGTGCTTTCTATACAAATATTCATCCATATTAAATAGAAATCAATCTGCAATTTTTCAGATATTAAAAGAGATAAATGTATTATTTTTTCGATTTTCAGTTGTAGTTCAACGAGTCAAGGTTGTATGCAAATTTTTACCAAAATCTGCGACATAGTCCATTTACTGTTCCTTAACCTTAATTATGAGCATTCAAAAGACGTTTCAATCACATCTGAAAAACTTATTACTATATACCGAACCATTCTAAACTTGCATTAGTACATTTCGTATGTTTCAGTTTAGCTAAAAATACATCAATATAACTTTGGATTTTGTGTGTATTGTATTTCAGGTGATCAAAATCTCCACAATCTTATAAAGGAAATACAAGCAGAAAACAGAGAAATAAAACTCGTATTACAAAATTTAGAAAAAGTTACCATGGGCATGAAAATAGACATGGATTCAATACGAGAAGAAAACGCTAAAATAAAATCGCTATGTAACTTAGAACATGGCAAACCATCTCCTTACAGGAAGTTGTACGAAAATGCCCAAAATGGAAGTTCACATAATGTACAAGCGCCATTCAACAACAGAAGTATAACACATGAAAAGGCTCTAGATGCGCAGAAGAAACGACTTCAACAAACAACGACTACCATAGAAAATGGTACTTAGGTGTCATTTGTCTGCTTACTTTGTTAATGTTTTATCCATAATCATTTAAAATCAATTAGATTAAGAGAGTATGTCATATACTTCTGGTCATCCTAACTTGTCTTAAATTTAATAAAAGTTGTCCTTTGTTCGTTAAAAGACAGAAGATTTGTTTAATCTTACACGGAAGACCAGGGTGTTGTAATCTGTATAATTTTATAAAATGTGTGTTAAACCATGTCAACATTTAATTTCAGAGTGTGTGACTTGTTCATCAACCCCTGGAATAGCATTTTCAGTAGCACTGGCGCACACAGTTAACCTTGGTCAAGATCAGCTAGTCGAGTATGACAAAATTGTAACGAATATCGGAAATGGCTTTGATTCACGCCATAGTCATTTTATTGCACCAGTTAAAGGAGTCTACATTTTTTCAGCTTGTGGATTTTCTCAAGGTTCTTTCGCTAGTCACTTGGATATTGTAAAAAATGGAAAGGCAATCGGATATCTATATACTCATGCCGATAATATGGGACACAAGTGGTCGTTTCCATATTAGAAAAGGGTGATATGATGTGGGTTAAACATCGTCACGTTTATGATTCGACAGGAAATGCAGTAATATATGGAGCAACCGCAGAACAGTTTGTCACATTTTCAGGTGCTCTTCTTTCAAAGATTGACAGTTAACAGAAAGACAGACTAATACTGTTCTGAATATGAATGTTTTCGACAAAATTCAATAAAGAAATAACTTTTAATATAAATATAGTATTGTTTTTAAATGAGCGAGTTTTATTCGAAACACACTTAGGCCTACGCAAATCAATAGAAAACGATAAAAAAAAAAAACAAGATACAAACAATACATAGCGGTACAAAAACATAATTGTAATAAAATCATTACATATTATGGTCAAAAGAAAACACGAATAAAATATACAAAAAACGAAACAAAATGATCACAGAAAACAGATTGGACAACATGTAAAAAAAAAATGGTGATCTCAGATACAAAGGTAAACAGTTCCCGTTCTTGTCGTGTCACACTTCGTATTACTTAAAGTTATATTTTTGTTGAAGAATCTTATTCCAGTAAAAGAAGAAGATGGTATTGCAAATGTTAAAAGTAGAACGTACCCATTGTCATCTATAACGTTCAGCAAACTCATGATTTTAACTGTTTTCATAATTTCAGATAGTTTAAGGTATAATTATTAAAGAGTGGTTATTTTGACACAAGTAAGAATTTGAATTGCATTTCTAACAAGACATTGCATTTTTATTTTTTACTTAAATGCAACGGAGACACATAAAAGCCTCAAAAATTAAATAAAGCTCTTTGTTATGTTTCAGATATAGAACAGTATCTTTGTACCTGTAACATTGGCTGGGTTGTTACTAAAAAATAGTTTCTGATGATTTTATTAAGACAACAAAATAGTATAAATGTAAACTCTGTGTTGCCTACTTCATGTCCTGTTGTTATTTTTGATTGTTGCTTTGTTGGTGTAGATTCAAAATTTGCTATGATTTAAAGGTATCGCAATATAAATAATCAGCTACGAATACATGAATCGTTGAACAACAAGCAGATCATGTTAATTTTATAATTCAATATACATTTAGATAACTATATATTTAATGAATTACTTTTACATAGCATAATAATGTTTTATAACAAGAAATATGAACTACTTGACATTCTCAAATATAACAACCCATTTCAGGAGGTGTTGTTTAAGGGTTTCAAACTTTTGTTGGGAAGACAGTTGTCCTACTTCCTGTTCTATGTTGATACCTGGTCTTTTTAATTGATAAGTGTACGTATACATTTGACGTACTACTATATCTGATTCAAACCACGTTGACTTGCAAGATTTGATTACCTAAGCGTATATCATCGAACATGGGAGTTCTAAAGTTGATTTTACACCGGTAATTAAGTCACTTCTCGGAAGTCTAATTAACCATTACGTTTGCCTTGTTGCTGTTGTGTCGTTGGGTTACTATTAAATGGTTTGATTTAACCTTTTCGTTGATAAGTTTTATCATCTCAAAACATGTGCTATTAAAAGATTAAAAAAATCCTGATAAAATCTTACCAATTATAAATATCATGTTAAAACTAGGCTTCGATATTAAATTTCGATATTTAACATACCTGTCAAATGTTTAAGTAAAAGATGCAATACAAATATACTTATCGAATATATATGTCTTACAATCAAACAAACTAAATCAGTGTTATTTCATCAATTAATGAAAAAAATCAAATAATTTCATTTCATACTAGTATGGTTCTAGATGAAACGTGTAAAACAATACACCAAAATAACCACAAATATTGTATAGAAACGTAAATATTTGCAAAACACAGGAGAAGCAAATGATTTGTACACCCTGTCATCAAAGTCATTGTTGGTATCTGTAGTATTGTCTGCAATGTTTGCATTTCTTGTTGTTGTAATAGTAGTTGTATACGTAGTGGTTTTGACAGTTGTCACAACAACAGTTGTTTTGTTTACGCTATTATCTATATTTCCAAAATTACAAATGATATACTTACGCGCATGATCAGTGAAGTATCACCACATTCTTCTCAATGTATTACTACGGTATGGTATTTCACAGTGTTGGGTAGTTGGGTTGAATTTATAGTCGATATCATTGACGCGTGGAATGTACCACTCAGACCAATTGCCATTGGACCATTCAACCTTCTAGGCAATAATCAGTCCCCCGTCTACGATCTCATCTATCATAAGATTTAATCTTGCCGGCCATCGACAATCATTTCTTGCACTTTATTTTTCCTCAGAACACACAGACTTAAATGCAAAGAAATACTATTTTAAGTACATATCAATTGTCAACCGATATGTTTGCATTCTTTTTAATAAAGATAATCGATGCAAGTTTATCAAATATATAGTCAAGTAATTTTCCAATTTTATACTAAGCATTTTTTCAAAGTTTTGTGTATGTGCTGTGCTGTTACAACCCTTTTCAACGTTTGGGAGAATTCAGCTCTTACAATATTTTTAGCATGTTGCCTCTTCTAAATAAGGAGGTAGTAATTCAGTGATAGTCGTTGTTTGTTCATCGAAATATATGTATATATATGTTTGATGTACTGTTTTTACATAGATCTCACCATAGGTTTCGTCGTTTAAATTATTCGAATTTTGTATGATTGCATTGTTGATAACTGTGAAGTAACCTGTTTATATCGTATGTCATTCTTACCTGTGTGCTTTAATCATAGGTCTTTCCCACCTGTGTGTTTATATCATATATCTTTCTTATATGTGTGTTTATACGTATGTCATTTTTACCTGTGTGTTTACATTTATGTCTTTCTTACATGTGTGTTTATATCGTATGTCTTTCCCACCTGTGTGTTATTATCGTATGTCTTTCCCATCTGTGTGTTTATATCGCATGTCTTTTTTACCTGTGTGTTTACATTTATGAAATTCTTACCTGTGTGTTTATATCGTATGTCTTTTCACCTGTGTTTGTATATCGTATGTCATTCCCAACTGTGTGCTTATATCGTATGTCATTTTTACCTGTGTGTTTACATTTATGTCTTTCTAACCTGTGTGTTTATATCGTGTCTTTTCCTTCTGTGTGTTTATATCGTATGTCTTTTCACCTGTGTTTGTATATCGTATGTCTTTCCCATCTGTATGTTTATATCGCATGTCTTTTTTACTTGTGTGTTTACATTTATGTCTTTCTTACCTGTGTGTTTATATCGTATGTCTTTTCACCTGTGTTTGTATATCGTTTGTCATTCCCAACTGTAAGCTTATATCGTATGTCATTTTTACCTGTGTGTTTACATTTATGTCTTTCTTACCTGTGTGTTTATATCGTATGTCTTTTCACCTGTGTTGGTATATCGTTTGTCATTCCCAACTGTGTGTTTATGTCGTATGTCATTCTTACCTGTGTTTTTATATTTATGCTTTCTTACCTGTGTGTTTATGTCGTATGCAATTCTTACTTGTGTTTTTAAATCGTACGGCTTTCTTACCTGTGTGTTAATATCGTATGTAATCCTTACCTGTGTGTTTACATTTATGTCTTTCTTACCAGTGTGTTTACGTCGTGTGTCATTCTCACTTGTGTTTTTTTATTTAAGTCTTTCTTACCTGAGTGTTTACGTCGTGTGTCATTCTCACTTGTGTTTTTATATTTAAGTCTTTCTTACCTGAGTGTTTATTTCGTATGTCATTCTTACCTGTATGATTACATTTATGTCTTTCCCACCTGTGTTTTTAAATCGTACGTCTTTCTTACCTGTGTGTTTATATCGTATGTCATCCTTACCTGTATGATTACATTTATGTTTTTCTTACCAGTGTGTTTACGTCGTGTGTCATTCTCACTTGTGTTTTTTTATTTAAGTCTTTCTTACCTGAGTGTTTACGTCGTGTGTCATTCTCACTTGTGTTTTTATATTTAAGTCTTTCTTACCTGAGTGTTTATTTCGTATGTCATTCTTACCTGTATGATTACATTTATGTCTTTCCCACCTGTGTTTTTAAATCGTACGTCTTTCTTACCTGTGTGTTTATATCGTATGTCATCCTTACCTGTATGATTACATTTATGTCTTTCTTACCAGTGTGTTAACGTCGTGTGTCATTCTCACTTGTGTTTTTATATTTAAGTCTTTCTTACCTGAGTGTTTACGTCGTGTGTCATTCTCACTTGTGTTTTTATATTTAAGTCTTTCTTACCTGTGTGTTTATGTCGTGTGTCATTCTCACTTGTGTTTTTATATTTAAGTCTTTCTTACCTGAGTGTTTATTTCGTATGTCATTCTTACCTGTATGATTGCATTTATGTCTTTCTTACCATTGTGTTTACGTCGTGTGTCATTCTCACTTGTGTTTTTATATTTAAGTCTTTCTTACCTGAGTGTTTACGTCGTGTGTCATTCTCACTTGTGTTTTTATATTTAAGTCTTTCTTACCTGAGTGTTTATTTCGTATGTCATTCTTACCTTTATGATTACATTTATCTCTTTCTCACCTGTGTTTTTAAATCGTACGTCTTTCTTAACTGTGTGTTTATATCGTATGTCATCCTTACCTGTGTGTTTACATTTATGTCTTTCTTACCAGTGTGTTTACGTCGTGTGTCATTCTCACTTGTGTGTTTATATTTAAGTCATTCTTACCTGAGTGTTTATGTCGTATGTCATTCTGACCTGTGTGTTTATATTTAAGTCTTTCTTACCTGCGTGTTTATATCGTATGTAATTCTTACCTGTGTTTTACCGTACGTCTTTCTTACCTGTGTTTATACGTATGTAACTAACTGAGAATCACTTTGAACAATTCGAACATGGAACACGGAAATGAGGAGCAATCACATATTTCAAGGACCACGATCAAAAATAAAAAGAAACATTAAGTTGACGACAGAAACAAAATGAAGAAACTACGCAATAATAGGTTAACTAATTTTGTTTACTTGTTATTCACTAATACAATATTTACTATAAGCTAAATCAATAGAATAAGAAAAAAAAATATTAATCATACCTGTTATTGTGAAAATACTTGCACTCAGCTACTTTGGTTTATATATTTAAAATGGTTAAATAACGGATTTACAATTGTATTTCAAGCATTGGTGCCATATTTGGTCACTTGATCACCGTGAAGCTCGGGACGTTAGCATTACATATGTAACAGGACTTGGGTATACTTTGAAGCCCTTGTAAAAGTTTTCTTTGCATAAATATTTTATACCACTTTCGTATTGGTTTTATGTGCAGATTACATTTGAATAAGTATCAATATATTAATTCAGTATTTTCAGAAATTTTAAACTTGCAACAAACACCATCAAACAATTTGTCAAATTTAAATGATGTTTTACAGTTTAATAAAACAAAATAATGTGAAAGTTTTAAAACCTGCTATAAATAGAACAAAATAATAGTTAATGAACTTGATGCACATAAATTAACCACAATCCTGATATATGTTTTATTAGCTTAGCAGGCTATTAGTTTAAGCCCACTTAACCTTATTGTTTTTATTTTCCTTTTTGCTGTTCACATTTGCTTTGTTATGCATTTATTATGTTTATCTTTGTAATTATTATTATTTAGAAGATTTAATCATTCGGCATTACATCAATTTAATGAATTGAGAGTATCGTCTGCTTTACAAGAGTTAATTTTTCTTTAATTTTGACGGACTTAAGCGTCTTTTGTTGACCTACATTTTTCATAAGCGGGAAACCCGCTTTTATTTGGTATAAAATTGCATGCTTTCCGTGATTTGTTCATTGCGTGATTTGAACTCTGAAGGAACACAAAAACCCACCCTATCCCACCCTTTAGAATATTTTTTCTGCTGTTTATTGTATATTTTCAGATATTGTCAAAAGAAGCGTCATGGTTTGGACACAATGTTACCTGAATAGATAGTTTTACTGAAGAGTCGAAGTTATCACAGTTGGCGTTTGGTAGCCCAGTTGCCATTTGGAGAAAACATATGATGGTTGCCATTTGGAGAAAACATATGATGGTTGCCATTTGGAGAAAACATATGATGGTTGCCATTTGGAGAAAACATATGATGGTTGCCCTTCAATGTTTTTATCTTGGACATTAATGAGAAATTGTCGATGAATGCACATTCGTTGGTCGGTTGATAGATAGTTGAACTGTCCTAATAAAACCATGACAAAAAATTGCCAAAATTCAAACTTACTAATTGTGTTTTTTTTTATTATGATCATATATTAGTTTGTTTTACAATTTTTTTACATTTTTATAACGAAGGTAATCTGGAGTCGTTGGAAATATTACGAGGGATTTCAACGAATTTAAGTTATCTTTTATCTGGTATATCGTATTCCTAAATTGACTTTTGTTGGTTACTTTCGAATATTTAATTATGTTATTGTTATTGGGACTTTTTTTTTATTATTTCTAATAATGCGAATGAGTGACTATTGCCATGATAAAAAAACTCGCATTCAGACATATGTTACATATACAGGTTTGCAAATTTTCCAGATAAACCAATGACCAACCTCGCATTTATGTCCGTATCGAATAATAAAGTTACGCACCGGTTTCTGAATATGTCTATGTCATTTTCTTTTTTTAAGTTAAAGGATTGTTTTCTGCTCATAAGTTAGAATATCCCTTTGATATAATTCGCCTTAAGCTTTCTTGTATAACAAATGTCTTGATAAGCAGGACAATATCAACTCGCACCATGTCCTGATCTATATGATACAGGTTGTAACCATCATTCTATGTTAAACAACACACGACAGACTCTTTAATGCTGTGATATTTTTTATCGTATAAGACAAAGAACAAATACGCTAACCTCTGACCTACGATGGATGTTTTTTTTTATAGTTGCAATGGCAAGAGTATATAAAATCATGATTTGTACCGTTTGATATCTATATTTCTGTAGCTTACAACATGTACAATGTCAGTTATATATATACGATAAGCTCATCTTGACTGATGTAAAACAGTATATTTTGAAACATCCAAAACGTGGGATATAGTACAATATCATTATTTTAAGATAAAAGAATGGAGCATTTATTTTATGCTCAACATGATATGAATTACTATAATTAATGTTTCACTGGAGCTTTTTAAATTTTCAAATTCCTAGTTTTATTTTAAGGACACTAGTACACTTTACATACTTTTCAAAATATATATTTTGTATCTATGGTGAAAGAATTGATTGCGAACAAATTAATACATATTATACATGTCACAAGTGCACAATCAATAAACCAAAATAAACTTTATAATTTATAAACAAAAGTTAACTGCAAAAGTATACAGAATAATCTAAGCAATACATTATCATATTATCTGTATTCATGTTCTATATAATGTTAAAATCTGACAAGTTACTAAATATTTGTATGCATTAATTCAAAGTTCAGGCAAGACATTTAATCTTACTGATTACTATTATCTCAGGCTGTTTTGAAGTATCAAATACCGAATCGGTCCTATGGAAAAGTCGTGAACAAGTATTACTTATTTTAGCATTACGTTTTACTGCTTTACTGCATTTAACCACATACAACAAGTAAAAAATTCTGTTCGGAACTGTTGCCCAGGTAAATTTTTCTACTCAATCCATATTACCATATTATGCCAGTAACAACCATACACCAGTCCGTTTAAATGACTCAGTCTGCTGCCATTCCGCTTCCGCTGGCTTCATTTTGTAAATAATTAACTCGACAGAATATGATTGAGGTGCCATGAGGGAGTAAAAACGGTAAGGAATAAGTGAGTATCTTATCCGTAAACATTGTATACATTTATCGATATTATAATAAGAAACAACGTAAACCCGAGAAAGACAACTTCTAGTTGTATTTATTTTTGAGAATTTGAATATATACAATTATAAAAAGGGAGCGCGAAAAGCACGAACAACTTTCCATTTTTGGTCAACCATATTCAAATAAGATGTGTTATAAATACAACTCTCCACCAGTGACTAAATGACATAGCATTTAACATTTGTATCACTATCTTCAGATCTTCAAAAAATATTATTGTTTGAGTTCGAATGTGTATAACTTTTAATACAATACTTCTCAAACTTCTCAGTAGAAAACAATAAAGATACAAACACACATAAAGTCAGAACATTTACTTTCAGAAATAATTAAATAATATAACTTATACAAACTGCGTTTCTACGCTTTGTTGTCGGGAAACAACCTGTTTGCGTTGTTCAACTTTTCTTGCAGGTAAATAACCGACACATAAGTAATACACACATTCCAGGACTTCCTTATAGCTGTCTCAGGAGATTAATAGTGTATGTTTAATATATATGTAAAATTCTTTTAATTAAGACCAGCCAAACAACCGTATAAATAAAATGATAAACTTATATAAAGCTTATGATAGTTTAGCATTTAGTAAGGTAAGTTTGGTCTGTTTAAGTGTAAGCAGTTGAGCTTGGAAAGTATTATAAATTATATACACATTGAACAAACGTTTCATATGTTAGAGATATTTACAGTTGACTCTAAATCTATTGTGCTTACCTAATATGTGTAAAAAAAAAAACGATAGGCAAATATGTCAAAAATTATGGTACAGCAGCCAACATTGTTTTATTATCTGCAATCAAGTATTGTTAAGATCTTCTGAGTGAAGTCAATTCTTAAAAACGGTTCATTAGTTTTTCAGACATTTCAGTATGATGTTGATGCGCATAGGCAAATAACAACTACTGAACATAGACAATATGTTTTGAGAAAAGCTTTATTATGACTACTGGAATAATTTCACCAAATATAACATTGTTTCATGGCTGCCCAAATACTTTTCCAACTAAATTATTCTTAAAATCTTATGAAAAGCAAGGGAAATAAAGTATTGTTTTCAAAATATGCAAATTGTGTAATGGTTTGTTGCCATGATTACTCGATCAATGTGAAATGTGTTTTATTTTCTGAATACCTTCTACGTTGGTCTAGTTGGCCAAATTCAAGAATATAAGTAAAGCATGTTAAGGGGTCTATCTTATGTATCGAACATGTTTACATGTTGATATTCAGAGCTTGAATTTCCTATAATGATTTCTTTGATTGAGGATTGCTTCTTACCAGAAAACTTTTGAACCAAGAATTCGAAAGAAAGTTTAAATCGTGCCCTCAAAACTGGTCCTTAGGTCATCACGAGCTGGTTGGCTGTTCAGGTGTCCCAATTGTCGTTATAACCTTCACGTTTTCCTTGTCCGAATTTTACCAATTATGTAACATCATAATCGGTGTAACACGAGCAAAACGTGTTCCACATGCAGATAAGGTTCTGTTCAACCTTTCGGAGCACTTGAGATTACCTACGGTGTTTGTAGGGGTTTAATTTTTTTATATTGTGTTTTCTGTACATTTGATTTGTTTTTTGGTCCTTTTTTTTTAGACGTGGCATTATCAATTTGTTTTCGGCTAATAATATAAAAAAGAAGATGTGATATGATTGCCAATGAGACAACTATCCTAAAAAGATCAAAATGACAAACACATTAACAACTAAAGGTCACCGTAAGGCCTTCAACAATGAGCAAAGCCCATACCGCATAGTCAGCTATAAAAGGCCCCGATAAGCAATTAAAAAATTCAAACGAGAAAACTAACGACCTTATTTAAGTAAAAAAAATGAACGAAAAACAAATATGTAACACATAAACAAACGACAACCACTGAATTACAGGCTCCTGACTTGGGACAGGCACATACATAAATAATGTGGCGGGGTTAAACATGTTAGCGGGATCCCAACCATCCCCCTAACCTGGATCAGTGGTATAACAGTTCAACATAAGAACGAACTATAAAAATCAGTTGAAAAAGTTTGAATATCCTTTTTGTGTCTTTTGATTTTCTTATAAAAACATAACATTGACTTAGTTTTTTGTAAAGTTAACATCATTGGTCTTATTTTAGATTGTCGACATCACTTACACCACACAATGGAGATCCTTATAATCATATCTACATTGACCATGTTGGCAAACGCTCAACTGGTTACTTACGACATTAATACGCAGGTAGGACAAAATTGTATTTGAACTGTTTTTGTTTCATATTTTAATAATATTATGTTATTTATGAGTTCTATCAAACTTGTTTTATATTTTTTATGTGAAAAAGAAAATGATTTTTTTTTTTGTACAATAAATGGCAGAAAACGAGTGTTTTCACAAGACAGTGCCTTTGTTTCCACGAACCAATCAAATATGTATCTCCTTTTTACATTCGCCAATATTTTCTATTTATAGTCAGTATGCACGGAAGTAGAGCGATCAGCAAGGGGAGACTGCCGATGGGTTGCAGGACTAAATGCCTTGGCTGACCAAGTGACAAAAAGTGGAAGAATTATAGGTTACCAAATTCTATGGTCTTATGGTAATTGATCACATTGGTATATTCCTGGAGTGAACGACTTGGATACAAAATATAACCCTTCTCCCAAAACTTGTGACTTTGGTTATAGGGCCAACACTATGCGGAGAATGTGGTCTTATTATACCAATCACAGACACAAATTTATAATATGTAAGTTTCAATGACAATCATGAAAAATGTTTTTTTACAAGACTGTATTAAGATATTTATTATAACCTGAATAAAACATTCTCTACTTGGAATCGATATCTAAATTATCAGAATCGAATATTTCTGTAAGTATATGTTAACGTAAGAAAAATACAAACTGGTCAGGAAATTGAAACGAAATCCTGACAGACATTGACGTTTTTCAATTACAAAAAGTCACAAAAAATAAGCATTGAAATATCATAACTTATACAACAGTTCATAGACAAATGCACCATCATTCTTGTGTTATTTTGAGTGAATACTTAGCAGTTGGTTTAAAATGCAGTAATTACAATTAATACTAGTACATGTACATCGACTTTGGCAACTTCACAAGGTGACGTCATATGTATGTTTTAGGTAATAAATGTAAACAGTAGTCATTTTTAAGATTCTTGTACGCATCAGAATGCAATAATATTACATTGAAAGAATAGGTTAGGTAAACAAATGTGAGTGTGTATAGAATAATATAGTATTACTATCTCATATGGTGGGGGTAGGAGGGATCTACGGTTGCCATGTCTTATTTCTTAAATAGCATAATTAAAGATGTATGCTTAATATTTATTCCAGATTTGTTTAAACACATTTGACAATTTTGATGAAAAAACGGAATCAATCAAAACAATGATTGGAATAATAATTCGATGCATTCCCAAAAGATGGGAAAAAAGTATTGGAATATAAAAAAAAACCACCCAATTAAATCCGGTTCCACTCTGATAAAAACGTATTTGAAAACTGACGCAAAATTCATTTTGAAATAGTTGTCTTAACAATCTTCACCAGTCAAATAAAACACCTCTATTTTGTAGCATTTGTGTGGGCAACGTCGATAACTCAACCCTATGAGTGTATATTCGGTTGTCAATCAAAGTCATTTGCCCCCTCGTTGCCTGTTTTATGTTTTTTGTTTGCTAATTTTTCCTTCGTTTTAGTTCCATAGGTTGGTGGCTAGCATCATTAGATTTAAACGATTATCTTCATTAAATCAAAAGAACTTCTTCCCTTCTGTTTTGGGAGTGCTTAGCTTTGTGTATCCCTGTTTCAGGTAACAATCTGGTTGTCAGATAATTTAGATAATTCATTTTATAATACAAACAAAATGATAACAGTGTACGCAGTACAACATACTACATCAGTTAAACAAAACCATTCGTTAAAACACTTACATACATAAACATCAACTTTCAACAGTGCTGTTTTGTTATTCCTTGTTTCTTTAAAAGTTTTGTTAAAAACATTGAATATACCTGCTATATATACTTAATGAGGTATATACAGAATTTTATTTGGATTTTTCATTGACAAGGATTCTAGGTAAACATGAATTACGAAATTTATCCAGGTTATTATAACGCTTTTATTATGTTCATGGTAACCTGATCCTTTGAATTACTAAATAATATTTTCTGTGAAACGTGCAGTGTTTGATCTGCATGAAGGCTTATACTAATATTTATCGCCAACAGCACTTTAATGGTACAAATAAAAGACAGATAAAGCAAGATTATATAAAATCAAAGTGCAATGCAGTCTCAAACCTAATGGCCACTGAAAAATTAGTTGTTCTGAAAAGTGCAATTGCCCTGTACATTCCTTCATATACTTTTTTTTAACTTTAAACAAATAAATACTAGTTATTCAATACCAAATCATGGTTGTGTAAAAGATCTTCAATTAACATGTTTTACACTCCAAAAGTATGGTGATACAGTCAGACCTAATAGTTTTGATACTCTTTCCATTAAGGTTTGGGATTTAATCACCCTATTTTTCGATACATGCGCTACATGTTTCAATTATTTACCTCCAATATTAGGATTTTGAATTTTCTTGAGATAATTTATGTAGTTAAGTTATACGATGAATGAATAAAATTGAGATAGGTCCACAAACAGATAAATGAAGGATGCCGAGATGAATCAACACGATTGGATTTTTTTATCGAGTTAAATAAGAAGACGTTTCTGTTTCTAATTTCTCAAGATATATATCTATATATATATATAATGTATGTGTTTTCGTAGTCAATAGTCTAAAGACTGCAAAATTATAGCCTTACATGTAAAGTTTAACTTAAACAATACTGTATGATAGACCACAGAAACACAATTATTGGTAGTTTTAAAGTTGATCTTCGTTTATAATTATAATAACCTTTTATATCAATTGTAGCACTTCATAGAAAATGTCATGAAAAAACGATTTTTTTTTATGAATTTGCACAAAAGTCAAAATAGGAAACAACATAAAATAAATGAAACAACTAAGTAATGTTTTCCATATCTAGATAAGGGATAAGAGAATTGATCTTATCCATAACATTCTAATCGCAATAGGTAAAACACAACATACCTTATATATCCGTTCGATAAAGAAATAATGTTTGAAGGAGTGTCCTTAATAGTAAAAGATATATATTTATCAAAGGTATCAGGAAATTGATTTAATAAGACAGACCCGCGTTGGATCTGAGCGTCACTGATGAGTCTTATGTAGACGAAACGCGCGTCTGGCGTATAAAATTATAATCCTGGTACTTTTGATAACTATTTACACCACTGGGTCGATGCCACTGCTGGTGGACGTTTCGTCCCCGAGGGTATCACCAGCCCAGTAGTCAGCACTTCAGTGTTGACATGAATATCAATTATTTGGTCATATTATAAATTTTCCGTTTATAAAACTTTGAATTTTTCGAAAATCTAAGGATTTTCTTACCCCAGGAGTAGAATACCTTAGCCGTATTTGGCACAATCTTTTGGAATTTTTGGTCCTCAATGCTCTTCAACTTTGTATTTGTTTGGCTTTTAACTATTTAGATCTGAGCGTCACTGATGAGTCTTATGCAGACGAAACGCGCGTCTGGCGTATAAATTATAATCCTGGTACTTTTGATAACTATTCGTCTACATAATTCCGGAATCAAACATTGGCGTATAGACCGGCTTGCACAAGACATTGACAAAGTCCGTATACGTAAGTTGAACGCCAGAGTAACGCTAAGCAATCGTTAATCGTTATGCGTTGCATAAGTTTGAAGTACGTCGAAATTCAAAGGTTTACGCTTGGTGAACGGATATAACTCCCGGAAATGTTTATGCAGTATTTAAAATTCATCTAGCTCAAGCATTTGTCAAGCGTATACCTGTACGCTACACGCACGTAATACATACGTGACAAGCCCGTTATAAACGCTACAGATAAGCTAGAGACACGTTTAAGGCACATTGTTTATGTTTCAAGATCGTTCGATTTTAACTAAAATGTTTGCATGTAACACAAAACCTAGTATTAAACGTCCCAGATACGAACAGGGGGCGTCTCAAAAACGTTCAGGGGACTTTTACCTTCGTAGCGTGCATTCCATATACGTAAGACAAAAGCCATAATAGGCCAACAAACGTTATTCGAACGCCCGATACACGCTAATGTACGCTTCTCGTACGCCCACTACACACGATACAGATATAATTGACAAATTGAATGCATTCAAAATTACTAGCGTATTGGCAACGTACATAATTTTTTACCACACTCTCGTACGTCGGAGCTATATGCTGAGGTGTGACGCCTGTACAAGACACATCAGTGACGTTCCGATCAAAATAGTTAAAATGCCAAACAAGTACTAAATTGAAAAGCATTGAGGACCCATAATTCCAAAAAAAAATGGCTAAGGTAATCTATGCATGCCTGGGATAAGAAAATTCTTTTTTTTTTCTCGAAAAATTCAAAACTTGGTAAACAGGAAATTTACCAAAAAAAATATAACTCATATTTATGTCAACACCAAGATTCTGACTACTGGGATGGTGATTCCCTCTGGACGAAACGTCCACAGGCAGTGGCATCGACCAAGTGGTGTAAATAGTTATCAAAGGGACCAGGATTAAAGGGACCTTGAAAGTCATAAACTGACAACGTTGATTTTTTTGTAAGAAAATCAGGACCAAAAAAAGAGAACACAGAAAAATAAAGAGATGACCAACACGAAAATTTCTAAAAATAGGGCTGATCGCAGGTGCTCTGGAAAAGACAGGTCATGCTCCACTTATGACCCCTGTCAGGATTCTCATGTAAGAAAAATCGGGAAAAAGACTTTTTCAGTAGGTCATCTTCACGGAAGAGACGACGAGATTTGGGTAAACATATCCGTTGTCTTTGAGAAACCAATATTTTAAAACGGTCAACAAAGTCATCTTAGTGTTCCCATTTTTTAAAGGGATAACTTCCGTTCTTCACAACTTGAAACTATTGGTTTAATAGCTTTCTAGGGATCAGCAATCATCTATAAAGATGGGAAATGCAAATCCAGAGATTCAAAAAATGTAACTATTAGAAGGTGCATGCGGAATTTGTTATGTAAAAATTTTAGAAACATACTTCAACATTTAATCCTTATATTTGTTCATCATTGTTCATTAAGGTGGTTTGGTCAATTTATGACATACATAGCGGAAAATACAAATAATGACTGAAAGACCAGCAACAGTCTACCACTCATAGACTGTTTTAGTGATCTTGGGAATTCCGAAGGAGTAACCAGCTATACATGTGTCATATTTAGTTTTGACTAAAGCAATTACCACTTTAGACTTGTTATCAGATATCGTGTACCTAGAAAAATGGTCAAACGACATAATGTTCAACTAAATCTCGTCGTATTTTCCGTGAAGATGACCTACTTAATAAGACTTTTCCCGATTTTTCTTACATGAGAATCCTGATAGGTGTGATTTTGAAGATAAGGCCATTTCGCCGTCTTCTGTGACATAGATAATACATGCTGATCAAATTATGTATGACGTTCTAGTCAAACATTCCAAAAAATAAGTCCTTATAATCGGACAAAGTTTAACGTAACTACACTAGGGAAGTGAATGGAGAATAACGGTCCGATTCATGACTTTGTGAAGACAGTTTCAAACGAATTTTGAGCAAAACCGATTTTATAGCATATGAAACCTCCTACTTGTTCACATAATCTCATCAAAAATAGTAGCAACAAATACTACAAGTATTATTTTACCTGTGAGATAGTTACGTAATATGCATACGATATTGGAATGTTGATACACAGAAATGGAAGATTTTCAACTAAAAATTGTTGTTCTTTTCAAAGTATAACGGTAGTCAATTATTAAGGCTTACTTAAATGTATGATATCTTTCATTTATCATCTCATGGTAGATGCGTTTTAAAAAGTCACAAAACATTGAACCATTAAGAGAACAAACAGTTGTTATTATAACGACTGTGCAATAACAAAAAAAATATATTCTTTATGAAATATGTAATAGGCTCATGTATAAAGTTTACCTGATATGAATAAAAGCAAGGTCGGCATAGGGTACACCACAGTTGATGCCAATATTAAAAGATGCGATCAAAACAAATATGATATAAATAAAAATAAACGTTTGATATTGTCAGTTTTAGATTGATGTGTATGTTTTTATCACAGTGGTTTTCACAAAACAAGATAATTTGTCTCTTATCAACTCACCTCAACGTAACTGTAAATATGACTTATCACCGAATTACCATTAATCATGACTATTAAAATAGGTGAAACTAGTATAGCAGAATTTGCTCACCCTTACAGAGAACCTTATAGTTTCCCAGTATTGTAGGGGTATTTCTGTATGTTTTTTTCTATATAGTGTTTTGTGGACTTGTTTGTTTTTGTTTTTTTGCCACTGCATAGCGATATTCTCCCGAGTTTTAAATATTCCTTTGGTGGCCTTCCTCTCTTTCTTTTGGCCAGCTTTTTATGAACAAAAGATCAGCCAACTTATTTCCATTTGTCTGTAAGTTATAAATATACTATTGTAAATGGTAGAATATTCACGGGTTTGTATAATGTTGCTAGAATTAAGTACAAGTGAGTACCGACTGCAAAAATTCCTGCATTAAAGGTAAATGATATGACTGAAGGGTACTGAACTTGTTCCGAGTTGTTAACAAATTGGGACATATACTGGACACCTTGTATTAAAAAAGTAATTTAAATGCAAATATCAAGCCTTTAAGCCCTCGCGTAATATGTGTCATCTTGTAGGAGAAATGATTAAATAATCAAATATTTAATTTAAACTTCTGTAGACAACGCCTTGAATCGGATAATTGACACTCTGTTTTATTTTTTAGACAGTATCTTTATGCATGTTATATTTGCTTGTTTTGAGTTCAATGAAATCAAATTTAGATTTTTCCCTTCAAACCACCGTTAGTTTATTCATTAACAGAGTACCTGCTTTTCGTGCAAAAAATTCCTCTTTCGAATGAGGAAAAATATTATTATTATCAACAATTTTGAAATTATGAGCTATAAATGGAAGGAACAATAGTCTGTATTACCTCCAGATCACGGTTTTTCAAGTTTTATTTTTTCGAAAGATTTCATTTTGACAATGAGTTTTCTCGATTTGTTTTAAGGATTTTGTTTTCCTTTTTTAAAGTATATATGATTTTACATTTGCAACCACCTTTAAATTTTGTTTGTTCACTCTTTTGTTGTTTCCGTTTTTGTTTTTGTTGCTCAGACCGTCAGGATTGTCAAAGTTGTAATACGTAATGAGAGTATACATCTTTGGGGATTATAATAATATCAATTATTTGTACTAGTTACAGTACAATAACCTTAACATGCTTAAGTAGTCTTATGTTTGTACTTTATATTTCTTGTTACAGCTTTGAAAAATTTGTTTAACCTCTTGTTTGAAATAATTCTTCAATTGTTAAATCGGTAAGGTTTTCCAAATCAAAGACATGAAAGTTATGAACTAATATTTGTTGATATGCATGTTAATGCACATAACAATACTGTTTGTATGTATAGCACGTCCCCTTTTTTTGTGATATACCTTGATCAGAACCGCTCAAACCCAAACAGTTATTGTTATGTAAAGTCAGGTCGACTTTGCTTAAGAAGATGACACCATTAGTTCTCAATATTTTCTTATATCAAAAGGGATTTTAAGAAATGATTGCTAAAAAAGTATTTCAGGACCAAAGTATTGAGTAATTACCTGTTGTTACCCTCAAAGATTGACAGATAAAACCTAATACAACAAATGGAAGTTTTTAACGACCTTGACTGGCTATACAGCCCTTGCACGGTCGGTAAAACATAATCAATAGTATAAATAGATCACAATGATCGTCCATTAATGTAAATTAGTACTGATGCAGAAAGGTAAATATAACAAACTTCGTAAATTCAAAATGTTCAAGGTACTATGTAATGTTTTTAAAACCTAATCAATAGTATTAAAACATTATATAGTACCTTGAACATTTTGAATTTATGAAGTTTGTTATATTTACTTTTCTGCATCAGTACTAATTTACATTGTTGGACGATCATTGTGATGATCATACAGTATGCCATTAAGTATCAATGAGCTATGACAAAATAATTCTTCCTAATTTCTCATTCAGAAAATGTAGAGTTTATGTTTTTGAGATGTTTTGGTATTTCTGATATATGAATTTAAATATCATAGACTATATCTCTTTTTTATTATTATTTACTTTTTAATGACCAACATTGATATATCTAGTCAACACATTTTCATATAAACACTCTTTGTACATTATATCAGTGTCATGGCATCTTTTCTAGTTTTCTGTATACTCTAACACAATAATTATAACGGTTATCGTAGTAGTTAGATATTAACAAACATTTTGAATCTTTATTATAAGTCATCTTGTTATACGTGTTATAGACGTCTCCTGATGACATTATGATTTTAATGTTTTTTCCGTCACTATCGGCCTGCCATATCACACCATTTTCACTGAAAATTATATTGCCAATGTCATCACTAGTAACATCTTCAGGATGGAACGGGAAACGTTCAAAGTCATACAAACTGTCATTAGTAAAGTCAAAACATGACACAGTTTTTACTGAGTCAAACTTGTTGTAAACACATAACATCTTGTCGTTGTTGACAGAATGAAGTATATTAACACCTGGTATCTTAACCACTTTCTGTATTTGTCCTAATAAATCCATCAATCGTATTGCATCAGAGAAGGCTACATATAACATATCCATTCTACATGTGATTCCCCCAGTCATATTTGTTCCTTCGGGAGTACCTAAATCCGTTATTGGGTTGGGAGTTATAGTTGTAACAATTTTAATAATGTTATTACTAGGTACTGTAACTGCTATCTTGCAATCATTTATACAAGCTATCCGACTGCTCCTGTCTTCTTGATCAGGTGTAAAGGTGAAAGAATTAATCAATCCTCCTATCAAGTTATAAGTATACAATTTTTTATGTTCTAATATCGCTACTATGTCAGCAGCCACGAATTCCAAATCAATTATCTCGGAATAAATGGATGGTTTCAATGAATTTGCGTGTTTATATCCGCGTAAAATTTTTGGTCGATAGATATAACTATGATTTTTGTTTTTCATTCGATGTCCTATCACACAATTATCGCAGATGAATATCTGAAAGTCAGTGCAGTAGCAAGAAATATGACTATCCTCCTTAGTTTGACAGTTATTGCACCTAAAAAATAAAACAAAAATTATATTGTCAATTCAAGAGATAATATTATCACAGTGTAGATACTATTCTGTACGCTATCCGGAAGTCGCGATTATCGAAGCGATGACTACCAACTGGCTAACAGGACGGTTTTGTCTACGGTGACTTTTCTCATCATTTGTTTACTCCTATATCTATAAAGTGCTTTGAACATCTTCAAGGTATGTAAAGCATCATAAATATGTGTAACTTTAACAAAAACATGCATTAGAACATAAAATATACGTGTGCATCATACCAACTTGATAGAAACAAGTGAAATCGATGGACAATTTTGCTCTCGTAGTACAAAACAAATAACCTTTTATTGCAAATATCTGCATCAGTTTAAAGTTCAATGTATATTGTTTCAATATTCGTTTCGTATTTAAGTAGAACATTCGTATTTCCCATAAAAAATATGTTTTCCTTGAGGATCCCAAAATAAATTACTGTACGATCAGTCCATATCTGACTGTATTCTAGTACCGATTTCAATTTTTTTTACTGTATGACCAGTCGTGATTTTGAAGAAAAAAACAAAGGCAATTTGAAGGTATCTACGCATCTATATGATATTATGAACTTTAAAGTGTTATATCGTTCATCAGACAATATAAATATAGATATGATGATTTTTGTAGACTGCAAAATAATTGTATTTTTGTTCCGTCAGTCTTGTTTAAAATCAAACGCCTAAAGAGCAATGCATGATTTGCTTGTGGACATTGTAATAGTGTATCGTTGCAGTTATCTTTTTAGCTATAACATTTTAAAAGACTATTTACACCGTCCGCCGAAACATTCAGGTTAAAAGTTGGTATTAGTCGACCCTGAGAAAAACTTTGGGATGGGGTGAAAAGGAGGCACATTATTAATATCTACTGACTTTGTTATTTGAAAATTGTTAATGAAATGTACATGTTAAATTAAAATCAATATAAATGCTGTAATGCATTCAAGTATACAAAAAATATATTTCTTTTTCAGGATAATCCAATGACAGAGTTTCGCTGTTTTTATTGCACAAATGTACGGTCAAGAGATTTTGCAGAACTGGTAGATCATTGCATAATTCGTCATGATTCAGAAGAATTAAAGTAAAGGACCTCAACGTGATAAATAAACAAGAACGAAGTGTAAAAAATAAATCTAACAAAGCAATTGTTCTTTGTGGTAAATTATTTTCGTGAGTGTAAAGAAACACTAGCGTTATTATTCCGAAAGTTTATTCCAAAACATCAAACACAACAAATTTAAACAAATTTAAATGCTGCCATATAATGTGTACAATTGTAAATAAAAAAATGACAAATAGCCATGGTCAGTAAAGGACCTCAATGTGATAAATAAACAAGAACGAAGTGTAAAAAATCATTCTAACAATGCACATGTTCTTTGTGGTATCTTAAACTTGATCTCCACTTGTCCGATTTTCCACATTAATCACACTTGAGTTCTCTTCCACCATGTACTGCAAGGAAATGTTCCTTTCAAGATTTCTGTGAATTGTATGAAGCTCCGCATCCTTCTTTGCTACATATGTTGATACTTGTCTCATTAGAGTGAACGGATGTGATGTGTTGTTTCAATGTTTCTTTGTACGCAAAAGTCTTGTCACACACATCACATCGGTGTCTAAGCACTGGATCGTGTGTTGTTATATGCCCTCTATAGTTCCAGAGCGTGTTAAAGCCTCTGTCACACACTTTACACTTAAACCTAAACTCTTGAGTATGTTTGCCCTTCAAATGAATATTTAGTCCACTAGCTGTTTTAAAAACCATGCCACATTGATCACATAAGCACATTGTAAAATGTTTAGTTTCTGCATTATTTGGAGCATGGGCATTTTGTGTGTGTCTTTTCACATTTTGTTTGTATTTGCTGGAATAGCTACAAAAAGTGCAACAATGCATGGAAGATGGTTCTGTTTCCACTTCTTCTTCCACTTCCAAGCTTTCATCTAATGCGTTTACAATGAAAGAGTCAACCCTTTTCCTACAAGAAAGAAAGTTTTGATTAAAAAAGAGAACACAAGTCATCGATTTTATTGGTTCGCATACACTAAAAACATTTTTTCTATACTTTGGATATACGTATGAACCGGCATGTACATGCGGACTTTGTAGCGTTAAATAACGTCGACTGTGCAAGCAGATGCGACATTTAGGGATCACTTTCCGTCGTATGTCTCGTCGTGTGCAAAAAAAATCGTCCCAAAAACGTGGGACATAATTTGGATATTTGGTTCAAAGCTTTACAACATTGTGTAGCAATTTTATAGTCGGGCTCATTAATGTATTGTTGAAAATTGTAGTTTCGTGGATAGCTATTTCTCGACGAATTCAATGGAAGACCCACATCTAAGTTTACGGTTTTTCATTTCACATATTTAAAATTATTTAAAATTCAAAAATGCATGTCTCTCATCTAGAGGTTTGTCTCCCGTTATGTATTTTGCTATAAGGGAGCTACCATTTGATTTTTATGGGGGAGCTAAGATGAAATTTGAAAAAAAGGCAGAACAGGATTTTGAGTTAAAAAAAAAGGCAGGATGAGTAACTTGGCAAAAAAAAAAGGCAGGATGACAATTGTTGTAAAAAAGTCAGGATAAGCTAAGAAAAAAAACGCAGGACCGAATAGACTTAAAAATAAAAAGGCAGGATAGAGATTACAAATAAAAAAAAGGCAGGATACAATTTTTCATCCTAGCCTCCCCCCCCCCCCCTAAAAATCAAATGGTAGCTCCCTAAGTTATATCACTGCTTCACTGCGTTGTCGTTTGAATATTTGAGTTTTTGTCCTCATTTTTGTTCATTGTTGTTTGCTTTAAGTTTGGCATTTTATCGGTCTGGCGAGTACAGCTTATTTAAAAGGGATTTAAACGGTTTTTTTTTCATATTTCAATTGTGCAGGGTTAAAAAGGGTTGTTGGTGTGTATCGGTGTTTGTGTTGGTGTGTGTGTTGGTTGGATCTAACAAATACGAATTACCTGCTGTATATAATTTATGATCGTTGGTTTGTCTCATGTGAATTATTTTATTTAGGGAACATTTGAGACAACTGACTTTGTGGTGTGAGTCAAGGCTACACGTTGAAGGCCGTACAGTGACATATAGCTATAATTGTCTACATTTACGACATATGGTCGCGGAGGGAAAGTTGTATAATTGGCAATCATATTTGTTGTATCATTGACAATCATATTTCATCTTCTTTTTGAAGTAATATATGTAAATTTAAGTATTTACAACTCAATACAACATGCAGTGATTTGTTTAAAAACTTGAGGTATTGAGAAAGGAATTAACGAAAGTATACCCCGCCGCTTCTGAAGTCCATGTTTTGGAACCCCCCCAAAAAAACTAAAATATAGGTGCAGAGTGGCATCATTTGATAAAGAATCTGAGAAAGTTTTATTAATATACGGTAAGTTTAGGAAAGTTGCGTATAGTAAATGGGTACCACCCAATAAGGTAGTGGAAAAGTCCTTATCACGGAAGGAGAAAACAGTGAGTTTTCTAAAAAATCAAAATAAGAGGTGAACAATTGAATTAAATGATAAAGAATCTAAAAAAGATTCATAAAGTTAAGTGCCTGAAGGAATTTGTGGATATAAAATAGATACGCCCAATATAAAGCTATGGCAAAGACCGTATTTTAGATATTAAAACATGAAAAATATTTTCACCAAAAAATCGAAATAGAAGGCGCATATTTGCATTAATTGATTAAAAATTGAGCAATTTCAGAACTTTAATAATTGGTTTAGGAGGTGGTGTTGGAAAGACCTGATAGGTGCCCCATGTAATGCAAAGTCCGTATCTTATACAAAGAACCCCCATAAAAAAATGTTTACTTAAATTCTAAATAGACGGTGCACAATACAGTCATTATAATTTATGATAAGGAATCCGGGAAAGATTAATTAATAGTCATATCAGTGACGGATAAAAAAAGGAGATCCGGCGGATTGAAACGATTTTTAACTACCAATGCATTTGTATGGGAACATATATTTGGAATCCCCTTTTCTCCTGGATTGGACCCTCTCTCCATTTAAAAATGGCTGAAAACCCCATTGTATATTAAGTGGTAAATGAGGAGATGCACTTACAAAACCGGCCAAACATATTACAACTGTCCAAGGAACGAACGGAAAGACGGACTTCATTATCATTATAAACCCCCGCAAAGTGTTGTACAATTGGGTGTCACAGATATAGCTCTACTCCCAAAACAAAGTAAAGTAACTGTGATCAATTATAGGCTACAGTACGGCCTCGTGTAAATACATGCATTTTTGTATTACAATTAAATCTGTGCGTTTGTACAATTTTAAGTATAACGGAGGACAGTTCTGAAACTTATACATACAACAAACCCCCATTGTTTTAACAACATTTAAACATCCTTATACTGAATGTAGTAAGTCGAGTACACCCTATTAAGCTAAACATGATTCATATAAGTTTTCAGAATGTGAATTTATTGAAATATTGGTGTTATTTAGAAAAATGACACCTTCTAAATGTATCGTAAATAACTTTGAAATCACTACTAGAAGACAGTGAAATAAAGACTGATCATACAGTTTCAAAATATACAAGCGAGACTGATCGTACAGTGAGAAATTCAAACAAGTGTTATTTTCTTATTTCTGGCTTCAAAGATCTGGTTGAAACTTTTACCACCACTTGAAATATATTTCATTTAGTTAATTAAGTCTGGTATTTATGTTAATTTGTACACTAAGAGGTTAAAAAGATTGTTTTTAGGTTCACAGACTGATTGTCCTTAGTGATGCACTTGAAAATATATTGATTAAGACAGAGATACGAATAATGAATGTGCTAAATTAAAATCTAAACCGTTTGAGAATATCGATGTCAGCTGAATTAATCATTAAGCAATGAACAGATGATCCACTTACCGTAAAATTCAGTATATCCATCAAATTTCACATGCTATCCAAAAAGTATTCGCTTCGAAAATCGCGACTTCCGGATAGCGTACAGAATAGTATCTACACTTTGATTATTGATTCTCTGCAATCACAAGAGAAAAATGCGTAACTGCATAAAGGTAAAAAAAAATGATGGCGATAACATTTCTATCCGCGTAACAATAAAGATTTTCCCTTTGGAACATAAATTCATATTTTACAACAGATCACCTATTGTTTGAAGAAGAAAAACTGTGAATGCAATCACACATTTATTGTCTCCATAGGGTTCAGACGAAAATAACGCGTGTAAGGTTTATATCATATTGCACATATAGTTAATAGTTATCATAGACTGCCAAAATCAGCACATCGGAAATCAATAACCAACATCATGGTTAACAGATAAACGATAAAAAGACGCATACAAACATTGTACAAAACACTACATAGATAGCTGAAAATGGAGCCATGTGACATCATTAAAAGCGTTGATGCATTCACGTGCTCTGAAAAGAAACTTTTGGTGTCACTATTGCCACAAATAGAGTTGACAAAAATTGTAATGTATTTTTTTCAAATTTGGTGATGGCATGTTTGAAAAAAGAAATAACCGGATTGAAATAGTACAAATGAAACATATACCGATAATTAAAATGAACTAAGTTTGTTTTGACATGCAAATCAATAAACAAAATCTTAATGGAGAAGAAATTACTTATTTTATTACCAATAGGAACTCTAGTTTCAATACATAGATGCGTGCACAAGCAATTAATCCATGATTGAATGTTAAATTCAGAATAAGCAAAAACTGTCGACTGGAATTAAATCTAATTCTGGTTATAGTACGTTTGCATTTATTTGCGATTTAGTATAATGTTTTATAGGAACATCTTACGCATTTATACAGCTTGTAACTGATTCCTTTAATGCACACATAATATCTATAAACTAGTGGTGAATTATTGGATAAATACGAGTGTTCATGTTGCGAAATTGACTGTTACGGTGTAAGTTCTATGTATAATTTGATTTAATAGATGACTTCAGCCAAGATGTTCTTGTCAGTACTAATAGAAAACTGTTTAAGATAAAGAGACTTCCTAAATTTGAGAGTTGTGTACATATATTTATGACGTTAACACTGTCTTTGTGATAATCGTGTATCGATATTTAAACGTCATTCGTTTACCATTATAACGTGGATTTTTAAGAAGCCTCCCACAGATCCAACGGATAACAACTGTCACATTCCTGACTTGGTACAGCATGTTCTTATGTAGAAAATGGTGGATTAAACAGTCATGGTTTTATAGCTAGGAAACACTCTTACCTGTATGACAGCCGCATACAATTACATTATATTGACAACGATGATGTGTGAAGAAAACAAACAGACATAATGGGTACAAGTGTAAAACAAATAGGGGTAAAACAGCCAACATAGGTTATGATCTTTACACTTTGAAACAAAGAAATATGTAAGAAATAAACAACATAAAAAGGCGTACAGACAAAACACAATTTTTAATTTCATATACGTTTGTCTCAATAAGATGTCTACCGTAAAATCATTAATAGCATGTGCATTTTTACGATACATCTCACTATTGAACCTCCTCGAACTAAATCTTTGTAAGTGAACTCATATTTGATGTATGAAAAAAGTATCGTTAAATCATTTGAAATTACTCAACTCAATTTAGTAAAGTGATGTTAATGATAACAAAAGTATTGTAATGCACAAACCTAACACACATCTAAATCATATATAATAACATGAATAATAAAGCCTATCAATTGCAAAATCTTTTTATCGGATTTTAAATTGTATGAACGGTTCCAATCTCGACGATTCAAGATCTTAGATCAGAGAAGGGCAGTTCTTATTTCAAAAATATGTCAGGACAATTGCAATTCTGACTTAAGTATAAGAAATTAGGTCAACATTAAAAACATCAATAAAAATCAATTATCAAACGATCATTTAAAAATATCAATGATATATCTTTAATAAACCACGCCTTTAATCAAATATTTCAATAAAAAAAAGTTAAAATTGATTGAAAAAAAACATTGTTATTCAACTATTTATTACCGCAAAACGAAAAATAGCATGTATTTAGTGGTCATGAATTTTGAATCATCAATTTATTTCAATCACAAACTTGCCAAAACACTGCAATCTGCCAGAAACAAGGTTTTCAGTTGTATGTACAGTACATATGGTCTATACATCAGATTTTATTTTGAAGAGAACGTGAAAAAAATCGGAAGAAGGTGATGATTTTAGATGGAATTTAAGGTGCGGAATTTTGAAGTTTTAATTTGATTTTCATGGCAATGGTAAGCATGAACAAACATCGTTCGAAGATTCCTTAAAATTCACTTTTTTGTTTTTGTTGCAAGCATAGATTGAAAGTTATGTTCATGTATTTTTAAAAAGTCAATCTGCTAAAAAAACAAAATTAATTGATAGATAAATAACTAGATTATTATAAAACTCTGACACACATCAAATTTCTCTTATTTCATCTTGAATTTATCGCTGTATATCAAGTTCAATATTTTCCAAACATTAAAAAAAGAAAAAAAACCTATGTGCTTTTACAGCTATTTTATCATTCTTCGAGAACTTTTCTCTATAAATTCTTCATTCTAGCAAGATTTCATATTCGATTTTTTAATAGGCGTTTGTTTGTGTGACTTAATCAATATTTTTATTAGGATGTACGTGATTTTGGAAAAAAAAACAAATGTGTATGCTAAAACTTGGAAACCACACTAGTAAATCAAAACTAACTTCACCGGTACTCAATGAGACATTCATCAAACTGTTGATGGAATGACTGTTATTAGTGAAAGCAGAGATGAAGCTAATAACACGAGAAATGGACTTCTGAGGCCAAAATCCCTACTTAGAGTGGGTGGATGGAATGTCCGCACCATGTACGAAGTAGGAAAAACTGCGCAAATTGAAAAAGAAATGTTGAACTATAACATCGATATACTGGGCATAAGTGAATGCAGGTGGACAGGTTATGGGTCAGTTATAACAACAAATGGACAGAAGATAGTTTACTCTGGGAGAAAAGATAAAATCCATAGAGAAGGTGTAGCCATCATTATGAATAAGCAAGCAAGTAAAGCTCTTATAGAATGGAAACCTATAGATGAGAGAATAATAACAGCTAGATTCCATTCGAAATATGTTAAACTTACTCTGATCCAATGCTATGCACCAACTAATGAAGCAGACATTGAAACTAAAACCGACTTCTATGAAAAGCTCAGAAGTGTAATGGAAGGAGTACATGTTCATAATGTTGTACTGGTTAATGGAGACTTAAATGCCAAAGTAGGTAATGATAACATCGAAGTGGAGAGAATAATGGGTAACAACGGATGTGGAACTTGTAATAAAAACGGAAACCTGCTGATTGAATTTTGTGGCCTGAATTGTGGCCTATTGGTGGTACACTGTTCCAGCACAAAGAGATACATAAACTTACATTAACATCGCCAAACAGGAGACAAAAATCAAATTGACCATCTAATGATAAATGGCAGATGGCGGCATTCACTGAATGATGTATCTGTGAAAAGAGGGGCAGACTGTGGAAGTGACCACTTCCTGATTATCGGCAAAATTCAATTAAAACTCAAGAAAGCTCCCAAGATAAACGAGCCGAGCAGGAAAGCATTTGATCTGCAGAGACTGAAGGACAACAAAATAATACAAAAAAATAATACTGAAGTAAAAAACAGATACCAAGTACTCCGTGAAATTGATGACAACAATGAAAACATGGGTGAAAACATAACTGAAATTTGGAATAACATCAAGGTCATTTATACTAAAACAGCTGAGAAAGTATTGGGTTTAAGAACAGAAAAAGAAAACAGTGGCTGTCAGACAAGACTTGGGAAAACATCAAGGAAATGAAAGCCATAAAAATAAAACTTAATGCATCTAAATCTTACAAATTGAAAACCAAATTGCAATCAGACTATAGAGATAAAGACAAAGAAGTTAAAAAAGGGGCAAAGAGTGATAGGAGAAACTATGTGGAAGAACTTGCAAATGGAGCTGAAGAAGCGCCAAAGCGTGGAGAGCTCAGTGTAGTTTATAAAATCACTAGGCAGCTCTGTAGAAAGTCAAAGGAAAATGATGCACCAGTACTATCCAAAGAGGGGAAACTACTATCTACAGACAAGGAAAAGTTAGATCGTTTGGCAGAACACTTTAAAACTATCCTGAATAGGGCTGAAACCAGCAATGATATACCAGACATTCAACCGTTTGGAGATGCACTTGAAATAGACACAGAAGCTGTATGCAAAGATGAGATCCAAAAGGCAATAAGACAACTGAAAAATGGTAAAGCACCAGACATAGATAACTTCAGTGCAGAATTACTAAAATCAGACATACAATCAACAAGTGAGATACTACACTATCTACTATTTACGAACATATGGATAGATGAAGAAATACCAACTGAATGGGACAAAGGAATTATTATAAAACTGCAAAAGAAGGGAGATCTGAAACTTTGCAACAACTGGCGAGGAATATCACTTCTTTCAATCCCTAGTAAAGTATTCCTTAGAGTCATCAAGAATAGAATAACTGATTCCATTAACAGTAAGCTGCGTGAAGAACAAGCAGGTTTTAGAAATAACAGAGGCTGCATTGACCATCTATTTACCCTCCGAAACATCATAGAACAATCCATAGAGTGGCAGAACAAAATAGTACTAAACTTCATTGACTTCCAAAGAGCATTTGAAAGTGTTATAATATATAATATATTTGGGACATACTAAGAGCATATGGAGTACAACCGAAAATAATCAAGCTGATAAAGATATTCTACGGCAAGTATGAATGTAGTGTATTACACAATGGACAGCTTTATGATTGGTTCTCAGTGTATACAGGAGTCAGACAAGGATGCATAATCTCTCCTCTTCTCTTCTTAATAAGTGTTGATTGGTGTATGAGATCAACCTTAGGAAATGGAAACACAGGATAAGATGGACACTCAACTCCTTTCTTGTAAATTTAGACTTTGCAGATGACATTTGCTTACTATCCAGCAACAGAGTACAAATGCAAAAGAAAACATCAAGACTGAACACTATGTCACACAAACTAGGGCTCAAAATAAACATCGAGAAAACGAAATTCATGTCTATCAACTACCAATCAAATAAAATTCCAATAAAGATTGGAGCCGTAAACATCGAGGAAATAGAAGACTTTACATACCTAGGCAGCGTAATAAGCAGTGATAATGGGACCACCATCAAAGCAAGACTGAGTAAGGCTAGAACATCCTTTTGTCTACTCAGACCAATCTGGAAATCGTCATCTCTTGCAAGAAACACAAAACTCAAAATCTACAACAACAATGTCAAATCTGTACTGCTTTATGAATCAGAATTTTGGAGAATTATACAAACTGGCCGCATCCCACAACACCTGCTTAAGAAGAATATGCAAAATCTTTTGGCAAGACAAAATATCCAACCAGGAACTGTTCAAAATGACAGCACAAAGAGACATAAGATACGAAATAAAGACAATAAGATGGAAATGGATAGGCCATGTCTTAAGGAAGGAACCAGCAAACATCGCTAAGGTGTCACTGAGGTGGACTCCAACTGGTAAGAGGAAAAGGGGGAGACCTTAAGAAACATGGAGAAGAACAGTGGTTAGCGAGATGAAGGAGGTTGGGATGTCTTGGCGAGAAGTAGAGAAGAAAGCACAAGACAGATTGTTATGGAGAGAGCTAGTGTAGGCCTTATGTGCATCAAAGCACGAAGAGGATTAAGTAAGTAAGTAAAACTTGTAGTTCTTGCAAGATTTGAAATTGTTAATTCTTGCTATTTGATCTAGATGTCAAGAACATTGCACCTTCCAACTTTTTACGATCGGTAAAAGAAAGTACGAACATAATTTTCGAATCGTATATACATACTGTAGTTGTATACATTTGGTGTGTATTGGGATCTGTTATCTGTTTGAGTGTGTAACAAAATATTATCAAGTACATTATTAAAAGAATATTTTGATTTTTTAGTATTAAGCTCAAGTTTATATACAATTAAAATTTAAATAGGGAATGTGTTCATGGGACAAGATGATGCTTCCGCTATAGCATATACAATTGAAAAGTGACTTAAACTGAAAAACGGTACAAATGGCGTTGCCCGAATTTAAATTAGATCTGATTTGTATTGTAATTACTATTGTGTATAAATTTCATAACATTTGGTTAAGAACGAAAACGAAAATTAAACAATTATACCATTTGTAAAGGGTTGTTACTTTAGCACAGTAAAAGAGACAAATTCTATTTTGTGAAAATAAGCATGGGGTTTGTTTCATAACATTTGCCTAAGGCCAACTAAATTAAGAGAACAGGAACCCCATTGAAATATAAAGGCATCTTCTTGGACCAACCGGAAACCAAAATGCCTATAAAGCTATACTAGCTGTAAATCATTCTAATTGCAATTATGACGCTGCTAGTAATCAAACCTAATTGCAAGCTATTCGTACAGTACGATGATGTCATTTAACAAATTAGACAGTTGGACTAATTTGTCCTTTACCCTCTCTGATGTTCAATGATAACGTACTTTGTTTCAAATATTGAGCATTGGTTTGCTTGGGATATGTGGCAGATCATTTTTCATGCAAAAAAACGTTTATCAATTAGAAACAAGGAGATTAGTCGATTATGAAAGATGTCATTAACATGCGATTGATACAAGAAACATTTTAATGAGGAAAGTATTGAATAGAAACCCATGATTGCTTTGATTAATATAAGAACACTTACTTTATAGCGGGATTTTGGTCAACATCCAGAAATCCTACAACACAATACGAAAATTTAAAGTAAATTGCTTTGATATATTACAACATTGTATGAATGTAGGATATGAACATACCAATTGTGCATGTTATCTAAATATAAAACCATGGTCCTTATTACACTCATTGAAAACTTACTATTTAATATGTTATGGGGACAGTGTTATCAAATATAAAAACCTTTGCTGCATTCCGTCAAAGATAAACAAACTTTGGTAGTATATAAATGTTGAATCTTATAACTAACAGGATATGAATGTTTATGTTTATGGTGACGTTGTTTATAATCAAATGAATTGAGATATGATCCATTAAATCTTATTTGAACCTTTACAGATTTTTCAACTTCCTGCTTGTAATAACTTTGAATATTTCCTTTTACCTGGTACTAATATATGTATTTTATAGTGAGTGATATGCATATATGTATATAAACATCGATTGCCCTCTTGTAAACAACATGTGTAGTGTTACACTATATTTTGGCATTGTACAAGAAATGCTTATGACGTCTGTACACTTAACCCACTATCTGATGTACTCATGATTTGTCAGTCGAAGAAAAAAAATGATTACTATTCTTTAACATTTGACTTTTATCACCTTTCAAACAAAGAAATTATCTTTATTTAATTAGTTGTGTCAATTAGATCAAACTCATTTACATGACTGTCTATACAATGTCTCCCTTCTGAAATTATAATATCTCCTAGTGTATTTTGTTCAAACCTTGCTTTCCTGACATTAAATATCTAACTAGTGTTGACTTCAAGAAAAGTTCAAACCTTTTTAAAGAGATAAAGACATAAATATAGTTTTTTTAGTAGTTTCTTTAACGTTTAAACCAAATAAAACCTACGCTTTTCTAACGATTTTATTAAGTAAGTAATCGATTCAGAACTAATACAACTATTCTGTAATAAGTATTTCACTTTCTGTTCAATTATCCCCCTTCCAAAAATCCCCACCTTCAACCAAAAATACACATTATTTTAACTAGGAGACAGAATCCAATCATGTTTTATCATACCATTTTGTTTATTCAGTTTGGATAAAAAAAAAATTGATGTGTAATACCTTTTTTATTTTATTTTGTACACATGAATATGATGAGATGTTGCTTGATTAGAAATGAGATACCTGTTTCTGCAGGATAAAGGTGTAAACAACGGGTCATCATATTGATTTGGATTAAACTAATATCGTACAGCTAACAAAAACAAAACTCAAAAGAAATGCAAATAATTGCATCTAGAAAAGAGCAATCCATGGAATACTGATTCGGAACATGAACAGAAACAGTATGATCGGGTAAGACATGTGTTTAAGTGGTCAATGCATGTCCTGATCTAGGACAGCAGAGTAACAGATAATCACTTTATTGCGTAGAGAGGTCACAAGCATTAAAACGACTAATAGAAAAAAAAAGCATAACAAATAAAATCATATAAAAAAACTGCTAGGAAAATTCAAAATGGAATGTCCATTATTAAATGGTAAAATTAAAAGCCAAAAGACATCAAACTTAAAACAAAAACTGTCATATTCCTGCCTTACAAGAGGCATTTTCTTAAGTCGAAAATGGTGGATTAAACCTGATTTTATTGCTAGATAAACCTCTCACTTGTATGACAGTTGTATAAAATTCCATTATATTGACAACGATGTGTGAACAAAACAAACAAATATTTTAGGTAAAAATGTCTAAAATAGGGATGCAGCAAACAACATTGTTTTATTATCTGATTTATTATAAGAATTAAAAAGACAATTATGTAAACTAACATTGGCACAATAACCCAATGACGGGATGTATAACTACAGAGCCATGTCATCTTTGAAAAAAGAAACACAAAAAGGTATATAGGCAAAGCATGTTAGAATGAAAGACAAGAATACAAAAATTATCATAGAACAATAACATTATAACAGGATGTATAAATACAGAGACATTTCATGTGTATAAAAATGGCATATAGACGAAGCATTTTAGAAAAAATAGAACAGAAGAATACAAAATCATCTTAAAACAATAACACAGGGATGTACAAGTACATAGTCACGTTAAATGAATACCACCGGAAACAGACTTAACAGTTAAAGAAATATTCATAAGGACAAATAAAAGAATACTATTATACGTTATTAAGATAAAAAATAAAAAAACGTCAGAACCCAGAATCTATACTTCAAGACCATCGTGTATTATTTGTGAAGTTGGTACTGAAATCTTATCAACAAGATTGTGATACCTTATTTATTGATCTTTACGATAGAACACGACTTTTATCGAACAGGTACCAACACAAAACAAAAGTGATTGTATTTAGAAAAAGAATGACAATCCGTGGTACACTGACTCGGAACAGGTACACTTTTCGTATCCAAGGCATAGATGACCTTAGCTCTCGTTTGTCAAACTTTTTGGAATTTTGGGTCATCGATGCTCTTCAACTTTGTATTTGTTTGGCTTTCAAACATTTTTTATCTGAGTGTCACTGATGAGTCTTATATAGACGAAACGCGCGTCTTGCGTATTAAATGATTATCCTGGTACCACCTTTAATTTGATAACTATTGAAGCGTTGCCACTGCTGGTGGACGTTTCGTCCCCGAATGGATCACCAGCCCAGTGGTCAGCAATTCGATGTTCAAATGAATATCAATTACAAGACCATTTTTATAAATTTACTGTTTGCAAAAGTATGAATAATTCGAATGCTAAGGATTTTCGTATTTCAGACATAGATAACTTTAGCCGTATTTGGCACAACTTTTTTGAATTTTGGGTCATGAATGCTCTTCAACTTTGTACTTAATTAGCTTTCTATCTATTTTGATTTGAGTTTCATTGAAGAGTCTTACGTAGATGAAACGTCCGTCTGGAGTATTTAATTATAAGCCTGGTACCTTTTTTTTTATTTTTTTATTTTTTTGAAATTTTAAACATATTTTTTAAATAATCACCTGTAACATCAACCCTACGTTACCCAGGGATGCAACTAAGGGGCCCCGATTTTTTACAGGCTTATTTGTCGGTAAAAACAGATGAGAAAAAAAACCTTACATTTTAAATAATCATGCAACCTCACACCAAATAGAATCATTTGAATAAAGTATTCATCCTTTCGGGTTTTTTTCTCTCAAATGAGTTACCTGTATTTATTTATGAGCAGTTTAAATGGTATAGCTCTTCAAACCGTTCTTTTGTTATGCTAATTTACATTTACATTAAGTTTCTGGTCGAGTGATCTATTCCCACGTGCTAATCGTTAAAAATAAACTTAAAGGAAGTGTGTAGTTCTTTCATAAAAATTGGACTTAAGATTGTGTTTCCCCCCAAAAAAATTGTATTTCAAAGATATAGTGAGTAAATATTTGCTTATAATATGTACCTGTTAATACTACATGTCATTGTTACAAGTATTTAAATATATACAATATTTTCATACACAATAGAAAATACATAATACTTAAAACGAGTTGCCAGTAATGTATAAGAGAATCTATTTAGTATTAAAAAGGTCATTACACTGGCTTGGTCACTCAAAATATATAAAGTGTAGAACATAGTAGAAAAGGCTTCATTGTTCGTATATAGTTTAAAGGATTTGAACAAGAATTGGGTCTCATGTTTTAGCATACTAGTATTAAAAACCATCGATTTACTTATCTCTTTCTTAGTACCTTTAATAACCATACACAAACCGTATATCAGGGATAAACATGTGTGTTATTGCTAATGCATATCCCGAATATGTCAACTTGTTGTTTTAACGCCACTTTTAGGCACCGCATTTAGGCTATTTTGTAGCGACCAGTATTTATTGGTGGAGAAAGCCGAAAGGTCCGGAGAAAACCACCAAACTTTGATAGGAAAACTGACAATCCCAGTCAAATAATATTGGAGTCGAGTGCACCCGCACGATCGGGGTTCGAACACACAACATCAGTGTTGACTGGATAGTTCAACTAATAGACTAAAAAACACCACATTATTTATGTATGTGCCTGTCAGGAGCCTGTAACATGTGTAATTCAGTGTTTGTCGTTTGTTTATGTGTTACATATTTGTTTTTCGTTCATTTTTTTACATAAATAAGGCCGTTAAGTTTCTCGTTTGAACTGTTTTACATTGTCTTATCGGGGCCTTTTATAGCAGACTATGTTGTATGGGCTTTACTCATTGTTGAAGGCCGTACGGTCACCTATAGTTGTTAATGTTTGTGTCATTTTGGTCTTTTGTGGATAGTTGTCTCATTTGCGATCATACCACATCTTCTTTTTTATGGTGATTACACTAGCAACTACTTCAGACATTTCGGCCACCGAGTCCCAAACTGTTATACAAAGTTACACTGTAATATACTAGTATGTATTGCAAAGTCCATCATCTCAAAAACGATAGTTCCTACATGAAGTGATCGGAAAACCATTTCAGTCTATATTTATCAGAGAAACACTTATTTTTAGTAACACAAGTTGGCATTTTTATTGATACTAAGTCTCTATTCATAGTTTTTTTAATAAATGATTTATTTCAAATCAAAATCAAAAAAACATTATTAAAAAAAACTATTGATTTAATTTCAACTCACTTATGTCAGTACCATAACCCTCATCGGTGGTTGTAAACTCATCCTGTATACACAATTTAAATTTTACTAACGTACTCATGATACTTGTAGAGACATAAACAATAGATATTAAGAAAATAATGGAAATATATTACTATTAGGTGATTTTTTTTCTTAATAAATTCCTTAATCGATTTAGCAAATAAAAATACTATTTACATATAATATATACGAAGAGAGCAACCCTTAATGACTTCAGTTTTTTATCTGGTGAATTTTTGCAACTACACACAACTCAAATAGTTAATTTTTCACCATCGATATTTATCAAATATATGTCTATTATAATTTAAAAAATGAACTTATGTATGCGTCAGATATATGAGCATGGAAAATAATTAACAGTACATTCAATATCTTCCAATAATTTGGTAACTGTGTAATATTACCTGATTATGAATTACATCTTTTAACTTCGCAATCAACTTAGTTCTCTTCTTTTTCTCCTTTAAAAGGTTGTTCAGTATTGCCTGTTTATTCATTAGGAATGGTGTTCCTTCCATCTCCTAGATCAAAATGATATTTCAATTCAATATAAGAACTACGTATAAGTAAAGTTCTATGTATACATTAGTTTGTTCTTCTGGTAAGACAAACACAAACTAATGGACTGTTACTGTTTGGTTCTATTGATGTATGACTACAAAACTGAAACTTCCTAAAATTTCTAACTTTCTAATTTCAGATTTCGAATGCTTTATGATGTTAATTTCCTTGTGCTAATACTCTTCATCAAGTATAAATGATGAGTGCTCGTGAACCGTTACTTAAAATATCCCATTTACAGGTAATTGTTATAAATACGTAAATATGATTGCAACTCTAAAACACCAAGAACAAACTTAAATCCAGAAATCAGTAGAACAGTAGATGTCATCAATGCAGACACACTTATTTTTCTAATAATGGTAAGAGTGCAATGATACATCTTTTATATACACGAATCAACGACATATCCACAACAATGAGACTCTTTAGAATTTATACGATACCATTGAATTCAATCGATTATGTTAAAGCATTACGATATTCACACTCACGTTCATTTTGTAAAATGACAACATCATTTGGTTCTGCATTATACTCAGTCTAGTACATGTAACTTATATCCCGTATATGTAATGTAACTAACCTTATCTTTTTATTTATCCTTGTGCAAACATTGTTTTGAAGCTCTGCAGTTTGTTTACGTCAGAAGGATTTAAAACCAACAAACAGTCTTAACTTTCACTTCCATATATAATGACGATGTCACTCAGTTACCCACATTGTAATGAATGCTAACATTTAAAAATGTAGACAAGGCATATTGGAGACAACTCTTTTACGTGTAATGAAAGTTATTTGTGCATTAATTTAAACATAGCAGTATTTAAAACAGTGATCAAGCATTTATGTTGTTTACAATTGGCTGTGAGAATTATGCAAACAGATCCAGTTAACTGTACATGTTAAACACCACCATGCATTAAATTAAAGAAATTCTTTTTTAAGGATCAATACGGTAAGGATGAATAGGTAGACAATTACCATTCATACGTGAAATGCTTTAAAAAGTCACCACTGTACTTAGGGGTTCTGGAACGACTACACTGACAATAGTGTCTTGTGGCATCATTTAGGAACAAACTTGGACGGATTATGAATTCTGTTTGCATATGCAGTCATATGGTTTCAGTGCTAAGCCATTGATTCAGAGTTTGTACTAAACTGCAATTTTCTAGAAAATATCTGAACATCAATTCTAGTACAAAGTTATGTTAAAAGAGAATCTACAATGATACACATATAGTTCTAAGATAGTGTCAGACTGTCAAAACAATGAACTATAATAGCGTCTATTGATGACAGGGGCATTTCGAAGTATGGAGAGAGAAAAATATACATAATTGAGATATGTCAATTCGTCCTAGAGATATGTCAATTCGTCCTAGAGATATGTAAATTCGTCCCAAGGGTGCTCGTTCCATACTTTTTTCTTATAAATTTGATTACAATTATTATTCGGACAGTACAATTTTGACTATTGCACATTCATAGAATGCAAAGACAGTCTGTTGATTGTTTTGTAGGGGGGGATATTTGCTGTCCCTTAATTTTTATTTTTTTATTTTGCCTTGTGAGCCAATCTGTTTAAAGATTTTGAAAATTCAAACGGTCAAATTCGATGAAAGTTTGTGATTTTCAAGATTAATATATAACCAATAAATGTCAAAGCATAGTTTGGCAGGAATTACATGTACGACAAATTTTTTTTCTGGCAAAGTTTGAAAAAAATGTGTTAACTAAGCTGGTAAGAATTTACACCTTATCAATAGTTAAAAACTACTTGTTTACATTAAGGCTATTGTTATTACCATGATATTCCAGATTTACTTGACAATATGTTTTCTCTATGCATTCATGTTTATTTCTAATGACAATATGTGCAAAAACACACAATGATATATACCTATAAGTGTCTTTGATAGTTTTTTCCTCAGATAAAACTGACATATTCAATATACCCTAAAGATAAAATGCAACGGTGAATTTAACCAAGACCTCGGCAGTTGATGCATTGACCACTGCCTTTTATTATGGTAAATAAAAGAAAAAAAATAAACGAGAGGAACTTTTGGGTGTCACCAAGGCCTACCCCTTAAAATCAGGTTCAAATCCCCATTTTCTACATTTCAAAATGTCTGTACCAAGTCAGGAATATGCCAGTTGTTGTTCATTCGTTTGATGTGTTTTATCATTTAATTTTGAATTTTCCGCGTAGTTCAGTATTTTTATGATTTTACTTTTTAATATCTATTGAGATTGAAAATACTACGGAGGAAAAAAGCTATGCGTCGGAATCTCTTGAAATTTTCCCGAAATTGATTAACGACTTCAAACTAAAATCCATAACAATCGTGATGATTTCAACCCTCTTATTGTCAACTTTCCGTTTCTCAGCACCTGCTCCAGTGTATGGGATGTACTTATCTCAGACGATACGTTATGCGTGTACTGTAATGGTTTAATGAGGACTTTGATTTTCCTCTTACAAAACTGCCCAAACAGACTATCAGAAACAACGAATGGAATCGAAATCATATTTGTTAACGCTCAGTCACAGATTGGTTGATCTATTCGCTATGTCGTAGTCTCAAATTACTCATGTTACTATTGACATGTATAACGGTAGTTAAAGTTTTAATACCAATAAACCCTTATGATCTGTAACAGATTATGATATAACCCCGATTGTGAAATTTGTCTCTTTTGATTGAGTTACGAGATTTTAACATAGGTGAACTACTGTCGTCTTTCTTTACATTAATTTCTTTTCAAAGAATTAACTAAGGGGTTGGTTGTTCTCTATAAGTATTTAACCTCTCAGTCGTATTTTTTTTTAGCTTCCAGGGTTTTATTACGAGCGTAGTGCATTAATATTATTTAGAAACACATGTAGGGTGTAGGATAACATTGTATAACACTTATACAAAAATGCTGTTGTTTCAAAAATGAAAAGTCTTCTGGATGGTTTTCACGTTGGTGCAGGATAAAATGAGTAACATTGATCAATTAAACAAAGCTTGGGTCTAGATTCTATTTGTCAAATTTTATTATAGGAATATTTAAATGAATAAAAAATAGAAGTTAAAAGAAATCATTAGATTTCACGATAAAATAAAAAAAACAATCTTGCATTTCCTTGTTTAAATATATGAAGTGTTTGTATAATTATTCGTTAATCTTTTCTTGTCAAAGGTACATAATGTGAACGTGTAAGAGAATGTTTAAATCTACCTTACCTTATCCTTTTCTTTCTTCATATATTTCCTATATAATCTTATGCAATGGTCAAGCAATGGAATCTCACCAAGTTTTTGTAATGCTTGCTTCATATCAACAACTAAATGGTTTAATGATTTATTCGCATCTATAAAAACGTTCAATTTATAAAGGTTGTACAGTTTATTTGGATTAAAGTCAATCTATCAAAAGAATACACAAAATTATATTGTTTTATAGTCTATAGTAGATTATATTTCCCTGTTCAGCTTGTGAATGCCTTAAATAAATGCTTATCAACTATATGTTCTGACATCAAAAGTTGTAAAGTATTCGATTGTTGATATGTTTTAGCAACAACAAACAAAGACAATATCGTACGATTTCCAATAAGACCACTTTTTACCAGAGACAATTGATGTAGATGTACGTAAAATATGTCAAATACGGCCTTCATAAAATAATTAAAAACATACTACATAGTAATGCATAAATCGCCTCGACATGACAAAACAATTCAAGCGAGCAATCAAACAGAATGATGTATGTATAAAATAATAAATGAAGAGCAAATATGATATTACGGCTATAATGCAACTTAAATGTACGACAACCACTAAATGTGCTTCCTTTGGAGCAGTCATGTACAGAATGTGAAGGGTAGAGTATATTTTATTCTGACCTTCATTTTTAGAATATAATAATTATTCTTGTGATCCTTAATTTGAAAACTTTTGTGCTTATTAGTTTATTTTTTCTTATATGTTCCGCAAAAGATATCTATTGTCTTTTAATAATTTGTTTGCTGTATTTCCCAACAGTATCATATCTCTAATTCTAAGTTGGAACCTTTCAAGGAAGCTATTTAAACAAGATTAACAAGTATTGATGTTCAAGTCATTCCTTACGAAAATATAATTGACCGCATTGAATACCTGTTGCATACATGACGACGGTAATGTACCAAATGTTGTCACCACAATATCGTTATCTTATCCTCGAACTACTGCGAAGGACATGAGAAAAACATAGGATTCAGTGTATCGAACAGGATCTGATTACTTTTCCCGACAATCTGAGGACAACCCCGATTTTAGGTTAAGTTCGTGTTGTTCAGTCGTATTTTCATATGTAGTGTTTTGTAGATTGTTGTTTGTCGTTTGGTCGTTTTTTACAATGACATAATTAATTCATTTTCTACTTTGGATATCTCTCTGGCTTTTTTTTTCCCTCTCTTTTGTCGGTCAAGTACATTTGCATTTGATGAGGTCTTATATTTATTGTTTGCGATTTCAAAAGTATTAAAACAAACAATAGGTATTTTTTTAATATCATTTGCATCTTTTAATCAAATACAAAAAAAGTAAAACCCTTAATTCAAATATTATAAATCACAATTATCAAATAGGATTATGTACATGTATATCAGACTATTATTTTGTTTTAAAGTTCCATCATAACGTAATAGATGGATATATGCTACTTTCTGATTTTTTGATACATTGGATCACAATACTTCTCATACCTTCTGTTTGATTCTCCTCTAAGTTTTCAATTTCCGAAGTAGTAGCTGTTTTTCTTTTCTTTTGTTCTGGTTCTAAAAAGAAGGATATCACAATTAATAGATTGAGAAAACATATTCTTACAAAATACAAACCTTACAAATTCTTAAACTATAGAATTATAAAATCCTTGATATTCAACATTTATATTATTGCTGTAGGCATATGTGAGAACGGTTTATTACTGTTATAAAAAAAAATACAAACTACATACAAAATATTGACAACTATTAATACATTAACAAAGAATGCAAAAGGCGCTCAAATGCTCTTCTGTATTTTAAAATTATGATGTATTTGTTCTTTATATAACGTCACATTCCTATCCACGTTAAATTTTTCACTTTTTATGGAACATTTTAAGGAATCGGGATCAATATACCTAGCTAGGCCTGTACTTATAGATCACTGGTAACCGGAATTTCGGATGCACCAAACCAGGCACTTAATATTCGAGAAGCAGGCTATATATACCCTCTTATTTAGAATTCATTCATAATTTTTGTAAATTTCAAAATTATCAGAAAAGTATGTCTTCCTCAGACTGATTTTTAGACTTATACCTCCAATTTCACATACATGACCATCTCAGTACCAGAATCTATGAAAATGACACACGAGCTGCTATTAGACTTTGTAAAACGTCAAAGGTGTAAAAAGATTAAGAACGAATGTTAAAGAACGTCCTGTCCTTTCTCAAAAAAGTTAATCGGAAGGCACCCAGACCTTATTGATAAATGCTCCGTATCAATTGTTTGTTTTATAATGTTTACGATGATTTAACACAATTTTATACGCTGTATCCTTTTTTTTAACCTTTTATGTCCGTTTGTTTCGTTTACACATCGTTGACATAATAATGGAATTTTGTAACACTGTCATACAAGTGAGATGTTTAAAAAGCTATGAAAATTAGTGTTTGATGACAGTGTTCAATTTTCTATTATTCAATCATGGCAATGTATTCAACAATCTGTTCACAACACCTTTACTTTAATGCTTTTAAAATACAATAAAAATCAATATTCAAATGTATATATTCTTGATTAAACCAGAAATCTTACATTCTGCTATCGCTACATCTCCAACAATTCTTAAAAGATAACTAATATGTGAAAAAGTAATGTCATGTAACGCAATGCAATGCATGAAATTACACAACATTTGGATAAAGTAATGCATTAAATTAAAATTACATGTAATGCAAAGAAATTGTTACATACATATCACATACAATTACTTAAAAAATGTAATACGTTACCATGCATCACTATTAATAGTTATCAAAGGTACCAGGATTATAATTTAGTACGCCAGACGCGCGTTTCGTCTACATAAGACTCATCAGTGACGCTCATATCAAAATATTTATAAAGCCAAACAAGTACAAAGTTGAAGAGCATTGAGGATCCAAAATTCCAAAAAGTTGTTTTATTAAAATTTTGCATTACCCAATGCCTAGTAATAAACCTTCCTTAACATGCATTTTTTCGAATGAAATTCTGATTTCAAAATATTGATACTGTTTTATACTTGTTTGTTTAAATACAGTAGTAACATTTTAAAATCCGGAAAATTGTTTTTTACCTTCTGACATTTCAATTTCTTTTGTTGTTGATGAATTTCCTGTGTAGTCCCTTGGTTCTAAGTGGAAAAAATAAAAATATTTGTTCAATAGTCCACTTAACGCAACGACAAGTAGCAAATTATCAAAACTAACAATATATAATTAAAGCAATGCATTGGTTCATATTTTTTTTAGATATTGTGATGATTATAACAATTAGCATTTATACCTGCAGACTTATCACCTGGTTTGAAGTTGCATAGCAACACGACGGGTGCCACATGTCGGGCAAGATCTGCTTACACTTCCGGAGCATCTGAGCTCATCTAGTTGTCTTTCAATTGTTTGATGTATTTTTTTCAATGTTTTACTACTTGGTTGTCTAATGATCAGTTTGCAGTGCACTCTCAAATGCATGCTACCAATATAACACTTGTTGTGAAATATTCATTGTTGAAAAATACTGGATTATGGCCAGTTATAGTTGTGTCGGTTTCCCACGACTACCGGCCCTTTTTCCACTTTCTTTCAATTTTATATGCTGTATACTTTTGTTTAAAAAACACTCCAAACACAGTTTATTCAGGAAAAATTTCGCTCCTTATAAAATCTTACTTTTCATTGCTTGTTTATTTTGTAATATAAATTCGAGACTTATTACACATATGCTGAAGGAAATAGATGCATTACTTAAGATACTTAATCAAACCTGTCCGAAGAGTTACCTTCACATTAAAAAAACTCAGAAATTATACATATAACTCGCTTAAAACTTCAAAAGATCAATACTGTATCCTCCCTTCATTCTATGAATTAGAACGTTGACGACGTGATTTGTGTACTTACCTTCGTAGTTAGTGTTCTTTTCGACAGAATAATAAGAGTCGTAGTCAGATTCGTCCTCTACAAGAACATATCCATGATATGGTTTATCAATAAAAGCAGTAAATAAAATACTAGGAATAAAACTATATTAGATCACTGATAATCAAAAAACATAACTTTATTAAAATAGTTATCAAAGGTAACATGTACCATTAAAACGCGTTCTTATTGTATCCTGTTATGTGTTGACCTAGATAAAAGAAATCTTCGAAACTAGAAAAATGTATGAACTATTATGATAAGCGATATCGTAAAGATAATATAACCATATGACGTAAAAAGTTATTTATTACATTGAAATATTCTTTTCAACTTTTATATATACTTGTCAATGGAAATAAGAGGTAAACTGTTACGATGGTCTCATAGATCAATGTTCATTACACAAATCGAAGTGAAAATTTAAACTAATGGATTCGATTGAACCACAAAACGAGCAATACTACATTTACTATATGCGTCGAAGGAGTAAGTGTGTCATGCCATATCTATATCATCCGCCATCGTAATAATGTTATATTCAAGAATACAAGTAGGTAAAAAAAGGATGAATAGGCAAATTAACTAACTAATAAGATCAAATTCGTCTTTAAAATCTTAAGACTGCAAGCAGAGCAAATTTTATTCAAAGGACACAGTTTCTGAAACTTGATTCAATATAAGTAATCGACTAGTCAATTTACATAAATGTGGTTTTGTCAGGCTTTATTTTTTTTGAAATTGATTCTGTTTCATTCATAGTTTTAAAAAAACTTGTTGTATACAATATTTTGTTTTAAAAGTATGCGTGCTTTGTTGGTTTTTGTAAACTCCTAGTTGAACCACAATGTTTTTTATATAATATTCGTAAAGCAGAAGTGGACACTTAAAACTTAAAACGACAATCATACCTTCAATCGCTTCTTTCTCTCTCTTTGTTAATGCCTTTTCTAACCCTTGTGTTAAGAAGAAAATGAAAGTGTTTTACTCATACATTATTTAATTATCAAATTGAATATGATTTTAAAACACTACGACCTAACTGACAAATCATTTAAATCATATCACTGATACGGTTACTTTACTGATACAGTTGGTTTTGCGGATTTTCACTACCAATATGTTTTAATTATAGTAGAAATTAAAGTAGCAAAACTACCGAACACCGAGCTAAATTTTAACGAAAAATCCCTAGACAACCGACAAAATCAATAGCTCAAACACATCTAACATTGTCTAACGAATTGACAGCAATTGTCAATTTCCTAACTTGATACAGGTATTTCTTAATTGAGAAAATGGTGAATAAAACCTGGTTTTATAGCTAGCTAAACATCTCATTTGTTTGACAGTCGCATTTAATTCCTTTATATTGACAACGGTTTTTGAACACAACCCGTCATGTTTTCCACAAATGTGATATAATCCATTGCGAATCTTGTTTACCCTTCCAGAGAATGTTAGATTATTTGCAATATCTATTTGAGTTGTTCAGTTTTGAGTTTTATAGAATTGTTTTGTTTTTGTCTATCTCAATATAGTTGTCGGTTTCTCAATTTCTTTTGATTTATAATGTTCAAAGATATCTTTTTATCTTCTTCTTGTTGTATTTATGCTCTGAAATTAACAATGCGACAGTTACAAACACATACTCACTTTGTATAGTTTGATCCTTCATCTTAAGAGCTTTGTCTTGTCTCCTGATGTGGTTTATCTTTGACGTGCAGTTTTTGCAGCTGAAACTCTGTGTGCAATGATCACATGTCACAATATTGTCTTTCAATCCAGATATTGATTTGTCTGTTTTCCACTCTTTGTTGAATTTGTCTTGAAAGGATTCTGTTGAATATAAGGACAATCAAAAAAAAAAAAGGCGAAAGATATCTAACTTATAATTTGGAAACGAACAATGTATAGCTGACTATGGAGTATGGGCTCTACTCATTGTTGTAGGCCGTACGATGACCTTTCGTTCTTAATATCTGTGTCATTTGTATTCTTGTGAAGAGTTGTCTCATTGACAATAATGCCCCATCTTGGCAAAGAACAAGATACGAAAACAAAAAGAACCATGTATAATAAAACACAGCATAAAAATCTAAAGACTGAGCCATACAAACGGGAGCACCCATACTGTTACTAATTTTAACACAAACTCAGAGATAACTCAAGTAATTCATTTATTTACTTCAACCTATATGAATTCTTCTCTAACATATCGCAATAAAGGACTTATAGGGTTATTTATTCTAATTTAAAGGAGCTTTTAAATGTTCAGACTATAGACATGCTGAATACACAACAACAAAGGCTTGCATAATCATACTGGAGTCTTCTAAAAACATACAAACTACTAAAGTGACAAAATTAGTTGAATTAGAATCAAGGTGTTTAGGATAAACATTGTTAACATAGACGTATGCTCTATGCCTAAGAATAAAACATAAATAATTTATGTTGTCATGTGTCTGTTATATGATGTTTTACCATTCGATGTCAGTTTGTTTATCCTGTGTTATCCACCAGTGGGTTTATGTTTGTTTTCGCTCTCGTCCTTGATTTGTATTATATTAAAACTGAATTGACCAATTGTCAAAAGTGCAATTATAATTCAACCAATAAATATATCTGTTAAACACAGATTTAATCTTCTTTCTACACATATTATGTTACAGTTTATTTTCCAATTTGTCAACCTGGTCTAATGATTATCCTTTCGTAGATAATAATTTAACAACTCAAACTAAACTAGATTATGGTCCAAATTAAGCCTTGGTCATTTCTTTATCAATTTATAATTTTTTTCCATTCATATAGGTAATCTAAAACAAATCATAATCATTACTCAGAATATATATTCTGAAGAACTATTGAATCAGGTACATTGTACATACTGTATAAACTACTATTTAAAAAATGTTTAGCAATAACTTGTTTACGTGATAAATAATTATAGGTTCAAGTTTTTAGTTTTCTTTGTGATGTGTTGTTACCGTTGTTTGTTTTTTCATCCTTATTTATTTTTGTCTATGGTATTGTTTCTCTTTATTTTGATTATAAAATATGATTGTCCTCTTAGGAATAGTATAATCTATCTTTTTTTTTTGCAGTAAAATATCATCAAACCATTTTTGACCTGCAAGAGTAACCATGAAATGCATATAAATCAGGATGGTAATTTGTGTTTCTGGAGAATTGCTTATTATGCGGTGCTAAGACTTCCAGCATTCTCAGACATAACTTGCATAAATAATTCTGAATTTTACTTGTTTAATAAATAAAGGCAACAGTAGTATACCGCTGTTCAAAACTCATTATTCCATGGACAAAAAACAAAATCGGGGTAACAAACTAAAACCGAGGGAAACGCCTTGAATATAATAGGAGAATAACGACATAATACTGAAATGTAACTGATGCTCCTCTCCTCAAGAGTAACCCATTGATAGTGATTACCTTCATCTTCTGGTCTGGTCATTATTAGAACCGAAGCAGACAATTCCTCTGGCTCAGTAGATTTTATGCTGGATACATTTATAATTTTGCCAATGAAATTTTTCACAGCCACTTCCAGTGTTGAGTAGGATCTAAAAACACATCTGTTTGCTGTTGTATGTATTATCAATTTACTGCTGGTCTCAGAATACACGTAGTCAACGGAGAATTCGTCATGAAAAGAATATAAGTTGTCATTTATACTTGAGGAAATCAATGCCACATTCCATTTCAATGGACATTCCATTGTCCATTCGACGTAAAGTAATTGGTTCCCTGAAAGATAAATCTTGAATTAGAACTGTCAGTTGCACTTAAACCTTTTTTAAAGAATAAAAAAAGACAAATAAGCATGTTGATTTGCATATTCGTAATACTTAATATAATATTAATATAAGTTATATTATGATACCTTTAACATCAGGTGATTTCTCTCCAGGTGTAGTGTGCAATAGATCATTTGGTAGTCCTGTTAGTTTTAACAAGCATTTCAAATTGTCAACAGCTATAAAAATCTCTTCTGAAAAAAACAATAGATAAGGCATGTCTCCTTTAATGATAACTTATTTCTAAAACTTTACAGAAACATTACAAAATTTGCCGCATACAAATCAGTCTTTCATCAAACTAAGAATAAACATATGTTTTTGACATAACGAAAGGAATGTCAATAGAACTTATGTAAAAGGCAAACCCGACTTGTGGCAAACTTTATACTCATTGATTTTTCTAATCTTTTTTTCAGCAAATGTAGCTTGCAACATTAAAAATATAGTGTAAAGTTATCGTACCATCACAGTTTGAAAGTCAATTTGAGTGTTTGATGTATGTAGAACATAAATTATAATTTTGCTTTATATGTAATTAGTTCTTTTTGTATCAAAGCTTTCTAATTCACATGCAATCTTTCAGGAACAAACATACAGTAAATATTAAATAGATTGTTTGTATAACATTGCGATTGTGTGTATGTGTTAATTCTTTACAGCTTCTTTTGTATTATAGATATATATTTCAGAAAATACCATATTTTCCGTCATCTGTTATCTCCATTTTAACCTCTTTAATCATAGTACAGTCGTCTGTATTTTCTACTTCTGACTTCACTACAATAAAGATGATAATAATTTTTCAATATTGCTAAAGCCTTTAAGTTAGTAGTTTTTTTTCTATAAAAATTGTAATTTGAATTAATAGGCATATTCATCTGCGGAAATAGTATATTCACTGTGTTGGGTGCATAGTTTTGGGTAAAAGCTTTAGATTTTGGGTTAAACATACATGTCTCTCGGAATATGAAATATAACAATTACTGTCTTTTGTTTCGGTAAATATATAGTTTAATTGATCTTTGAAAAAACTTGGCCGTTGGGCTTAGTGCATCTCAGTTTTTCAAACTTCAGTAACACCACGTATTTACCTCACTAAAAGTCAGTAGTTGTATATAATAATACATTTGTGATGATAAACATTATTATCATCACATAAAACATTCGTATACCCAATTCTGCATGCAGCCGCAACCATCATGTTGATGATTGTTCTAACTTATGTTTTTCGTGTGCCCACTTCACAATGAAGTTAATGATATGTTCTATTTGAACTTGAAAAGATAATCAATATTGAGTGAGCATCTATTAGTTGGTACAGATGATCTCATATTTAAGTAAAATTTCGAAATTATTGAGTCTGTAGTCTTTAATTACGAAATACACAAAGATTAAGATACCAATACAAATCTGAATTACTGATTTCCGACACTTCATAACAGTCAAATCTTATCGAATATTCTATATTTTATGGGTTTAATCTTCTTTTTAAATCTTTATTTTTGTTTTCGTATATCAAATATTTCTCAAATGTAGTTTGTGTTATCACAAATATTATCAAAACATTAATTAGATGGATCTATATTGCTTATAAATAGAAACATATCAATTGCAATACAACATATGGTGTAGAATTCTCGTGTTTCCATTGGATATTACAATCCCGTGTTTCAAAGGTTACTTTACGTATCCGAAGCCTTGCTTCTAATTTTATGTATATTGTTTTGCTTATATTGACACTCGGACTTCATCCTCGGTCAATTTAATCTGAACAGGTCCATATAAAACGTAATATCAAAAGTCCATTACTGATAAATATTGTTTTCGTAAATAAAACAATGTAATAATAAATGCCTCTCTCTGTTTGTGAATCTGTAATAAGGTTGTTAAAAACTAACCTGCGTCTTTCAATTTTGTACTATTATATTGCCATACTTTCTCGGTATAATAATCAGTAATTGATCCGGGTTTTTTTTTTGTTACTTTGGGGGTCTTAATATTAAAATACTTCCCTTAAAGCGTAATTTTACTGTTAAATAAATATTCATACTTTGCCCCCCATGCGACATGCTGAAATAACGCACGTACATCGTCTGTCTGTCTATTCCTTCAGACTATAAGCCTCGCAAGTGTACACTTCTTGCAAAACATTTTATAAAACTTATATCATAGGGTCACATTCGAAAAAGAGTGCCTTTCAACAATTTTTCAAAGAGTAGTTCCCATTGGAAATATTAATTGTTTTTGAAAATGTGTAGATCTCACAGAAGCTTCGAAACGAGGAACATCAGAAACTGTTACAGTCATATGTGTTTATGATTTTATCAGACTGTTACCTTGTTAAAATCAAATGCACTTATATTAAGGGCGTCGAAGTTAACTTTGGTGAGAAACATAAATTGGAGCATCGATAATGCAAAGTATCGTACTTTTCACAGACAATTACATGCATGTCGTCTCGCTGAATGTGACGTTTTGAGGGAATTCGACACCTTATCGTCATGCCAAGAGTTAACTTCCTTGACCTTGTATCGGATGCCTTTAACCGATATGTACTAGTTCATGTATTACATGAAATAAATATTTTTTTTTTACCAAAACTAGTAATCACATATGTTGCTGAAAGAAATAAACGAAAATGTATGTATACATTTTGTTTATATTCAGTTCGAATTACCATTTATTCTATTCATAAACCGTTGAAGTAATTTCTATCTTTTATATAGCAAGTATAGTATCATTAAGAATCATATCTTAGATGAACCTCCATAGAATTCATCATCGAGTTGTGACAGGAAAAAATGGATATCGTTTAACTGAAACTCGTTGTCATATATTTTACTCATTGTCCTGATATAGCTTCACTCAGGGTCTTTTTAGGTTTTGCAGCTTTTCACTGTTTGAATTAGGTTATGGATTTTAAAATATATCGGCCTTAAATCTCACTTAAGACAATAGTTGTCGCAATAGTTATCAAAGGTACCAGGAACGTGCATTTGGTGTTACACTTGCACAGGAAATGAAGTTTGTTACGTAAATCAAATGAAATTCATCAGCTCACTAAATAATTCAAAATATGGTTACTATGCTGAACGCATCTATCCAATCAAACTAGAGATAAAGGATACAACAGACACAGTTAAGTCGGCCTCACATCTTGACATACATCTAGAAATTGACAATGAGGGTCGGTTGAAATCAAAACTTCAAGACAAAAGAGATGATTTCATCTTCCAAATTGTGAACTTTCCATTTCCAGCAGCGCCTACATACGGAGTATATATCTCCCAATTGATACGATATTCCCGTGATAGTATTTCCTATCATGATTTCCTTGATAAAGGCTTGCTGCTCATAAGAAAGCTACTCAACCAACAGTTCCAAATTGTGAAGTTGAAAATGTAAATTTTACGGACGCCATCATGAGTTAGTTGACCGTATTGGAATAACCGTTTCGTAGATCGTAACTACAATCTCCTTTTTTTTAGGAATGTGACCTACCGAATTAGACTATTTTCCGGGTCTGCCGTATTGGTCGCAATTTTGGAACTTTTGGTTCTCAGTGCATGCTCTTTTGGCTTTCGAACTTTTTTCATCTGAACGTCACTGGTTAGTCTTGTGTGAACGAAACGCACAATTTTAACCATGGTACCTTTTCTTCGCAATTATTTGTGTGTTTCTCTGTCCATTATTTTCCCTCATTTGTTTGTATTGTACTCCTGTCATGTAATGTTGTCATGTTGATGTTACATTTAACATTGCCATAAAAGCGGGAGGTTTTGCATGCCACAAAACAAGGTTCAACCCAACATTTGTGTCTTAACATGTCCTGTACCAAGTCAGCAAAATAGCCATTGTTATATTATAGTTCGTTTCTGTGTGTGCTACATTTTAATGTAGTGTTTCTGTTGTGTCGTAGTTCTCCTCTTATATTTGATGCGTTTCCCCTCAGTTTTAGTTTGGAATCCGGATTAATGTTTTTTCTCAATCGATTTCTGAATTTCGAACAGCAGTATACTACTTTTGCCCTTCTTTATATGTAATAACATATGCAACACGACTGTGCCACACGTGAAACTGGATCTGTTTACCCTTCCAGAGCACCATATATCACCCACAGTTTTGGCGGGGTTCTTGTTGCTAAGTCTTCTGTGTTGTTTCATGTGTACTATTATTTGTCTGTTTGTCTTTTTTCATTTTTAGCCATAACGTTGTCAGTTTATTTTCGATCTCTGAGTATGACTGTCCTGTTCCTCTTGGATCTGTCGCCCCTCTTTGACAATTTGAAAGACAATACCACCACACGAAAATTAACTACTTAATTTAACTAAATTAGCGAATCCCTGTGTTCAAGCGAGGATAAAAGAACAGGAACTGCCACAAAAACGGAGGACTGTTCATTTTTCCAGGTCTTAAACGATACCATATACATTTAGGTTTTTTGTCAGGCCATATTTGGAATAACTTTTGTATGTTTTGATTATCATTTATATGGTCATAATTATAAACTAATTGTTTAAAAAACTTTGAATATTTGAGATACTAAACCTTTCTAATTTACCTCAGGAAGAGATTACCTGAGAATTTTTGGTCATCAATGCTCTTCAAGTTCGAACTTTCGGATTTGAGCGACACCGATGAAACGCGCGTCTGGCACATACACAAAATTAAATCCCGTTATCTATGATGAGTGTACTAACAACCTCTGCATCGATGCTACTACTAATTGAGTTTGTATTCCCGAGTGTATCACCTGCCCAGTTGTCAGAACTTCTGTGTTGACACGAATTACCATTAATATGGTCATAATTCAAAATTAACTGTTTACACAACTTGACAACTATTTGATTTACAAAGGCTTTTCTACCTGAGGAATTGATAACAGCTGCATTTGGAAAAAAATAGGAATTTGTAGTCTTCAATGCTCTTCAACTTTATTTGTTGGTTGTTGTTTTGTTTTTTGGGTTTTTTTTTTTTAACTTTTTTTGGATTTCAGCGCCTCTGATGAGTCTTTTGTAGACGTGTCGCGAGTAAATAGAAAATTGCAATCCTGGTATTTATAATGAGTTTATCAACACTGCTCATTAGCTTCGTATTACAATTTATTCATTTTATTCGAGCGCCGCTTATTAGTCTTCTTAAAACAAAACGCGCATATCGCGTACAAAATTATTAGACTGATATAGGTACCCTTGATGGTCTTTCTCACTGTTGGGGGATTTTTAGTGTCAGGAGATAGTGCAAGCCCAGTATTCAGAAACATGAAAACTAATTAATATAATCAGTTTTGGTAAAAAAAAATATACTGTTGATAAAAAAGCTAAGTTTGTCATGGACGTATTTAGCGCAACTTATCGGAATTTTTTGCGTTTCAATTCTTTTCGACTTAGTATTGGATTGAACCTTCCAATTGTTTTTTTTATCGGGAGCGATGGCGTACCAAATCATGAGCCTGATATCGCTATCTTTAATGCGCTTTTGTTAACAAACAAAAAGTTCTAAAAGATTGATTCGAACCAAGGACTGGTTGAATTAATTATACATTTTCAAGTAATGTTAATATCATTCAATATGCAATTGCACTGAAACCAATAAGTTTGAGTAATTGCCACGGTAGTATTTAGGGTTGTTATGAACTTGGCCATACAAATGTCTCATCTCTTACACATATTTAAATACTCACAACCGGATTTGTCAAAATGATCAGGGTCAGTTTTCAATGCTTGGACCAATGGGAAGCCCTTATATAAGACTGGTTTAACGTCAATTCCCTCTCCTGTAGCCTCTTCTTCAAATGTCTCACTTTTGTCAAAGACTTCATGAACAACATCTATCTCATCTGTGAAAAGTATACAATACAATTTGAAGAATAAAAACTATCTACGAAACCTCTTAAATAATTCAATGACTTCAATATGTAATGAAAAAAAACACTTATGCTTTAAGTGTAAACGCTTGAAAATGTTGATTCTTTAATCTTATTTCTGATGAAAGTATAACTTTGGCTATATTCGGTCAAATATCATAACTCGCAATGTTTTAATTCATGTTTTTATTACGGACCGAAATATCAAAGAAAAAACAGAATTAGTAAAATTCTCCTACTCAAAAATAAAGGTGAATGTTAAGCTTACATGCTATGTGTAGTTGACATACATAATAGATATAAAAATGGTTTCACGTATTTAAAGTCAAACTTTAATCAATTAAATAGAGAAAAAAGCAACGGATTTGGCTTGAGGTTTATACTCCGATTTATATAAAGAATTTGCTCGAATTTACTTTTTATTAGTACTAATTGTTCGTAATGTTAAGAAAGGTAATAATGTTTGCCTTAATATGTAAAATTATTCAATTATCCAGTACTTTTCTAAATTGATTAGATTGCCAAAGTAAGTGCATGTTTATAGTCTGGTGACTTAAGTTAATACGTTTGGATGAAAAAAGTGTTACATGGTCAACTGACAAATTTTGAAACGAATAAAAAAGTGAGATCTATAGAACCAGGTTTAATCTATAATTTTCCACATAAGAAAATGCCTGTACCAAATCAGGAATATGACAGTTGTTTTCCATTCCGTTTGATGTGTTAAGGCTTTGTTGTTACAATTTACTAAAAGACTTTCCGTTTACAATTTTCCTCAGAGTTCGTTTTTTTTTTTGTTATTTTCAATTTTTAGTTAAACTCAAACAGAATAATTTGGAAATATAAAAAAAAAAAAAGATGTGGTATGATTGCCAATGAGAAAACTATCCACAAAAACCAAAATGACACAGACATTAACAACTATAGGTCACCGTATGGAAAGTTTAATTTGCAAATATTCATTTTATGATTTTCTTTTGAGTGGGATATGACACATATAAACAACAGCTCATCAAAGTAAATTATCGTTCTTAGATAGGGGCCTTTATTTTTATATGTTGTTTCTTGTATACTTTTATTTATACAAAAAGGTGGTATATCTTCCTAAGAGTGAACTCTCCACAAGAGAGAAATTAACAACTATTGTTCACCGTACGGCCTTTAACAATGAGTAAATCCCATTTGATATTATTATTTGTTTGTCTTTTTCTAATTTAGCCTGTTCTTTTTTTTTTTTTTTTTTGAGTTGTCAGTTAACTTTTCTATCTATGTATTTAAATGTCCCTTTGGTATCTAGAATCTACCCAACCGAATCCCTTTATGATTTTGTAAGTTTTCTTAAATGCCTGAATTATGAAGTCATCGGAATTAATCAAATTCAAGTAACCTGTGATTATTATTTAAAGACTTGGTGTCCTAAGTCAGGAATCTGATGTACAGTAGTTGTCGTTTGTTTAAGTAATATATACGTGTTTCTCGTTTCTCGTTTTGTTAATATAGATTAGACCGTTGGTTTTACCGTTTGAATGGTTTTACACTAGTAATTTTGGGGCCCTTTATAGCTTGTTGTTCGGTGTGAGCCAAGGCTCCGTGATGAAGGCCGTACTTTAACCTATAATGGTTTACTTTTTAAATTGTTATTTGGATGGAGAGTTGTCTCATTGGCACTCACACCACATCTTCCTATATCTATTGGGTAATAAGAACTTTTGAACGTTGTAAATGAAAATGTTTGAGTTGAAATGATTCATCTTCAGGATTTAAACAGTTTTACCTTCGCCTTGTTGCCATTTCTTTGAAAATGTGGACACTACGGTTATGCAATTGATTGTTGAAATGCTCTTAATAAAAAGATAGTTACCTCTTGTTAGTGAAGTTTTTACTGTAAGATGTATTGCTAGTTTGCCAGAGATTTTTGTGTTAATTTCTCCAGCTTCTACTAGCTGATGAACGAGGGATTTAACAGCTTTACGTAAATTTTGCGCGGTTTTGAAAACATCTGGGGAAGCAACAAGGTCCAGCTGGATACATTTATGTTCAACATTTCTTATCTGAAGTGTTTCAGCATCACCACTCTTTTTATCACTTTCGGATTTAACTATATTCGATAATTTTGTAATGGTATTCTCCTCGTCCCAACTAGAAGAGTCAACTTTCGTTGCAATTGTGATTTCCCTGTTATCTACAATACAAAAAAATATGAAAACCATATCATGTATATTGGTATAAGATATCGAAAACTGTTTTTTTTTATGATCATCTCATTAAAACTGCCCAGAAATCTAATAAATAGTTGTATTGAAATATCTGTAGATAAACCTGAGGCGAAACAATCTTAAATGTAGAAAATTCGAAAAATTTTAGTGTAATACGACTTGACACATTATGCTTTTATGAAAGTCTGTACTGACAGAAGCTTTCCTATAATATCATATTTGAAAAGGAAAAGATGAGTTTTTAATGATAAACTTAATCCATTTAAATTCAATCCCATTTGGTACTTTAGTATGATGGCCAAATGCTAAGCCAACACATAATTTATGAAAGATTAAAAAAAAATATGCCTTACTTGGTTGAAATTATTTACCTATTTGTTATCGTTTGAAAAGTAGCAATATATCTATATGATATTATATAACTAAGATATTTAATTTGATTACCATCAGCAAAAGTTTGTCCTTTTGTTTTTTCAAGAGCTTTTTCTATTACAATTCTTATAACTGACTCCAGGTTGTCCACTTTATAATTCAATTTACGCATCTCGGTTGTATTTTCTTTTGTTTCCTTTGATATTTTGTCTGATTTATCTGTAATAATTTTGTGTTATTTGTAATACATTACTTAAATGCCATAAATATTCTATATAAAGACAAACGCAGTTTTTCTTGTAAACATACATTAAGGATGTATTCTTCTGACGTTTCAGTCTCGTAGAAATCTCGTTCTTTGAATCATTTCCAAAACATGTGAAAAATATCGATGAATTTAAAAAATATTATTTATTTAATATAATATTTATAAAAGTTTTTGAGTAATCCAGTTTTCAAACTTTACGACCAATCAAGTCAGTATGTTTCTCCAAAATTTTGAGAAATGGGTGAGGGATACAAAAAAAAAACAATATAATGTACATCCCATATCATTTTGGTCTTTTAAAATTTCTTGGATATGTATCTTTTCAATCATTTTTAACAAAAAAGTTGAAATAATATGCATTTTGTTCTTTAAACTGCGAAAAATCACAAATTTACAAAATTGACAGCATGGTAAATTTTACAAAAAGGAGCGTCAAATATGATAAAACTTTCTTATATAAACATCGTATCTATAGTTTTTTTTAAGTGAAATTTGTTCAGATTGGTCCACTTCATCTTTATAGAAAGTATGAAAATAAATATTGTGGAACTGTGATTTCTTTTCACGATAATAGCCCAAAAATCGATGAAAAATGGGAAAATCATAAAAATTGGGCATTTTCAAAGGGCCGTAGCATAAAAAGAAGTGCACCCTATAATATTGTTTTCTTCACCAACTATTTTGTTATAGTATTATAAACCCAAAAATCAGGTTAAGAAAAAAAGTTTAATTCTAGAAATGGTTGGCTCCTCAGAGGCGTACATACTTAAAATGTTCAACAAACTGTTATGAGTATTTAAGAACTTTAAGAATTTTAAGCTAATAGATTTGCTGAATCACGACAAAAAGTAAAATAAGATTAATCATAGCGGGCCAAAGATTTTGTTTCCCAATTATACTAAGACACATAGTATGCAATGAAGTGATTATGTTAAATAAGAAATTGACCTATATTGATGTTCATTTTGGTATTTCATTTGCATGTGCATATTTCAATATATTTTGAAAATGTCTTAGAATAATTGCAGTATTTTTTATAAAAAAAATGGGTTCAGAAAGCATTTATCAAGGCAACAATATTTAACCGTGTTCAAATCTCATATAAATCAATTAAGAAGACAAACTAGGTAAAACAAAACAAATACAGAGGTATTCGCATGAACTCGCAAGACCAGGTGCGTCTACATGTATATTACCTCGTTTTGCGAATCTATCAACAAAACGGTTATCAATCGAAAATTTCCTTCAAAGAGTAAATAAATTATTGAAAATATCTAAATGATAGAAATTGATCAGTATATATGTAGCCCACCATGCACAAGTTACTTGGAGTTGCATACTAGTACTAATGTAATAAAAGTTTTAAGTAAATATATATTATGTTACCGAGCAGTTCCTTGAAGTTTTCATCTTGCTTGTTATTTATCAATTCTACTGTTTTCTTGCATTCATCAACTGTAGTTTGTTTTATTCCATTTAGAGTCTCTAACATCTGAAATAACCGGTACTAAAAGTTAACTCAGCTTCTGTTTTAAATATAAATATGTCTGATTTGAGGACAATTTGCCACTATGCATTCTGTTGAACAAGAACATGCTTCAAATATGTGCAAAAGTTTCAAACGCGAACGCCATTCGCGATCGTTGAAATAAAAGCGTAACAATTTCACTTTAACAAAACAATGTCCTCAAATATGAAAAAAAAAGTTTCGTTAAAAAGAACGAGAATTTTGATACCAAGTATAAGAACAACTAAAACAGACAACACCATGGACATGAATTTAAAAATAGCAAAGAAAAAATAGCAAGAACGAACAACCATACAAATCTGTATAAAAAAAAGACTAAACATCATGAGGACCGTAATAACTATACCGGGGTTGGACATTGGTGCCACGGAAGGGTCACAACGTTCTGCTTCACATGTAAGTAAACTCGTCAGTGATACCACAACTGAGATTTTGTATGTGTGCCTGACGCGCGTCTCATCTAAAAACGACTCATAAGTGACGTTTGACTCAATAAAAGATTCAAAAGGTCAAATAGTGCACCCCGCAGTGTTACTATTACAAAAACTGTTGTAATGAGTCAAACCCAATACTAAGAGTTCATAAATGTTTTATCATACCATAAGACATCAACAAATGCAAACAAACAACATCTATACGTGTAAATTATGCTCACCTTTAAACTTGACCAAATTAGCACTGTAGATCACTACAGGGTTTTATTCTTAAAGTTCTACCCTGGAACAGTTCTTTGGCAGAGCTTTTAAGAAAGCTGCTAATACTAATAAGTCTGACAGTTTGAAAGAGAGGTTAGAACTGATCCCTACTGTTTGTCCCGTGACTTTTAAAATTAATAACTTATCAGAATAGAGGATTAACGTTAATTTGGTTTGCATACTTAGGACAATTATTTTTTTAAAAGAAAAAAACATGTTTTTCCGTTTTTAATCTTCTCCTTTAAAAAATGTATATTTACACATAAAACATTGCAATTACTTGTATCACGTACATTTGTATGTAAGTCCTTAGAAGACATAAGATGTAAAAATAAAACTACCTTGATTAGATCCTCATTTGACTTTTTCAGCTTTTCTTTCAGTACCTCTATTGATGAATTTTTAATCTCTGAAATTTTCTCCTGAAACATTTTCTTGCATTTATTTCCAATCTCTCGTGCAAAACCTAAAGTTGCATTGGTCAGTGTTTTCCAGTTATCGTCGAAATCTGCATTGTTAACCTGACCATTTGGGATATGTGAGAGGAAATTTCTCACGTCCTTGATATTTTTGCGCCACATAAAATTCATTTTTGATGGACAACAATGTTGGACAACGTCATAGAATAGCGTGATATCGAGCTCGTCAACTGTAACTGAACCTTTTGCGGAAAATTTGCAAATACAATGTTGAAGAATTTTAGATCCCATCTTATTCTCATGTTTCGGTTGAGGTAAACCAGAATTGTCATACAATTTATCGAATTGTTGTAGATGTAAACATCCTCTTTTTCCAGTCGAGGCCAAGGATGCTGTCATGCATTTACAACACGGTGTTGTTGGATAACATTGGTGAAATAATTGATGAATGTTGTTTGGATCATTTAGGAAATCTTCGAATTCAATATTGGTCAGTATTTTCACTTCGAAATAATGTTGCATTACGTCAATTGCTGGACCAGTTACGAAACTCAATAGCTGAAGGAAAAACTGTCTTTCATTTATGCTAGACATGATGTTGTATTTGTGTTACTCTGAAAGAAACATGTGATAAACATGGAAGATGAATGACTGTTGAAACAAGCTTTCAGCGTTCGAGACACATGTGATTAGCCCTCATTTTTTTGTGTGTTTAAGTTAAGAACAGCTATACTATTACACAATGTAAGCTCAATCAAACGCAAATCCAAATTTAGAGTCAGAAATAACATGTTTTAGAAGGCCAGCGATCCATCGTTGTATAAGATGCAAATTTAATTGACATTCAGATTGACTGCTTTCCTCTTTTTTTTTGTCTTTGATGTTTTATTTTCATTTTGGACTTCATATTTCATAAGTGACATCTTTTTACAAGGCGAGTAACTTTTTTTTTTTTTTTTATTTAGTGCGTTAGGAAAACTGTAGAAGTAATTGATGCAAGCTATACTTAATTATAGCTTTAACATGGGTAGGCATTATATTCGTGATTATTATTGTCCGAGCAATAGTGAGGGCTAAAAAACGAACATAATGCCTACTCGTGTTTAAACTACCATAAAGGATAGCTTGCATCAAATATTTCGATTTTGGTTAGAACAATTAAGGTTATTTCTATGTCCAACGTGAATAAGGGTAGAATGTTTTTGTAGAAATAATTGATGCAAGCTATATTTTATTTTAGTTTTAACATGGGGTAAGCATCATATTCGTGGTATTTTAGTCCTCACTATGAATCGGGCAAAAATAATCACGAATTTAATGCCGACCCATGTTTAAACTACAACAAAGTATAGCTTGCATCAATTATTTGTTGAATAAACCATGCATTAAGGTACAGGAAATGAAGTGTACCAAAACTCATACAAATGTAAACTAAATATCATAGTTGATGCATCTGTCGTTGTAGCTGGATATAGCATTACTAAGTCTCTGAGGTGTTTCTTTTTCATTTCGTCGAAGCGAAACGAAAAGGAATAAAAAAAGGTCAACTTTGATACAAGATATATTTCATTTCCAGTTATATCAAGTTTAAGCATATCATCCTGATAAAATAATTTATTTTCAAAATCAAAGACATTTCCTTGTAACGATAGAAATATAATACAATATAGTATGATATATCTGCTGTAATAAGTCAACAAAAAACACAAAAGAATTTGATTCCTAGTTTAGCATGTTTAGAGTTCTATATAAAGCATTTTACAAGATTAATTTAAATTATTTGTGTAAATTGTTCTTTAATTATCTGACTTTAGGAGAATTCAAAGAAAGGCATCAACTGCCATATAAAATGCTTCTCAAACATTCTGTAAAAATAAGTCAGTTTTCTACATAATGGAGTCAATATGGCGACTTTTACGTCATTTTGGGAGTCCTATAATTGAATTGTCTGTTTAGGTGAATCCACGTTCATGAATATTATTTGTAATCATTCATGCCTCTTGAAATTTTATAACGTTTAGTTCTTTTTTTTCAACAACTGATCCTCGACTTACATTTTAAAAATCAAAGTAATTCAACGCAACCCTTATGTAACCTCTTTTAAAAAAAAGTTAAATGAAAGAATAAAAAAACCTTTCCAGAATATAAATCAACTGAAAAGGTATATATTATTATTTAACACTATAGCCAAAATCTTTAAAAAAGTAAAATAATAACAAAAATGATACTAAAGTGAATTTGCTTTCTGTTTTGGATTTTTTCCATCCCCTTTTTAACTTCCTGATTTCTGTCTATAAATAGTTTTAAATAAATGTATGTATACATTGTTATATAAACTGTATACGTATTATTGATATTTTTTGTTGAAAAATTACCTTGATTAATACAAACGTATGCCCATAGATGTAACACCCATATAATCGGCCGTCTGTCATCATCGAAATAAAAGTAACACTTTTCCTGTATAGATTAGAACACCATTAAGTTAGAAAGTCATGTATTTTATATAAGCTGCATAACTCAAAAAGCTATGCTTCCAGCAACCACTACCCACCCTTGAAACGTTCAGTGACCGTGTCACTTGCCTGGCATCATTGTCCAATCTTCTCTGTAAAACTACTTTGATGCAGTGAGGCACGACTACATGCGTCAGCGTCCGTCCTACTTATCCACATTTTATACGATTTCTAGCGCAGTACTTTGGAATGAAGTTTTAATTTACACTGTATTTTTTACTTCTTCTTTTATTTGACTTTATATCAATGGATGCTGATAGTCTCCTACGTTTTTCAAAAACTCTTACATCTTGTGAGGCAGTCTATAAAAGCAAACAGACGTCTGTGTTATATACGTTATCGAGCAAACACTTTCATATTTATTTCCATAGGTGCTTGAGGACCAGATCCTGTTATGAGCCCCCATAGTCTCTCCCCCTCATTATCATCAATCTCAGATTTTTTAATATATATCACTTATGGGTATTACATATATGGTATACCGAACTTCAATGTCACAGAGAGATAAATATTAAAACTTTTAGAAGCCCCATTAAAAATATTGTCCGAATGATGAAAACCTGAAACCTGTGAAAGTGTCATTTCAGTAGATTGTCAATAAATATTCAATATATTGTGTTGGTAAACATAGTAATGTAGCTAGGAGAGATATATAAATGAATTGATCACATTAATTTCTAAGTCTTTATTGGGAGGAAATGAAAGAAGAGAGTTTCGATAAATTCTTTAATGTTTTATTTTAACCGTTTTTTATTTGGATCGATATGAATGTTGTGTGATACACAATATACAGTTTACAGTATGAAATGTTATAAAAAGATCCTTAATGTTTTTTTAAACCCTTGGTTAACTGTTATTTTTTACTATAAATCCTTTCAGACTTGAAATAGGACTATTATTCATATCATTTGTTATAATGATTTATCACTTTTTATTGCATTTTGATACATACAAACATGTTTTAATGATTTAGGAGGTTTATGTTGGTTTTATAATAAAATGTTCACCAAAAGGAAATGTAACATTTTTTAAGTCAATGGTGTAACAAAAGGACAAATAGGTAGGATAAGAGTTATCTTTCGCAAGATTTGGGCAATTACAGTAGTTTCTCCCTTAACAATGTTACCTGTAAGCATGTCATGCAAAAGAAAACAAACAATTATGTTGAAAATTTAGTGAAAAAATCGTAAAATAGTTATCAAAAGTACCAGGATTATAATTTTATACGCCAGACGCGCGTTTCGTTTACATAAGACTCATCAGTGACGCTCACATCAAAATAGTTAAAAAGCCAAATCAATACAAAGTTGAAGAGCATTGAGGATCAAAAATTCCAAAAAGTTGTGCCAAATGCGGCTAAGGTAATCTACTCCTGAGGTGAGAAAATCCTTAGTTTTTCGAAAAAATCAAGGTTTTGTAAACAGAAAATTTATGAAAATGACCATATAATTGAAGGTAAAAAGTAAAAGTAAGTAATGTAACGTTTTTCGTTTATTACATGCATCATTGGATTTTATTATCATGGTATAATTAGATTACTTATTCTCATTAATTGTTATAAAGTAATTCCTTACAATCTATTTTTATCGCCTTCAATCAGATTGTATTGTTAAATGTTAAATCAATCATGTTAATCAGCTGGTGCCCCGTTGCTTTGTTTATACAGGTGCCTCGGTTGACCTCAGTTTCGGTTGACCTTAGCCCCGGGCTCTGGGCCCATGGGCTCCGGGCTCCTGTAATATAGCTCCTGTAGAATATTTCTTTGTTCAGAGTCATTTAACCATATTGTAATCAGGTTACTAGAGTAGTATAAAAGAGAGAAATAGATAGTGAGAAGATAGAGGAGATACGATCTACGAGGAGGGGAGACGATATTGTGTACGAGAACGGTGTACTTACGATTTATGATTATACCACCGTATTGTTGAGCCTGCAGTTTTAGATGTTGTAAACTTGTATAACTGTAACATGTACTTTGGATTTTGAATAATACATTATTGAGCTTTTAATCGACTTTGTGTTTATATGTAACTTGCAAGACTTCGTTCAGACTACACCAGGATCCATTTATTTATTTATGTGACCAGGATTCCCTTGATCACGCTACCAGAAATTTTAAGGGTTACCCTGTTAAAGAGTATAATAGGCATTTGTCGTCCGTGGACGTGTGAAACGTAGACACCAAACAACAAAGCACAAACACAAGAATACACACTTCAGTTTAAGTCTCCATACTTAAACCTTTTCGTCACATTGGTGGCAGCGGTGGGATTTACTGTGTGTGACTTCAACGAACTTGTAATAAAATAATGGAAACACCAAAAAGAACAACAAGGACATCAACTCTGGCTCCAATGCTCTCTCAGGTAAGGAAGAATTGCTTTAGAAATCAAGTAGTTTCCCCAGCAGATTCTGGGTTAGGTAGTTTGCCTGCCACTGGACGTACTCCTAATGATATTCATACAGAGAATTTGTCAGAGGTCCGGTATCGCCGGAACATCGGGCACTGTTACCCAATAAAAAATCATTATAGAGTTATCCAGAAGATGAGCAATACGGAAAAGGACGGAGAAAATGGCTGGAAGAAATTTTGGCAAATGTGGGTTATTTTGCTTACACTCAGTAGCGGCCTCGTTGCATCAGCATGGCTTTATTTTCCTTACAACCGGGTTGTACAGAAATCTCCGGAATACGTTATGATTGGGCGCTTGGTGATAATAGGACTATTAATTTGTACAATTGTTTTAAAATTGATATGGAATTTCGTTCTTAATGGTCAGGAAACAGACAACGCTCAACAAACATTGTCCGAGAAGAGACGAAGAACTGAGGAGTTTCGCACCATGATGGATGAAAGCGATACGCCCTATGATTCAGATGAAATGCCCTCTTACTCCTATCCTAGACCTAACAGCTCTGTTTTCAACAGGCAAAGGAACACGGAAATGGAGTTATCCGGGCACGAATTGGAAAACATGGGCACATCGACAAAACAAATTCAATCGCCAGATTGTCATAATCGGGCAAATGAATTAACTACAGATATGCCGAAAACCAAATGTTTTCGTGTGAGAAATGTTCGACCATCAAACGAATACCCTGTCCGTAGAACGTTTTCCGAAGTCAGCGATGACGTTTGGAATGAATTGATACAATACTTTGAGAATGTACCCGAGTTAAATGTTTGGAATAACGAAAAGGCACGTAGGGTACTACTTAGTACTTTAAGAGGACAAGCTTAGACCTTTGCATACGGGATGCCATTAATTATTCAAAGAGATTTTGAACACCCGAAACGGAAGATGGAAGAAAGATTTGGACATACGGCGATGAAAGAAAGGTATGTGACAGAGGCATCACTGAGAAAAGGAAAACCGGAAGAATCTTTGAGAGACTTCGGTCAAACAATAGAGGATGTGTACCGTAGAGCGTATCCGGGCAATCTTGAGATTGTAGAGGAGAAGTCTATTAACGCGTTCCTTGACAAGTGCGGACAATCAGAGGATTTTCGCCTTGCTGTCAAGCGAACCAGACCTAATACCCTGCAGGAGGCGGTAAATAATTCAATGCAGGAAGAACGCTTAAGAATTGGAGAGAAGGATCTCGTTAGCCTGAATTTCAAACAAATTCAGCAGCCGATATTTGAAGTTGAAGACTGGGATAGTGATTAAGATGTAACTACAGAAGCATATGTTGTTTTATGCAGAAGTTTTGCTGTGACTGTTTATAGTCGAAATTTAAACATTATTTGGTGCATGAGACCCTAAACATATTGTTATGGTGTCACGGAGCCCTTCAAAAGTACAAATTGGTGCACGAGAACCTAAACATATTGTTATGGTGTCACGGAGCCCTTTAAACAATGATTAACTAAAAAAAATTAAAGAACAGTAAATTCTATTGTTTTAAAAGTTTTTTAAATCTTAAAAAAAATTGTAGACTTAAAATATATCATTGAAAGCACTAGTTAGCAAATCTATATATTTTTTTAATATATTTTTGTTTTGATAGGTGCTTATTTTTATTTTTACATAGACTTTAATTTTGTTCGCAAAACTATTTTAAAGTTTATTATGAAAATTTGGAACCTGTGACCCTAACTTTTTGATTGGTGTCAATCGGAACAAATTTTATTTTGTCTTTTAAGTTACTCTTGGATCCCAAGTTTTTTTTGGTGTTCAAGGAACAGTTAGAATATCATTATGAAATGTGTAATGTTTATAGTTTTATTATATTTATTATGCTGCATAAACTGAACAGTGGAAGTTCAGGGCTAAGAGGGGGGTTGTGTAACGTTTTTCGTTTATTACATGCATCTTTGTATTTTATTATCATGGTATGATTAGATTACTTATTCTCATTAACCGTTATAAAGTAATTCCTTACAATTTATTTTTATCGCCTTCAATCAGCTTGTACTTGTTAAATGTCAAATCAATCATGTTAATCAGCTGGTGCCCCGTTGCTTTGTTTATACAGGTGCCTCGGTTGACCGCAGTTTCGGTTGACCTTAGCTCCGGGCTCCGGGCTCATGGGCTCCGGGCTCCTGTAATATGGCTCCTGTAGAATATTTCTTTGTTCAGAGTCATTTAACCATATTTTAATCAGGTTAATTAGAGTAGTATAAAAGAGATGTATTTTATTTCGTTTGAAATAGGGTTTTTCCCGTTTGCTATTTGTAGTTAATATTTACAGATGGGAGCTAGTATAACTAGTTTGGATACTGGTTTTGTAACAGTATGTACTATTTATAAGTTTGATGTTAAGTGCAGGAGGCACGAGGAAAGTTTTGGCGGTTTTTATGGGTGGGGTTTAAAGGTACTATATAAAGTTTGGGATTTAAATGTATTAGTATCGAAGGTGCTCGCAGTTACGTCGGATTGAAGTTGGTCACATAGGTATATGTGCAGTTGCTGTTATGTTTATTGTACGTACAGGCGTTGGAGGCATTAGCCGGGGGAAAAGAAACGATGCGAAAGAGGAACATGTTTTCACATGACGGAGTTGAGTATAATGTTGACTTTATTTACATTCTGAAATCATGCCTGGAACGTATTATTAAGATAGAAGCGAAAATCAATATATTTGTGTTCTTTTAAAAACCGTTTTACAGGTTTATGATTTTATTTTAAAATACTACAGAATTTGGTTATATATTTCCATTCAATACTGAACCATGTGAACCATGTTGAGTTCATTAATATGAAAAACAAATCAGCTTTTAAGCATGCAACTTTTATTTAAAAGTTGATAGATGAAATGCTCACTAAATATTACAGTGTCCATCTTTTGTATAAATCTGATTACTGTGTCAGTACAAAGTTCAGGTAAAGAATTTGTAAGACTTGTACTAGATTTGAGACATGGAAACAACATATGTTTAAATCTTCTCTCAGTGAGATGATTTTGTCACGGAAAGTGATACGAGTTACAGATGAGTTTGAAATGGTATGTATGAAATTTATTTTATTAGATCGCTGGGAATGTTGTCGCTGGGAGCGATGTGATTGGTTGCACAGTGTAGTGCACCATGGAATGTTGTCGCTGGGAGCGATGTGATTGGTTGCACAATGCACCATGGGATGTTGTATAGTTAAATGAATATACAGAAAACAAAAGATTAAATATAAAGGCATTAACTTTTGTACATAATTAAATATATGTATACAATTGATTTGAAGATGAGACTTGTAATAATCATCAATTTTATATGTTTTTTCATTAAATACCACAATTTTGATTTTATTTTATCAGCAGGTCGCATTTACTATAAAACGATCAGAGTTTTAGTACCATATTGGAGACCTTATGTATGTGCTAATTATTTCCCGGATGCCACAAATATGCAGGTGTAGGTATAAAAAGTAGCCCGTTTTTATGTGAGATAAATCGGACAGTACCAAGAGTTCAACTTGGAGAGATTTTAAAACGGTAAGCAGTAATATTTTACAGTCCGTACACATGGTACATAACATATTGAGTGGAAAACTTTTTTAATTTAAAATCGATATTAAAAATGTAACAAAGATAATAAGAAACCTTGTACAAAGTCAGAGCTTCAGACATAGCTGTAGACTTTGTTTTTTGTTGTTGTTGATATAATAGATATATATATATATATGTTTAGATTTTTATGAATGTAACAATAGGATCACACAGTGTGATATGAAGTTGATGTATGTAGATCTGAGATGCATATATGTTTAGACTTTCATGAGCTATGTTGCGCAGTGTGACATAAATGATCACAGTGTGATTAGAAGTTGATGTATGTAGATCTGAGATGCATATATGTTTAGACTTTCATGAGCTATGTTGCAGTGTGTAACATAAAGAATCACATAGTATGATTAGAAGTTGATGTATATAGATATGAAATATGTATATATCTATAGAGTTTAATGTTTATCTGATTAAGATACAAGTACATGTATGTATGAAGTTTTGATTGTGTTCTTCTATTTACAGAATCAAGGAAAACAGTTTGAGAAATTATCCATCGATTCAAGATTTGCAAAAAATTTGTCTGCATAACCATCTATTGCGAAAGCTTCCGGTTCAATATGACGTATTTGACGTTCCGATTGTCGACTTGAAACTGATATTGGTCCAGTTTAGTGGTTGAAGATTCATCTTCAATTAGCAATATCTCAAAAGACTTTTTATATCAGCATCTTATTCTGAACTGTTTCATTTTCTTTATTTCGATGTTACTGCGAGCAACTAATCCTATATCTGTGTTTGTCTTGTTTATAGCCTATTGAATTAGAAATTAAATGCTTTAAATTCGGACGACCAGGGCGAGGGAGAATTTAAATGTATTTTATTTCGTTTGAAATAGGGTTTTTCCCGTTTGCTATTTGTAGTTAATATTTACAGATGGGAACTAGTATAACTAGTTTGGATACTGGTTTTGTAACAGTATGTACTATTTATAAGTTTGATGTTAGGTGCAGGAGGCACGAGGAAAGTTTTGGCGGTTTTTATGGGTGGGGTTTAAAGGTACTATATAAAGTTTGGGATTTAAATGTATTAGTATCGAAGGTGCTCGCAGTTACGTCGGATTGAAGTTGGTCACATAGGTATATGTGCAGTTGCTGCTATGTTTATTGTACGTACAGGCGTTGGAGGCATTAGCCGGGGGAAAAGAAACGATGCGAAAGAGGAACAATGTTATATGTCATGTGTTTATATAATGTTTCGATTGAAGAAATATGTACATATCAGTAAAATAAAATATTGTATCGCAAGAGAAAATACGATGTTACTGCGAGCAACTAACCCTACATCTGTGTTTGTCTTGTTTATAGCCTATTGAATTAGAAATTAAATGCTTTAAATTCGGACGAGCAGGGCGAGGGAGAATTTAAAGAAATAGATAGTGAGAAGATAGACGAGCTACGATATAAGAGGAGGGGAGACGATTTTGTGTACGAGAGGTGTGTACTTACGATTTATGATTATACCACCGTATTGTTGAGCCTGCAGTTTTAGATGTTGTAAACTTGTATAACTGTAACATGTACTTTGAATTTTGAATAATACATTATTGAGCTTTTAATCGACTTTGTGTTTATATGTAACTTGCAAGACTTCGTTCAGACTACACCAGGATCCATTTATTTATTTATGTGACCAGGATTCCCTTAATCACGCTATCAGAGATTTTAAGG